>NC_140369.1:16197500-16375000 GCF_054491055.1 Hypomesus nipponensis
ATCTGCATGAGAGGGAGCACAGCATCTCCATACTTTCACCGAAGAACACAATAGAATCAGCAGTCTTCCCTTTTATTGCACAGTAGCATTACTAGCCGGATATGAGGACAAAACTAGGAGAGGAGCTGCAGTGTGTTATTGTGTTATTCAAACTCAGTTATGTACCCTTGAATAGGGTGGATTGGGAATCATGGCAGGACAAGAGGACTGAGTAAATGAGAGAGAGAGAGAGAGCGAGAGAGAGAGAGAGAGAGAGAGAGAGAGAGAGAGAGAGAGAGAGAGAGAGAGAGAGAGAGGAGAGAGAGAGAGAGAGAGAGAAGGAGAGAGAGAGAGAGAGATAGAAAGAGAGAGGGAGGGAGGGAGGGAGATAGAGATAAAGAGTAGGATTTACATGTCAGTTGGAAATTGAATAACGGTCAAAATGTGTGTATCTGATGGATGTTTAGGAACAGTATCAGTCATGTGTCGGTGCTGTCAGAAGGGTCATATATAGAGGAAGAACATATAACAGTAAACAAAGCACTCTTATTTCCTTGCCCGCTCACATTTTGGCACTCGTTATGTTTCAGAAAGATAATTCCACAAGCGTCACAATCTTTCTTTATTTCTAACTACAGTGGCGAAAGTGTTTCAGGGCCTCTCTGCGCTGCGCTCTCTAATATGAAAGACACACTCGACGGTCAGCCACAGGCCATTAAAGTTGTCCCAAAGCAATAAGTCTTTGTCTGCTAACAGTTGATGCTTGATAAGCTTAATCCTGGCTTGTGTTGGGCCCTTTGGATGGCTGTGTGGGCTGCAGCTTTCCACAAAGATGTGTGCTGTGAATTACTCACTTGTCTGCCTTTGTCTCTGGATTTGCAGGCCCAGTTTGAGTCTATTTCCGGAAGCAAAAACTCTGTGCACTGTTAAATCTGAATGAGTCTAAAATCCCTGTTGTTTTGTGAAAACCATAAAAAAGTAGTGTACTTTTTTATGAGTGCATTCTGATGTTTGGAGAGTGTAGGCGATGTAAACCCAATTGAGTGTGTGTGACAATACAAAGCACAATGTCAGAATTGTAGAAACAAGTTTCTTCCCCGTCAGTGTTTGTGTTTTCTGGTTACACTTTTGGGGGCACTTCACATACATAAAAGGAAAAAAAAATCCAGAAGAATTTAGCTAATTATGTATGACATACTATGGGTTATTTACTTTGTCATTTATCAACAAATACATCTTTAGTAATACATCTTGATAGGCAAATTGTTTAATGTTAAGCTATTTTCCTACAATTCACAGAAACATTTGAGAAACGCTAGACGAATGTGGAAAACAAAAGATAATGATGTGTAAATAAATCTGAAACCATAACAATGTGCATCTGTGTTGAAGACGTGTAAACTGTAATCTCATACCAACGACAATTGGTACTGACACCTCAAGTGGGCTACTGCTGCAGTAGATCCTACAGTAAGTCCAAGGCTGAATCCTGTTAATTGGGAGACGGTCTTGCTTGGCTGATGATGAGCACTGTTGGTACCACACAGACATTTTGCAAAGTTTGGCCTGAATTCCCAACAAATATGTCCCAAACTTCAACTACTGTTTCCATAGGAACCACTGAGAAGGCCAAACACAAAGGATTCCTCCCAAATCCATGAATGTGCACTTAGATTTCTGTTCATGTATGTCACTTGCTCAGAATAAAAGCGTCACATATCGCCTGTCAAATTTTACAGCATGATGTTTGAGAAATTAGGCATAAAACTGAAAGCCTGAATCCCTGTCATACTGAGAAAATGGGAACTGTTCAATGTTCAAACGTCATCAAGCTTAGGTAGCTGTTAAAGTGGGAGGGGTGCCACAGGTGTCATCGCATCACCCGTCAGTATTGCTTCCTCCCGATGTTGCCTACACAGGGGTTTGGACTCGGGTCCTCTGACTTACCACCCATCTAAGACCACCTCTGTAAACACTGCTTTAAGCAGCTAAACCACCGAAAAGCTAGCTCTTTGATGGCTCGGGTGTTTGGTAATTGTGAGAAGTAAGTTCTCGGGTGAGAAGTAAGTTGAACCAATTGAACTCGGTTCTGTGGGCACCACGTCGAGCCTCAGTGAATCCACTCTCAGCAGGAATATCAGCATGCAAAAGGCTTGCAAATTTCTGCAGCAAAATGGCGGTGCCCTCTTTGCACCTCTCTGTTTTAAGATCATCTTCAAAGCAACTTAACATCTCTCTCTTTCTACCTCATTGGGTCTGGGTTTGAAGTACAAAGATAAGGCAGTCTCTGGCTGAGGCAGCGTGAGCCATGTGTACATGGTCACCCACACTCCCCTTCAGCTTTACCCACAATCCCATTAATCGCATTAGTGGGGCATCTCAGAGGACCATAGCCAAGTTGGATTAATTGGCCTCCACTATGCAAAGCAGGCACAGTATAACAGGAATTCAATACTGAGGAGTGTAATGAATGATTACTGAAACATTTCACTGCTGTCCAAAGGTTAGTGAGAAAATATGTTAGCGGAGTCCTATCCCTTGCTTACACGAAACCCCTTTGGAAATGTTCTGTTCTGCCGAGAAAGGCTAGTGCCTAATGACTGGAAGGTGTGTGATGGAAATTTGACAACAGCTCACAACGGTGCTTTTTCTGTCAGGGTGCTGAAAGGACGTGACGTTTTCTACTCTGAATTGAATCCGTTCCCGTTCCATATTCTGAAGGATATAGACAGAACCCAGCCGCACTCCCCTATATGTCCCCTCTGGGCCACTATACATCAGCTTTCTTCTGGCCCACGGGAAAGGTTGAGAGGGGAGGGTCATTCATTATTGAAATGTCCAAAGGGGGTAATTCTCATGAGGCATATTTTCTGTGTGCAGTGAATCCGAGCCAAGACACTGAGGTTAATGGGCCTGTCAAGAAGGTACCAGACAGACATCCATAGAGCACCAAATGTCACACTTAGCCCAGGCAGTGGAGAACTATGTTAGCCAGTATTTTAGATCTGCATGTCTCTCTACAGGACTTTCAACTGGTATTTGTACTTTATCTCAATGCTAGCACACCTGATGATGCACACAAAGCCCTTTACACACTGAAACAGGTGTGTTGTGTGTAGCCAACATACAACACACTGCCAGCAAAGGACAATGTAAGACAATCTGTTTATTGTGTGTGCAAGTATGTTGAATATATAAGCGTCTGTAGGTGAGACACATCAGTTTGAATCAGCTGTGGGATTGGGCCTCAGACAGGCCATGGTTGTGATTGGTCAGATATGTTTTAGGCACAAGTAAACCAATCAGATGTAACCAGCTGGGAAGGAAGATCTCTTGTGTCAACGCTATTCCCGTGAAATCACGGTTTATAGATTTCAAAACAGTACAGTTTAAAAACCCACTGTGCAGACTCTCCTCTTCCATCAACCTCCAACCAATAGAGTACACACAGCCCCAATTTGAGACAAAACTTTCCCTTGAAGGTATTTTAAATTAAAGTCTGTGAGCTGCCACTGTCACAGTGTCTCTGGGAGCGAGGTCTTTAGAGAAAGAACTCCGAAGCATGCCGAGTTAAATCGAAAACAAAAAAAGTTAAATGCAGCAGACTGCAGAAGTGCGTGTATATTCAACACCCCAGGCCCCTGAACCTTTGTGTTTCACAACCTTCTCTGCATTTGAATTGACTGAGCCAATAAAGCCAGCAACTCCGGACCGGAGAACTTGCTCAGGAGAAAGAATAATTCAAAAATAATATCTTCCCTTTTTGGTGCAGCTCGACTGTTGAACAACCAAGCTATGGAAAACTGCCAAAGCAACCTCCTTTGGCAGTCACCTCACCTCACCTAGACATGACATCCACACCTATCTCTCC
Organism: Hypomesus nipponensis; assembly: GCF_054491055.1. NCBI lineage: Eukaryota > Metazoa > Chordata > Actinopteri > Osmeriformes > Osmeridae > Hypomesus > Hypomesus nipponensis. The sequence goes on from NC_140369.1 coordinate 16,201,351, forward strand.
CATCTCTCTGCACAAACCATAAGTAACGATGCTTTTCATGCTGATGAAAAGAGGCACTTGTTTTTCATATTTCATGATTATTTGTTTTGGCAGTTAGTGACTTTCCCCACTTAATGCTGTTAAAAACAGACTCCTGGTAAATGGAGGTCATGCCTATGACAAATTTCTCTCTATTCCCATGCATCACATTTCATTACATCTCCTGTGCTTGAGCTTAGCACCTGCTGGTTTCTGTTCAGAGCATATTGATTGGTTGTCTACTTATGGCAGTAAAAGAAATACAGCAAATCAAATGCTCCCAACAGTAAGAAGCAAAAAGAAAAGTAAAACCACAGTTTAAACATACTGGAGAGATAAAAATAAACCACACACGTAAATATATACACACAATTATCTACATTTTGTGTTGTTGAAAAACATTTTACCCCTTTGAATGAATGCTTGACCCCAACTCTATTTGGCACAAACAAACTCACCTCGCTCTGTTCAGAATACTTTACTTAAGGGAACCAGATAAAAGGAAGCTAAATCTCTCCATCTCTCTCCTCCCTTTTCTTCCAACCATTCTCCCAAGTTAGAGAGGTCGGGTTGCCAGTAGATAGAGAAAGAGCGTACCATAGCTGCCCTAGGATCTCTGAGTTCCAGCCAACTCTACTTCTTATTCTCCTGAGGTTTACCGAGGAATAACTGTAACAATTTCATTTCTGATATGAGGCAAGTGGTGTGGACTGAAGGGCAAAATCAACTCTCAACGTTTGATCTCCCCACCAGCTGATTTGCATTTGCAGAGCGTAGCCCTAATCTGCCCCATTTATCCGAACAAATGAAGGAGAGAGAAAAGTGTGAGAGAGAGAGAAACAAGAAAAGGAATGAGAAGGAGGAAAGGAAGAGAGGGCCTTGACTGTGAAAGTTTTTCTTTCAGTGATTTTTTTGCGGAGGATGAGGAGGACGACAGAACCTTCTTTGTGCTGGTCTATGTGGACTGAGGTCTATGTGGACTGAAGGATTGAAATGAAGCCAAACTTCCACTCCTCTTCCCTGACAGAGCATGGTGTGATTCTCAGATGAGGAGCTGTAGAAACTAGCTATCGAAACCCATCTGTGTTCACTTCCTGTAGTGTGTGCTTATTTGTGCAAATAGTTGCAATTTAATTGAAACATTAACTGTGTATTGATTCTGTGCTGGGTATATCTCTGTTTCTATACTCATTTGGAGCTGATTAGAGCTCATAACAAACTAATTGAAATCCGGTTCACATCCATAAAGATGTACAAAATAACGTTGATCATCTTACCAGAATTTTGTATTCTTTATGCCACCTCCAAACGGAAAGAGTTACCACCCCCAATATGATATGTATACATTATAAGTATACAGTACATCTTGCAGTTTTCTCACTGTTTCGGTTTGAGGCTTTGGGCGACATTCCCCATTCGTTGTGCCATGCATCTCAACATAGGCATCACTGTGGATCCCCCTGGCCACGCCCGCACAGGTGGTTCGGTCCCTTTGGTGGCAGCCTCGCCACGTTCCCTTGAGCGTCGCGGCTCACACACACACACACACACACACAAGTTTGAGTTCCCTGCCCGAGCTGTTTGCTGGGGCACAGTTACCATCTGGAGGGCCACACCAGCCAGTGTTCCAACACCGTGTACGGATGTAGCCAAGTCTGTTACTTTACAGGGTTTTATTGTATGCATGCATGCGCATATGTCCCTGTGTGGGACTCTCTTGTAGCCTGGTAGAGCCCTACAACCAGCTGCCTTAGTGTGTGATTTATAGATGACTGAGGCTGTTGTGCTGAATCTGCTGAATCTGCACTGTACTGCAGTGTGGGGCTGATCTACATAACATGCTGCTTTCAAAGATGGAAAAAGTATTGTTTTTCCCTTTTTTTGGGGGGGGGGGGGGGCACGTGCTTTAGACTCCTGTATAATCAAACCAGTCCCCAAAAGTGGACTGAAAATATACTTTCAGTATGAAAGATCCAGAGCAGAATAAAGACACGTGATAAATTATTGTAGTGCATCAATATTCAATCTGTCTTTGGATATGTCTGTACTGTGGTTGGGGCTTGCAGAATAGATATCCACCAATACGTCCACACAATCTGTTGAAGGAGGGCTCATTCACATGTGGTTGAGTTTGTTTCTATGGTGATCAATAACCTGCTAGCAAAGGATGGATGAGAAGATGTTATGGCAATATAACAAAGAGTGGGTTGTATTGACAATGCCATCCATACTGCTCTGTGGTCTCAGTAGGACAGAACAAACCTCGAAAGCCGTCCAGTATAATCCATTCCCTTTCTGTAGGCAAGTCCCAAATTATACATACATGTTATCAACAGTTTGGTTTATTATCCCCATCTGGTCATGCTTTTTTTCAGGGATAGATGGATGAAAGGATGGATGCATGGATGGATGATGGATTAGTTCATGGATGAAAGAAAGTTAGGACGGAAGGATGGATGAGGTTGCTGGAAATTCTTAAATCTTTGGTTTGACTTTTGCTGTCTTTTTGTCAATTCAAGTAATTATTCCTTTATAGTCATGGTGGCACCATGAGTAGTTGTCTGACCAATCAGCACCTGACCTTACAGATGGACGGTAGATAGTTTGATGGATGAATGGTTAAATGTGAGTTATGAGTTTAGAGATGCACGCATTAATGCTGACAATGTAAAGCTGTAGTAAAACACGCTCCACAGCATACTGACTACACCAAAATACACAATATTAATAATAATATAAATGAATGAATGAAGGACTAGCTGTCAGTGTGGTTGGCTAAGCTGGTGTTTTTGAAAAGTGGTCAACTCTGGAGAGAAAACTTTTAGCATTTTGCTTCAGGTTGTGGGGTATCATCATTGGGGTATCATCATTGTTTCAAAATCAAAGTACAGACAAGTGTAGTGTCTGCATTTACATTTAGTCATTTAGCAGACGCTCTTATTCAGAGCGACTTACAGTGAGTACAGGGATATTCCCCCCGAGGCAAGTAGGATGAAGTGCCTTGCCCAAGGACACAACGTCATTTGGCATGGCGGGGAATCTTCCGGGGGATCCGGCAATCTTTTCATTACTAGCCCGACTCCCTCACCGCTCAGCCATCTGACTGTGTCTAGTTGTTGAACGTTCGTAGCCTACTCGGCAGACTCCATACCAGCCGTATAACCCACACTGCTCTACCCGACATACCACGGACATCTCCTACCGAGGGTAGCACTGTGAGACGTGATGTGAGATGAGGTACACTGCTATGGAAGTGCATTGTATTGATTTTCTAAACGGAGCTCAGCAGCTTTTAAGATATTGCTTTCATAATTGGAAAATTAGCGTTGAGCTCATCAGTGTCCCGCGTGGGCCCTGCAGCCAGAGAGAACAGCACGCCCCAAACCAACAAGTAGCTGTCAATGCACCTAAACGTGTTTGCTTTCTTAAAGCCACCCTCGTGAATTGGCTGTGATCCGCGGGTTTAGGTAGCTTCTTTATAGCCGAGGCCATGCTTCTCAGAATGCACAGGATCAAACTGTTCAATGGTGATGAAATCCTCTTGTACAGAGCGCCATCGTCGTGGAGCAGGAAAAGAACGCAATGTGGTTTCCTGTTCTCTGACCAAGAAACCTGAATAGTTTGCAAAAAAAATACCCTGTCAGTCATTTGATGTGTTCAATTTGTTGTAGACTTCATTTCACTTGTTTTTACAGCTGCAAACATTTTTTGCTTCTGGTTTCGTTGTCTGAGACGCAAAACAGTTCAGAGTACCGACCTCGTTTTTTACATTCTGCGGCTCCTCTCAGAGGGCTGGTAACACGGTATAGCTGCAGGACGAGTCCACATTTGTTGTGCACTCAGCCTCCCCGCGGCTCGTCTAAGCGATTGGATTTGGCAGACCAGCAGCTGGTTGATGTGTACAGTGTGCCACTTAGCCAACACATGTGGTATCAAGCTACACTCCCAGCAGGAAATTGTTCAGTGTCTGTAAAGAACCAATATTGGTAATCTTCTTATAATAACTACACAGTGTTCTCCAATATTGGTTTGTTTTACTCCTGTTTTATTGAACAGCTTGCAAAGAAAATATTGGGATACAAGTCCACTAACTTGTCTTGGTGTGATATCTCCAAGCTGTTCTGATTCTTATTTATGGGTCACAAAACACTCCACAACAATAACTCCCAATTCAAAAGTCATAATAAGTAAATAACAGTATTTGTACAACTGACAGAGTCATGCTGTGAATAGGCAATGTTTTGCAAGTGGAAAAAGCTGCCCCAGACAACCAAGAAGATCTGAGGAGAGAGAAAGTTGCAACTGTTCCTTGAGGAGGAAACTGGTAGTTCCGCAAGTTTTGTCTCTCGGAGACGAAGCAAATGGATTGAGACTTGGAGTTCTAATCGTCCATACAGCTGAGGAATGTTTCAAAGCCTTCCCCTGCTTGTCTCCCTCTCGCCAGGAGAAGGAGGAGAGCAGAGATAAGCCCCCAAATCGGGCCTCTCTCCCCAGGTAGGCCCCTTGTCTCTCTCTGTAACACCTCTCTGGAGAGCTACTCATGGCAACAGGACTTAACCACCCCCCCCCATCCCCCTGGAATGGCAGAACAGGGAGGGATGCACAGCTCAGAAATGGTCCCGGAGATGAATTGCTTAATCAGAGGTAAATTGCTTGGAAGACAAGGGGGTCTCTAACTGGATTGGCTGCTTACCAGGGCACACTCTGCTGTTCCTTCCTCCTGGATTACTGGATGAGCTGTGACCTTGTGAGGGGGGTGGGACGCGGCAGTGGAGAGCTGGGAGAATGGAGAAGGACTGTGAAGAGTGTTGACATTTCATGTCAACGAAATGACAAACACTGCAGAAATCACTTAGGCCCCAGAGAATCTTGGAGTAATAACGGTTTGGCACTACGGAGAGGGTGGGGCCCGTGGTGTGTGTTGTTGCCTGGAGTGGGTTGTGCCGATCCTCCGGTCTTCATGCAATATCCACATATTGCTTCCCTAATGCAAGTGCCCTGTATTGAGGGTGAGGGCTCATATCAGAGAATACGTTATGTTATACGAAAGCAAATGAGAATATGTTGCTGATCTCAGCCGATTGCAGAAATGCAATTTTGATGTGCTTGACACTTGATATAGCCCATCAAGTGGTCTATGTACATCGAAAATCATTGGAAATTAAATACATCAATTAGTATACATTCATGCATTCAATACTGTACACCTCACGAACATTCATTTTAAAATTTAATTCCCCCCTACAGTAACATAATAAAACATGACCTGTTCCCATAGAGATAATGTTTTTTTGGCCATATCCTGCCATAAAAGCTTGTTTATTCCATTAATTAATGTCTCTTTTGTACGGCTCATAGTGGGAGAGAGGGACTATCTGGCACGTTCACCCAAGCAGAGCCTGTAAAAGGCCTCTTGAATATTAATACAAATATAAAGCAGAGGGACTTCCTCCTGTGGGTCTGTTAATGAGTCTGCATCTTAAAGCAAGCGTTCAAATGGAAATAATGGAGAATTATACCCTCCAGTACGACAGCTGAGGGAACGCTGGAGGCCAGACCTGTATGGATCCTAAGTCCTCTAGGTCCTGCTACAGTGTGGGAGTCTTCACCGGGATCGGACCTTTCACTGGACATTCATACTAGTTAGACAGACCTACTGTACAACACAACAGGCATGCTTGGCCACACAATTACACTTGTGTGTAAAGTTAGCCATCTTGCTATTGTTGTTCATCCAAGTTTGCCACGCAAGGAACAGTTACTCCATCTGCAACCACGGATGGTATCTTTTTTTTCCTGGTTTGATGTTGGAAAGAGAGAATGACACTTCCCATGAGAGCTAGCAGTCAGCAGCACTTCAGCCAGCTGTTGCTTCACAATATTTGACAGAAACAAACAGCTATTGTAAACATGTCAAGTCTGTTTGTGGAACTGTGGCTTTTCTTTGTTTACTGGTTGAATTCTAATCTACCTGGATCTGTGTAAAAATGAGTTCATGGCCTGACACCAGTATGTTCAATTTATTGTTTGATTTATTCCCTGTCTGCAACTGCTATGTATTAAAGGAAAGGTTCTGACACCAGATATTTAGGACCTCAATTTATATTGCCTGCCCGCTCAAGGACCCTAACATGGACTTAATGTGGTAAAGGAAACTAGTGTTTGCGAACACAATACTGATCCCCTTATCTGTAGGCTATACACATGAATACTTTCCATCCTTTATCAAATCAAAGTTTGCCTTTTTTCTAAATCACAGATGAAATCAGAACATGCTTAGCCAGTGTGAGAGGCTTATTCTGTCAGGAGCAGTATGTGGTTTAGGCTGCTTGATACAGGGGAGGTGGAATCTTTTATGTCCATCCACATACTGTCTCTATTCAGCTATCTGGACACAATTTGTATGCAATTGCGTAGACTGTTTGCTCAGCTTTATTTGAAGCTTTTAACCGTTCACCTTTACAAATGACAAATTAGTTTAAATCAGCATTATCTAAGCATTAATTAGCTCAGTGCTATAATGTATATTGGCTGTAAATGTCTTTCTATGTTGTTTTAGTGCGCAATCTCTTTTTTGGGGAATTGCTACTATTGCTTTGTAGATGCATTTTCATTTTGTTATTCAGGACAATACAATAAAGGATTGAAACCAGGTTCTGTCCATCGTAAATTCTACTTGAATATTTCATTTCACAAGCCAATTCGACAAGTACGTGTTCTTCCATAATCAGTAATATGCAAATCAGAAATAATTACATTGCCAAAGGACAGACATGACTTCCAATTCAACCAAGAAGGACAGGGGGTAGTATTTACACCTAGATTCATATCATTATCCAATCAGATGTGGATTCTCATTTCTAAGAACTCTGCATGCTTGGTGACTTGTCAAAATGGGAACGGTCGTTTTGATGAATCTCTGATTGAACATCATATCAATGAATGAAACACTAAAGTCCCTTAATTAGCCAGAATGTAGCATGGAGAATTTCAGGGCTGTAGATTAAAACATACACTTTTACCACGGACCATACAAGGAAGAGCAAACCTCAAGAAGATGAAGGCAACTTTGATGTGACACTCTGCCCTTCTCTGAAGCTGCTCGCTTGTCCAGATGGAGTGATGGATCAATAGGCCCTGCCTAACACAGCTCAGATCCGTGCTTGTTTCCAACAGAACTACTTTGTCCGTACACTTCCTTTCAGTTGATTTGTCGATGATCCAAGCTGTCACAAAATATCCTTTAGAAACTATGAATAAACAGTATGTGACTATCTTGAATACTTTCCATCCTTTATCAAATCAAAGTTTGCCTTTTTTCCAAATCACAGATTAAATCAGAACATGCTAAGCCAGTGTGAGAGGCTTATTCTGTCAGGAGCAGTATGTGGTTTAGGCTGCTTGATACAGGGGAGGTGGAATCTTGCATGTCCATCCACATACTGTCTCTATAAAGTTCAACAATGGATTTAGGTGTTTCAAAACCCATTGACGCAGTATGACTATGTTTAGCCTGCGTTCTGCTCCTCTCTCCCACCAACCGTCTCTGGAGGAGGGGATCCCTCTCTGAATTTCTCCTCCCAAGGTTTCTTCCATTTTTTCTCCTGTTGGGAGTTTTTCTGGGAGTTTTTCCTTGTCTTCCTTGAGGGTTTAGGTTGGTTGAGGGGCAGTTCTATGGGCGTATGTGAAGCCCTCTGTGACATGCTTGCGTGTAAAAAGGGCTATACAAATACATTTGATTTGATTTGACTATCAACTAATCCCATCACTAATGTTTTGTTGAGTACCAGCAGAGCAGTAGCTGACATTCTGTTCACACTTGGTGATGACCTGAGCATCTACAGTTGCTCTACAGAAGCAAAAGAAAGTGTCGCCGCAGGCTTAGAAAACATCTGTGCAGGGTAGAAGTATAGCCTTGATGCCTCTCCATTATTCAATTTTTTGCTCATGGGTCAGCATTTGTATGTAATTACAGGTAGTAAACATTTCTATCCTCAAACGAGATCAGAATATACCATACATACTGTACAAAGATAGCCTATGTATTGTCTGGCATTACTTTGGTAGTACTACAACATGTCGGGTTCGGGGTGGGACTGTAGAGCTGAAGCAGATATACACAGGGAGGAGATACTACAAGCAATGCAGAACTCATTTAGAGGTGAAGGATGCAAGACTAAATGCAAAAGCCACAAATTTCACATTTCATTGCCGCTTTGCCAATGTGTTCTTGCCCCTGCTTACTTTGTCTGGTGGAAACCCCTCAGGCCCCCCCAGATTCAGCTCTAAGTCCCTTAAAAATAGACTTGATGGATGTCTTTGACAGCAACCAGGGAATCCCTCAGTCCTTCTCTCCTGGAGGCAGTTGGCACTCATGTGCTTAGGAAAGCAGGGCCAGTTAGTTGTGCATTTGTTTGTTTGTGGTTTTCATTTTTTTCCCTTTTTTTGTTTCAATTTTTTACAAAGGCCAGTCAGATGCTTTTGAGCTGCTTAGCGCTGTGGCAGAAGCTAGTTTGTCTGCAGGGCACAGAGAGACAGAGATTGGGATCTGGGAGGGAGTTGGTATCTGTTCTCTGTCGTCCAAGGAGATCTGTGATTCTGGAGTTAGTCACAGTAGGCCAGGTTGGGAGATGGAGAGGCAGGATGAGTTGACACGGTCATATCGTATGGGATAAAGTCACACTACAGCTTTGACAGCCCACAGTAGTCATCCTTCCATGCAGCCAACTGTTCTTACTCTATGTGTGCATGGTCGTGTGTATGTGTAAATCAGACTACATCTTGTCAATTGACCAGTGGGTTGAGTACCAAATGATAGATGCCCTGAGATGCTTCTCTTAAGCACTGCTTTATGGAGAGCGTAGATGCTGATCACTCATGGGGCTTCCTCTCACCCAAAGCTAATATTCATGACTCAAATCATAACATGTACATTTTTTATTCTATTGAATAAATAATGTGGTGTGAAGATGACATATTGTGTGTCTGTGTATGTATGTGTGTATATATACTATGTACCGCACAAATACAGTAATCAAATACAGTGTGCGTGTGTTCATGCGCTGTTCTTCAGAGGTACACCCCGGACAGACTGAGTCTCCAGGCACTGGCTTTACCCTGAAAGGAAAAGATAAATCACAAGATGTGCAAGAGGATGATTGTAATTTATATCGCAGCGTTTCCCTTTCACTTTTGTACGGGGCACCTAATTAATCCTCGGAACAGCGAAACAAGGCGAAGTTGCTCTGAGACAAAGATGCTGGCAGATTTCCTCGCAATCATGCTAAACTGAGACATTTGTCTGAATTCTCTCTTGGCGCGCGGCGCGCCTCTGCAGGTCTGATTAAACTGCAGGTGACAGAGCCGTGTCCAGGGCCGGATGGAGGCTTTTAAACCCCGGCCTGAGAAATGAGTCACCACCGAATTGTTTGTTGCTTGTTTTGGATTCCCATTACTCATTGTAAGACATTTTATTTCATTCCTACGAGTCACTATAACATATTGGAGATGCAGCACAGAAGCGTCGACTGGAGGGGGAGAAACTGAATCCCATCCATTTGAAAAGCAGTAAAGAGTAATAACTACACAAGATGTCCATGAGGATGAGTGTGTGTGTGTGTTGTATGGCTGATGTTGGTGTTTCACCTCACTTGAACTGTGACCTGCCTTCTCGCTTGACTGAAGGCCACTCAGCTCATTTGTCACTTTATTTCACGAGTCATTATTATCATTTAGTGGCATTAAAGACTTCTGTAGCAGGTCTTTGCTGTCATACAGAAGTGTTTACACACCAATTGACCAGACTGTATTGTCAATCTCAGACAGTGAAGACAAATGTTCGTCATTTCAAACTGAAATTATAACTCTTTAAATTGTCAAGTGTTGTGAATATCAAGCCTTAGTGAGATTAAAAGCTGAAGAGCGGGTCTGTACAGTTATTAAATGAAGTCAAGTGACAGGATGTGGTTGGAGGTAAAAACAGAAACATTTGATTATATGATATATTTGATTTCTGGTCAATCTGTCAATCTTAACCCCATTCAGAACTAGACCCAAACAGAACTGCTCAGTTTTTTACTCCAAACTATCACAGCTCACCAGCAGACAAACATAAACAAAAGTTCACAATAGGTTACTTTATGTCCAATAGAAGAAACAAGATTTGCTGTTGTCTGGTGTGCTGTAGAGGGTGTGGAAGGTTTGAGGGACGTTATGAGACCTCCTAATTACTTCCTGGTGAGAGAGAGAGAGAGAGAGAGAGAGAGAGAGAGAGAGTGGGTGGGTGGGTGGATGGCCTGTTCACATTTAGCTGAATCTCTGGAAACCAACATCCATCTTAGAAGTCGTCGTATGCTTGGGAGCTCTCAACAGACGGTGTGGATATTAAAAGCTCTTCCTTCGTCATACCTCATCCCCACTTTAACCCTTCCTCCCCCTTCCTCCACCCTCCACTGGCTGTCTGGCTCTGCAATTGAGGGCAAACGAATGATCTTTCTACCTGCTCTCCTTGAGGAGATGCTGACGATAAAAAACAAGGCGCTTCGCTGCCTTGAGAAGTCCAAATGCATATCGTTCATATTGATTCGTCTAAAACCTTCCAGTGAACGGGATGTATGGATCGGAGTGAAATGGCAGGAGGTCTAGCTAATAATATGATCAATTATATCATTCTCCACCCTTGTTGAACTCACTTAGTGCTGGCTTCTGTCGTGATGTATGTTTCGGTCCAAAACCTTCTCGGAGGCAATCTTTTCTGTTGTCTGTGCTGGAACTTAAGCAGAAGGAGTCGTCACTAGAAGATGCCTTCGAAACTTTGCCATAACACGAAAAGAAAGTCTGTTACTCACTAACTGTTCCTATCTTGAGTGATATTCTTATCAAATGAATAAAGATTCCGTTTGACGATGATCTCTCGGAAGATGACAGAATTCACTACTTTCATTTCCCTCGGCTGTGTGTCCCAGGCCACACAACACAGTGAAGGAGTCACAGTAGCTTTGCTTTTAGCCTGGAATGAACTGCAGCTCCGTGGGCCGAAATGTGAAGTAAGGATATTGGGCAGTACACAGGGTTTCCCAATCCTCCCAGGAAGCTGCCTTTGAAGGCTTGCTGCCTTGTGTGGGACTGTTGGAACCACTACACACGCCAGGCTACTGCAGTTTAGGCTGCACACACTCGCAGTGTTCATAAAATCACTTTGTAGTGACTGTGTATTCCCCCTCGAGGTGTGTGTCAGTGAGAGAGCGTGTGAATTTATGTGCAGGCCTGTGTGTGTTGTGTCTGTACGTGTGCATGCATGTGTGTGTGTGTGTGGGCCTCTAGGTTCGTGGGCCCCAAGGCACACAATGGAAAGGTTAAACTCTGGAGCTGGAGCCCTCTGCATGCTCCACTGGAACCCAACATGTTCAAAAAGGGCGACTGGCGATGTGCATTCCCCTCAGACAGATAAGAGGGAGGGGCACGACAGTCCTGATCATCTCACGTCGACATGCACACACGTCAGTGTCTAACAGATACTCAGCAGCAGTCAGATAACAGACGGCAAGGAATGTCTCATCTAAGTAATGATATTTTCTCGGCAGTGGGTTGCCATTCACGCCCACTTAAAAAAATAAAAAAGCACCCCGCTCTTTCTAATTCTTCTGCCATATGCTTCAGCACACCCAGCGCCACACCTCTTCACCTTCCGTCTGTGACCTATAAACTTTCAATGAAAGAGTTTTGAAGAGGAAGAGAGGAAAGAAAATTGTTTTAACACTTTTTCCTCAGAATGGCTTCTGAGTAGTTTCTTCTCTGGGGAGCGTCATGGGGCCACGCCTGTGAGAGCTTAGTAACCATGGCATCACCCTGCCCTCCTCACCCCCCAGATAACTTTGGTGTATATACCCTTTTGTCAGACACACAATTAACATTTAAAACCCGTGACACAGCAGACAGATTCTGCAGAAGGTTATGGCGTGGTGTGATATTACACTTTTGGACACTTTTCCCTTGTAAATGAGGTGAAGTACAGACGTGAATCTTTCCCGTGTGAGGTCAACGAGGCTATTAAAATCACAATGAGGCACTGGCATGTCCAAATGGAACGCAGGTGCTTTGGACGCGCAGTCCTGGGTTTAGGTACCCCTGCCGCAGCCTCACCAGCCTGAAGGGCCTCCTTGGTGCTCGGCATGGAAGGGGCACGGAAAGGACCGTGGTAATGGACACGCTGCTGTTGACAGATAGGTGACATTTGGAACCCTAACCCTCCAGCGGATCTGGGGATGGACACCGTCACGCGCTGACCTAAGGTCTCAGGAGGCACTGATAAGGGCTGGCAGGCATCGGCGGGCGGTCGGATCCCCTGCGGTGGAGATAAAGAGAGCCCTTGTGCTCGCGAGGCGTCTGAGGATTTCACACACAGGAGCCCCGCTCATTCAGCGCAGATTACAGCTTCGTCTCCCCCCAGTCCTCCTGAATGGGCTCCTGGGAGCGTGAGGATTATGCATATGGAGGAACCGTATGGAATTACAGCTAAGGATCAGTGGGTTGGGGCCCAGTGTGGAGGGGAGGGAGGGGCAAGGGCGGAGAAGGGAGAAGGAAGAAGGAAGAAGGAAGGGGATGAGGGAGGAGGGGGAGAGAGGAGGGAGCATGGTAGAGTTCTGTCTCGAACGCCCCCGTCCGAGAGTTGAACCTGTGCCGTCTGCACAGGGGGGGTGAGAAGGTAGAAGAGTAACACTGAACAGGGATCCAGACAGACTCACAGGGTTTTCACTTGAAGTGCTGGATAACATATGAGGGATTCTGACAGCTTTAATGAGACAGAATGAGACAGGAGAAAAAGGAATGTCGACAGCACCCAATGAAGAGGAATGTTTGATGAATTTACTGACATTGAAAGTGCATTCTCATTATTCAATTCATGTATTCTCATGACTATCTTGTTGTGCATCTTCTGGAGTTAATAATGTAATAGGGAGTGACTGCGTGCCTGTGAATATGTTTGACCGGCTACTGAGCTTGGTTCTGTCGGAGTGTCTTGTCTGTCTGTGCTCTGTGTGACTGGGAATCTGAAGGAGCAGGAGTAGAAGGAGCACAACTTTGATCTTAGTCAACCAGCCTTAAAAGGAATGTCAGGAATGAAACATGGCGCTCTGGCATAAGGAACTTGTCAAAGGCTGTGTTTTCCTTTGCTTTTCTGAGTAAAATTGTAGACTCAATCAGTGTAATTGTGCCCTAATCACCCCTCCCCCCAGAATGTTTTCACCGAAGTTCCAAAGGGCATTTCATTCATTGATGTGTGACTGAGTCTGACTGTTATTGATGCTACCGTTAGATTTCCCCCTCAGTGTGTTCTTTGCTTCAGTCCAGTGACTCAGACCACACAATTGCCTTATTCTGGATGGTCTACCCACTTCAGCACCACAGACAGCCTTAATTTTTACCACAACATCCACGTATACAGTACATCATCGACAGACAGAAGGAATTTAATTCAAATTCAGGGTCTGCCAAGGAACAAGCTTGTCAAATGAAATGTAAATTAAACAGGCTGATATATATATAAAAAAAACTTTTACTATGTATTTATATATATATATATATATATATATATATATATATATATATATATATATATATATATATATATATATGTATACTGTATATATTCATTATACCTGGGAGCACATTTTTCTTCAAAGCCACTAATTATAAAATCCTTGAAAAGTGTCGGGATGGCTACCATGGCAACGTGCAATTGAATAATAATTTTGCCTTGCAGGAGACCTCTAATAGTCAATCTACTCATGCGCTGACTTGTGTTTGCTTTTCTCCAGACTTACTTGTGGATTACTAGAGCAACGGAGAGCAAAAATGCTCTGTGGCGTCAGTGTAAGTATTGTCTGGGTATCTTGAGTATTCATCTCAAGAGACAGAAGGGACAGACACCCTACACAGGACAGAGAAATGATCCAATTGAATGCAGTAAAAGAAGTAGCTCTGCTTCATAAGCTCTGACAGAGGTAATCACACCCATTGAGTTACCCCCCCCCCCCCCCCATCAGAAATGACTAAAATGCTAAAAATCCATAAAAGGTTTTAATGTCCCTCCATGATTGCCGGGGCTTTTATCTTCATTTGGCCAATCAGCACGTCACACTCCCTGTTTGCCTCTGACAGGACAGGGACAAGCAGGGAGCGTCGAGAACTGAGGAGAATAGAGACTCTGGGGCTGCAGGTGGATATTTTTATCAATACTAATTGTATCTGCTTGACGGAGATAATTCTAGTGCATCCTCTTTTGCCCTCTTTGGCAGAATGGGGCAGGTGTTCAGAGGCAAAATGGAGAGGTAGAATAGAAAATGTAAAGCAAGGTAGAGGAGAGAGAGAGAGAGACATCCAAGAAAAGAGAGAGAGACATCCAAGAAGAGAGAGAGACATCCAAGAAGAGAGAGAGACATCCAAGAAGAGAGAGAGAGACATCCAAGAAGAGAGAGAGTTGATTATTTCTAAGAGACAACTGAGCAAAGTTCTTTCCATTGGAGATTTTAAGATGAAAGGAACACTTGAGTTACGCATATTTTAGTTCAGGTTAAATGTTTGAAGGAGTCGTCCTTAATAATTTATATCCGAGGCACAAGATAGGCCTGGATATTTTGTGTGTAATACATGTTTTGAGAAAAGAATTTTACCTCATTTATTGCTGGCATTTACGCATGGTCCCACTTACAATGATCAAAGGCACAGCACTGCCTGTTCCCAGACATTAAAGGCTAGAAATGATTTAGCTCCTCAAATGGAATACCTCCCAGTGCATGCCATGCCTGTGCATTTTAATGAGCTAGTTGGGACTCATCCAATCTTAGTTGACGAAAACACAGCAGACTGGATGAAAGCCACGTGACCTGAGCCACCCCTATGGAGCCAAAATCTATGCTCTTCTCCGCTGGATGCGTGCGGTCAAAGTAGACTGTAGGAGAGAATCATCATTTTTACATACAGCGAAACAGTTGGGGAATTGATGACAGAACAACCCGGAAGGTTGATACAGGACGAAGATCACTTGCTGCATAGCCCCTCATGGGTTGACGGGAGGTCAGAGGGAAGACTTCAGGACAGCATATAATGATTTTTTAACCTCCATTTTTACTGTGATGTGAAACTCTGGAGCTCACCGCTGGTTGTGTGTGTTTATTTTCCACAGGGCCCTGCTGGGGAGATAATCTGCCATGCTCGGTCTGGGACTGGTGCCACAACGCTGAGGAGACAGAGGGAAGAAACCTCTGGTACGGGTGGCTGGACAGGAAATGCCAGCCTGTTTGATTTCCTCCTGCAGTCTCTCTCTGTGGAGTCTGAGTCATTTCCCTGCTGAGCCCCACCACTGCTCTTTGAAGTGTGGAGCCGCTACTGACACACACACACACACACACACACACACACACACACACTTACAGTACACACATGTACTCTGGACTGAGAGCAACTGTGCTATCCATCCCTTAACTTTAGATTTTGTAGCCTGGCAGGGCCACTTTGTAGAGAATACATGAAACAGTGTTGCAATGATGTCATCGCAATTCTGTCCTCCTCTACAATTTAGAGTTGAACAATGACTCTCTTATTAAAATAATTCAGGAGATACAAAAGTGGTCCTTTATATGCTGCCTAAAACAGGGTGAAATAATCCCTACAGTCCTGTACTGACACAGGCTGACACTGCTGGCTGTAGAATAAATGTTAAAAAATGATTGCCCATATCCCCTGGATATCCTTCAAACAATCTCCTTCTTGAATGCTGATAAATGCTTACGGACAGGTTGGGTGTGACTCACATGTCTGATAATATCTTTATCCATTTAGTGTTGTTCATCTGGGCCATGTGTTACATTTCTAACCTCGTGTTCTTCCAGAGTGTCTGGGGAGAATGAAATGAGCCTGCCGCTTCCCTGCATGCCGTAAACAGCTTTTCCCAAACGTATAGTCAGCACGCCCGTTTAACCAATCAGTTCCAGCCAGGGCGATAAGGGAGTAGAAATAAGTGTACAGAATGAGGTACATCCTCAGATGAATTTGGTATTCATTGCTAAACCCCCAGGCTTGGTGCCTTCACATTCCACTTCGCAATATGAAAATATAAATTAGTTCTGCACCACAGAAGTCTGTACACATCACTCAGTCTTACTGTAATGCACTGTAGCTGGCCAGTGTAGAGAAAGATATGGAGATTATTGAAATCGACCAACTGGCCCTGGTGTCTTGAACGAGAGCCAGTGTGTGTGTGTTGTGCGTTAGTCTTGATGCGGGGCCCACCCTAGTCTGTACAGCAGAGGTCACCCAAGGTGAACTCCACAACTGCCGTCAACAACATGCAAATGACTCTGCAGCGCCATGGTGGAGCCATACACACACACACACACACAAACACACACACACACACACACACACACATACGGCTGTCTTGATTAGAACTGCCTTTAGGAGGAACGTTTTGACTAGCGCACCATCTGCTGTCAATTTGGATGTGACTTAATGGTATTGTGAGTCAGGTGCTTTGAGGGTTGATACAGTGCATGTTACCGGTTGCCCCGGTAGCTCACTGGATAAGTGCACGCATCATGTAGGAAGAAGACTTAATGTAGCGGACGAGGTTCAAATCCTTCCCTTCTCTCTCTCCTAGCGTTTTCTGTAACACCTTACTGACAAACTGTCCAATACAGCATGAACATTGCCCCCAAAAAGATGTCTTGAAAAACAAAGGCATGTTATCTAGACAGATTGAAACCCTGGATTACAGACTGTTTGTTAGAATTGACATGAAGGTCATCTCATGCATGTCTTTTTGTTTAGGATGGCCCCTGGCTCACCTCGGTCAGCCGAACACACCTGGTTCATGATGTCATAGAAAGGAACCAGACTAAGGTGGTTTAGACCTGTCTATGTAGTGGATGTACCTGACTGATGTTGGAGAAAAAAGAAAAAAAAACATATGTGCTTTTAGTTGGGAAAATGCACTATTCACAAAAGGTGCTTTTCATCCGGTGGTTTATAGCCTTATGAATTATAGAGCCTACGGACGCCTGCTAAAGGTTCGCAGCAACACAGAAAGCAAACAGCAGACACGGATACAATCTGAGTCATAATCATCTATCAGGAGGCCAGAAATGGATGATGTCATTAGGGGCCCGACGCCTCGCCACATTTTTAACCAGCTCCAACACAGATGCTCAGGTGCACAGCGGCCATCTCACAGCTCCCCAGCTGAAAAGTAATGTAAAGCCCGATGTGCGCTCTCCTCTCTGAGGGCTGGCTGGCTGCTGAATAATTGAGACCCAGATATAAGACCAACAGCACACATTAAACTACTCCACGGCAGGATCGACTTGCTTCTCGTGAAATACCTTCATAAATAATTAGGTGTTGGTCGCTGCCACCTTTAATGATTCTCTAAATGTAGCCTGTGTTTGAGGTTTGTTAGAATTACTCTTGTAAAGATGCTTTTGTATCACCACTGGGAATGTCCAGGTTAAGCATGCAACCCCTCTGGTGCCCAGACGGGGGCGTGGCACAAACTCAATCCCAGATCTTGGCAAAGGTCTCGCCATGAGTGTTTTAAATCAAACGTTGTATTGACACGGTAATGACTCTACATATATATTGCATGTAAGACTGAAAGTGATGTTGTTACTGGAGTGAAATGGGAACCATCCCAATTCACTTTTGGTTTCCCATTGTATAGCTGTTGATGACTGTTTTGCAGGACATTCATAAAAACAACCCAAAAGTTGGCAATATTTCGCCTGAAAGATGTAGACATAAAATGATCCATCTGGACTTCACCAGATCATACAACCATAGAATTGGATTTAAAAGCTCTCTTGACTAATAAGTTCAGGCAGTCCTAGATGCCACCAGCGTAAGTCATTAGACCCATCTGGAGTCTTATAGGATGGAGGATGGCAGAAGATAAGGACGCTGTTTCAGCAAAGCAAGGTCAGAGAGAATAGTGCCGCTGACTGAGTGCTGGGGTTGGAGCACCAAAGATCTACGCCACAGTTAATTAAAGCAGAAAGC
Source organism: Hypomesus nipponensis (assembly GCF_054491055.1). Classification (NCBI taxonomy): domain Eukaryota; kingdom Metazoa; phylum Chordata; class Actinopteri; order Osmeriformes; family Osmeridae; genus Hypomesus; species Hypomesus nipponensis. The sequence continues at coordinate 16,219,420 of NC_140369.1, forward strand.
ATTATGAGAAGCAATCCAGACGACAGACCTCTGCCTCTCCTAAAAGACCTGCCAGGGAGCTGCACGCTGCTTCCCTCCCTTCAATTAGAGCATTAAAATAATTGTAAATAATGACGGTCGTCATTATTCCGGTGATTCTTTGAGCAAGAGGGTCCTTTTTTGGATTTAATTGTTCGGAGAAAGGCTGGAGTGACAGGGTCATCCCTTTTTCATGAAAGGCAATTATGTAGTTCTGAACTTTGATGAGAGTCTATATATGTTTAGACAGCTTTCCCACAAATCCTTCGCTGGTCAAAAATCAGTACCCATCACTCGTCATTCACGTCTGGATTACTGAGAAACAATTCTGTTTGATAGACGTATTGCATAAAATTTTGATTTTTGATTTAGTTGGTGATGACTTTGAGATATTCACCCTGAAGCCTATTTGAACTATAACTGTACTAGTTTAATTTGTAAAAGGAGGAACTCTCAAATAATAATGCAGATTTTAGCTTGTAAGGCTCCGACTTCTAAGATAATATCAAATGAAATATTTAGATCATTATGAAACAGAAAGAAAATAACTGCTTTTGTCACATCCTACTAAAATGTATTTATTAGAAAGTTTGATAATTCTCCAACAAAGCCTTTACAGTTTTAATATTGGACATATATATATACATATATATATATATATATATATATATATATATATATATATAACCATAAGTATAATACTAATACCAATTATTGTTTCTCTCAAATAAAATTATATTCATATTAAAGTTTACTTTTAATTGAGACTATGCCTCAGACTTGGTGATGCAGACACATTTAAAATCCCATGCCTTATTAGAAGTGTATTCTTAGTATTATACAGACAACATAATATGTACTATCACACTTGTTCATAGTACAGTTGAATCCAAATTATTAAGATGTCACCACATGGTACATGTCTGAGCTCCCTGGTGATGTAAAATAATTCACGATTCATTTTCTGCGATTGCCTCTAGACAAATAAGCAAAATATACAGCAGGTTGACTGAATTCTGCCGTTTCCAAGCTACTGGAGCCAAAATCGAGTCAATGTAACCACTAGCATTTTCATTAATTTAGACATAATGCACGGGGGTAAACATGTTCATTCACTGGCCACTGTTGGCTGACTGGGCCAGTTGCCTGTGGCTCTTCACTGTTGCTGTGAATAATTCAACAGAGGCTCTTGTTTGATAGGCTGCACGATGGGGGAGGGGGAGGGCTTCATTATAACAGACGAATGAGGCTCATTCAAGCTGGCTTGCTTGCTGCACTGCAGTAACAGGATCTTCTCAGCCATTTCCGTTGGTGCTCTGGTGAATCAGACAGTTAGAGGACTACCTGTACAGCTGAATAAGCAGAGGTACCTGTAGTAGCGCTGGCGAGCTCCACCTCCCAGTCAGGGCGGAGGAGCCCATCTCCATCTGACAGCACGCAGAGCCCTGCGTAGCCTTTGATCTACTGGCTGCTGCTTATTGACAGGTGGGGACTGATAGACACAGGGTGGCAGAGACAGCTTTCACACAGTGTCAGCTGGCTGGGCTCAGTAATGGAATCTGGCCAGAGATTATTGCAGCAATGTGACACACTAGGTAGAATGTATACGTTCTAGGTGTCAGTAGATACCCTTTCAGAAATGCCCCCGTATGGCCATGAACTGTTCAACAAAACACTGGACTCGGTTTCAAGTCAGAGATAGTGAAATGGGATTTCATTTCAGCAGGTTCCATCGTGGACAGACGCTGTCATCGTTTATTGTGTGGATCTATCAGCATGTTTTTTTGTTCGTGGCAAGACTTTGTTTCCACAAGTGATCCCAAACATTATATTTGTGTTTTCCCTCAACAGCTTCCTCAAACCCAAAACAGGTTTTGCTCTTCTCCTCCAGGCTACAGTATTTTTGTAATTCTTTTTGGAGACAGAAGACAGGATCTATCACCACCTGTTCATACAGATGGGGAATATTTAAAAAAATCTGCCTAGATAAAAACTTTAACTTCTTTGATAACATTCTGATATGGCACACGGAATGTCCTTAAGGGTGGGGGCAGTTGAGAAGATCGTTAATGTGGGACAATCTAAGGAGCTTGAACACCAGACTGACTGCAGCGTTTTGGATACGTTGCAGAGGTCTGAGTAGGGATGCAAACAGGGGGAGGGATTCAAGGAATTTTGATTCCAGAAGCCTCAGGGAAGGCAGTGGTCAGAGAGCCTCACTTGGAGAGGCTTCCTCTCCACATGACCTGGTCACAGAGAGGTCAAGTAAGTAAGTGCAGACCATTGGAGTCTGTTGATTCTTAGCTGGGACTCAGGTTCTCAGGTCCTCAGGTCCTCTGGTCCGGCAGCGAAAAAGAGAAACTACACGCTTCCAATCGCCCACATGCACATCTTCTTCGCCCACAATGCCTCAACCCCAACTACTTTCATCAATCACTTTCCACTTTGCACTAAGGAGTACAAAGACCACATACCATTCCAAAACCAACCTTTCCTGCATGCTCTCCACTGAAGATGCTGTGTGATCTGGTTCAAGGAGGGGGCTGAGCACTAATCCAGAACAAATTCACCCTTGTCTACAGAGGTGGATTGTAAAGGACAGGCTACAGAGGCGAGTGCTTCCGTATTACCATGGCAGCTGCGTTTGATTTGACACAAGGTCACAGGCAGCGCTGATTGACGTGTGTGATTACTGACTCTCACCACACTGGGTCCGTCTGGGCAGTACCTCCCTCTCACGGTGCCACAGACAACCATCGCTCATCCAAAACATGGCCATTGTGCGACGGGATGACATGAGCGGGCAACCTGACAGATTGATCTACAGACAGATGGAGAGATTTGAAAAAAAGTGCAGTATTGTACCTTGCACTGAATAAACAGCCAACCATCCCCAGGATTAAAAATGGTATGTCCAAATGAGACATTATGAATAGGATATTGTGAGTAGGTGTGTCTGAAGGGTTGCCAAAGAACTGTGGTATTGTAAGACATTTCTTTCAAATGACAGGTGATTCCAGGTATGTTGTGGCCCAGATAGACCAAGGGGCTGAGATTAATACGGTTATTTTTCAATATCTAATAATGCACACATGCAAACATATTGTAGAAAAACATATCTTCAGATGCACATATTTATGAATGCATATCATTTTGTTGTGTAGATCTGGGATCATGGGATCATATTTGTTTATGCTAATATTATAATGTGTTTAATGATAGACATAGAAATGTATGCTGGGAGGATCAACATTTTAAAACACAGGCTTCTGAGAGTGTTTTAACTTGTCTTTGTAAGTTGCTGATAACTCCAGAAGCATAACAGACTACAATATACTATGTTGCAGTCACATGGCCATTGAAAATAAGCATGAAATGAATGTGTTAGAGGGGAAAATTAGGGCATTACCATTTTCACATTTCACTTATGACAAGTCACACTACAGTGTTACGTGAATGTTACAGTTATGGTTCAGCTCTGTTGGCATAAAAGTCTACAGTTCACATTTTAGAGGGAAGTTCCATTCTTCCGTAGGCATACTCACTTCTTCTCAGTACACTTTATGTTTGGTGATGAGTTCATGTTTGTGAAAAGCCTCAAAGAAAGGACGTTTAAGTGACAGTAATCCAAACACTGATGCACAGCCAAGGTTTCTCCAACACATAGATGCTACACCGGTTTCAGCATTGTGGCTATGTTGACATACATGAATTGAGACATAGTCACCACAGGGCTGGTGGCATAGGATTCAAACCTCTTGAACTACTTCAGATATACTCTTAGATAAAAAAAAAATGTTTACATAATGTTCATAATTCCATCAACAATACAGAGTTGGATAACTTGAACCCACACATGCCTATTGAGAACAAAGAGTTTCTTGAGAAAAAGGTACCGTTAATCAAGTCAAATCAGACAAACCTACTCAGCTCAGTATGGGGGCTGGTGAAGTGTTAAATGATTTAAAAACCTTCCACATCAAAGTAGTTCCAATCCCATTCATCAAGATGATCCTGGTCAACAAAATACTGTACATTTGCATGCTCGGTTATAGTCTATGGACATTTATAATTATGCAGAATTTAAATTATATTTTGTCATTTCTGACATAGATGGTCCACTGTTAAGCTAAAGTGCTCACATTTAATCATCTGATGTCATTCTGTCATGTGTTAAAACCAAGCTGGCCAAAGGGCTGAAATATTTCACAGGCTTGTAACTTAAAACTAACCAACTATACTATTTTTGCTGTTGTAAATAGCAGTAAATACATAAAAGGATTTGGGCATTTTAGAATGAAACTGATCAAGCCCTAAGAATACAGCCCACAACATAACAGTCCCCCTATGATTAGAATTAGAATGTTTGGTCTTTGTGATATTTCTATTTTATTTCTCATCAAAGAAGCTTTCACAAATTGAAAAATGAAACAAAATTAAATCTCTCCATTATACCGGTTGCAGTGCAGGCTTCTGAATCGATATATTTTTCTCTATCAGTTCCAGTTGAATGAGCAGGCTAGTGGCATACTATTAGGTTATTACAAAAACAAATCAGTCAGCAGAATTAATTTTTTTGAAAAAAATCTGGCTAAGGAGAATTAATAACCCTTGAGGAGAAATATGCAGCTGAATTTTCATCACCTTGCTAAGCCTATTTGACTGTCATTGTTGTTTATCACATGAATGCCATGTTCAATGTTTATTAATAAACTCAGCTTTACCAAAAATACTGCATTCTGAGTTTTTTTATTCAAAAATGTTACCTTTACAGGGAACACTAAGACATCTTTCCATACAAGTCAACAAAAAACTGACTTCTGGCATCTCCGCTCTCTTTCCTTTGAAGCGCTTCTATTTCATTATTTAAAGTTTTGTAAGGCGTTTTTCATATTATATAAACCATTTATGTGCTTGATCAAGATGAATGTCTCAATCTAACACAATTCTACAAAGAAGAGGGGTGTTCAAGTAATGGAGACAAAAAGGCCTTCTCAAGTCACGATGCAATGAGAGGAGCGACGAAAGTGCCTCGAATGCCACATGGAAGATTCAAAGAAAGGTTGAAAAAGCCCAGACTGTCACATGTACCGTCCTCCTTTTTCAAAAGCATACAGAGCCTGGATGAGACAAAGTATATAATGGTTTCTGCCATGTGACAATATAAAAAAATATGCATCATGGATTCAGCATATACACACCAACACACTCTCATACACAGACATAAGGAATTCCACTTCCGAGTGCTCCTGGGGATTTTACACTTGAAAGATTGGAACATGTGAGCATTTGATACAGTGACTGGCACCTTAGGATAAATCAATTAGCACAACGAAATATCGACTTGTAAGCTATAGTGTGTGGACTGGGGATTGTGCAAAGCCCACGGCACGCACCTTTTATTTCACAGTATTTAGATCAAGGCGTTGATAGGAATGCAAGACCAAACACATGGGCGCATGTGCAAGATCCAGTTGTGTCTAGTGTGCTCTATGTGCTTGTCATAAATAACAGGAGAATATGCAAACACCATGTACAGTACATATTTCATTTACGTTTAGCAGACGTTCTTATCCAGAGCGACTTACAGTAAGTACAGTGACATTCCCCCCGAGGCGAGTAGGGTGAAGTGCCTTGCCCAGGGACACAATGTCATTTTGCACGGCCGGGAATCGAACCAGCGACCATCTGATTACAAGCCTGATTCCCTAACCACTCAGCCACCTGACTCCTAACCTATCAACCTATTAGCCACCAATTACTCAGTGTCTAGGAAATAACACATATATCCGGTCTGCTGTCCAATGAGTCCGTTCCGTGTGATACAGTAGGCAGCCTCCTCCCTCCAGCCAGAGACGCCAGAGAAAGATTTAATGACCACATTTACATACATGTTTGCAGTATTGATCTCACAGGGATCCCACACCGTCAGCAAACTGGGAATCACCGCCATCAACATTAATGTTATTACATGCTGTATTTAGGGAACAGGCTGGTAATAGCGTCACAAACAACTTTAACGACACACTCAGGGGTTACTGTTGTAACAACTTGAGTTAAATACGACTTACCAGATGCTTTTCAGTGAGGGATTGTAATTGAATGTTTGACAGAAGGGTAACACAAAACGAATTGCAACACCTGCAAGAACAACAATGTAGTTACTGTACATCTCCATACAGGGACCGCTATATTACAGAAATGAAAGCTAGTATGAGTGGTGTAGTGGTGAGTAGTGGTGTTACACAGAGGGAGGGACGGGGGGCCAAAATAAAGTGCATGTGAGCATCAATCTCTTAAAGAACTCTTAAATGACATCCAGTTAGGGTCGCAAGATACTGTGGTGTTATGGACTGGATTGTAGGAGAGGTGAATGTTATGTCACAACATTCTTAGTCATACTCACACATTGGGAATGTGGCACTGTTTTCTTACTCCAGAACATTTTAAAGAAGAGTTGTACAAAGTTGTTGTGTAGATTTTTGTTTTCTTTTTACATTTCAGGCTAGCTTAATTGTTGCACTCAACTCTGTTTGCAGGGTAATAATATACCAGTGCAACAGCTACAGTTTTGCATGTTTTTCAAACCGTTACCAACTATAATGACAAACATCTGTGTGTTTGTCTGTGATTTAGTTACCGGTATCTTGAGAAACAAGCTCTGTGTGAGATTAAAAAAAAATGGCAGGTGTTTTCCTTAGGATCCAAGGACATGCTGTGTCACATATGAAGTTGTTTGGATGAGCATTGTGCTACAAATAAATATCAACATAGAAATGTGTGAGCATTGCACTAGCGTTTACCGTCTAGATTTCGGCTTACATCCACTTAAAAAGCGTTAAAAAGGGCTACTGCACATGGAACGGATATCACAAGACACAAACTGGGCAATTGACTGCACTTCATCACTGAACATTTTATTCCTCACATCGCCATCAGGGCAACATGGGGTCATAGAGTCACAATACAAGGTTATTCAGCAAATTGCTATTTAATCAGAATTAGAGAAATGATAAATCTAATTACCAACGGTTGGTGAATTATTTTGTTAGTCTAAGCAGCACTGACCAAACCAGCAAAGACCTAGTAGGTCTACGTCACAAATACAAACATTAAGAAGCATTCTAGGGCATCACTTAGATCTTAGGTTATCACAACACAATACTCCAATGGAACAAAAACAAATTCAAAACAAGCTGTTGAGAGATAACAGTGCTCTTACAAGAGCAGTAGCTGGGAGAACTGCAATGAAACAGACATGGCCTTTTCACGGGAGCCACAAGGCTGACATTTCTACCTGAGCCCTGTTTGTTCTCCAAGAAATGTGATGGGCATTTATTTCCAGCGGATCTGACACCTCAATGTATGAGTCCAGGATGGAGAGGGCCATTCAAAACAAGTCTGCTCTGGTTTGTCATTCACACTTGACCACACACTCTTGGCTGACTCCGTGCAGCCATGCAGAGGGACACCTAGCACTGGTCAACAACAATGTGACGTCATGAGCTTCAAAAGGAAGCGGTCTCTCCGACAGGTTTGTGTAGACATGTCCTGTATGATGCTTTAAAGAGAGTTTCTTGTAAGGGCTTTTACATTCTTAATCTTCCTTAACAGGAGTATAGATGCATCGGGTCATCACAAATCAAGTTATCCCGTGGTCCACAACATTTTGTCCTCTTTTATGGTGGTGTGTTATGATGAATACCATTTTTTGGCACCACCTCCATGACCGGTCTGGACCTTTCAGATGCTGATTCGAAAAAAGGAAAAAAATCCCTCCTGAAAGAGCTCAACACTACATTGTGCAACATCCACTGTACACCCTAGGAGACATTGTCTGCTCCTCCCTAACTTTGCAGTTCAAGCTGAACACCTGGGTTGCACTGCAGCTTTGACGTCCATCTGGGAGACGAGTGGAGCGGCAGCATCTGGGAGACTCCGACATGGAGGAAGACGACGGGAGGAAGATGAAAACATATGGATGTGCATATTTGACGAGACTTAAGGACAACCCTGGGATGCTTTTCCCCGGCAGGATGCCGTGATGTGTAAAAGGAGGCATGACTATCCGCCCTGCTCAGACAGCGTGTCCCAGCCTTTACCCTGCCTGGGAGCTGCCTTCACCTTGGTTCCATCATTGACCTTGAGTTAGGAAATCTGTTCAGCATTTGGTGAACATAATTGAATAGACATACCAGAGCTGTGGCCATGAGAAGAAAGTCTTGCCATTATACAGAAACATTTGTTATACTGTTGGACTAGAAACGCAAATACACTTCATGAACACTTCTAAGCACTCTGGGGTGCAGCCTTCCTTTACTATTCAACTGACATATTTTAGCAGTCAAGGCATCAAGAGCCTTTAGAACTACCATGTTCTACACACATGCAGGCATTTCCTTTATAAAGTTGTCCCAGTTGCCTGCAGTCTACCAATGGCACACTTCCCAGCAACACAGCCAGAGAGCTGCTAGCAGAGCAGTGAGTACCGGGAGAGTAGATTACAACTCTCTATGCAGTAGTTAATGTTTGTGGTATTCTGTATCTGGCCCTCTGCCTTATCTCCAACCAACCACCCAACATTATCAGGTCTGAGCAGTGTATGTGTTGACTCCCTGAAGTCTCTCTCTCTTACTCGCTCTTTCTCGCTCTCTCTTTCTCTCTCCCTCTCCCTCTGCTCAAATATTTACGACTGTCGAGATTCAAACTCTTTACTTTGAATTGAAGTAATTGCGTGGCGATTAAATTCAGAAATTCAAAGAGGGTACTTGGTGGTGACTGCCCTGGTTTGTAACTACGGATTTTATTGGTATTCCTCCAGTGATGTCATCTGAAAGTGTCCATACTCCCTGCCTGCCTATAAAGGACAGAGCCTTCTTCCACTGTGGACTGCTATTAATGAGAATCTATGCATGGGGCCTTATTAAATCTTAATGGCACCTGTCTGGATGCCTGTGGAATAAGGTCTCCACCAATCAGCCACCCAGGGATGCTCTGATCTCCAGTATGAAAAGGACCTATGTGAGAACAGGTGCCAAGTCATGGTTAGGTGTCATCATTAAAACTCAGAGGTCTGCTCAGCGTCATTAGTTGGTAGAGTCCCTCTTTAGCATTCTACAGTCCCATTACTACAGCGTCGGTGGCAGGGAACTGTACTCACGGGTCTGGTTCTACACCTCTGGGGTCTGGTCACACTCATTGAGAACCTTGGCGTGAGTTGTATTTTTGCGGTGATCGAATGCGAGAGTGTTGGTTTCCGTGGCGATTGAATGCGGAGTGCGCCGGTTTCTGTGGAAAGCAGCTGACATCACATAATCTGGATGAGGCTCCGGTCATCACGCCTCTTCCACCGCTTTCCCATCTCTGAGTCAGACTCGATGATGTATGTTCAGTGTCAGGCTGTAAACTATGACCTATTAGCTTTGATAAATGAGCAGAGGGCAGTTTGTCTCCCTGTTTAGCTGCTGTGGATGGTCCTCAGGCACATTGTGGGGTGCGTCTACTGTTAGTTTTGTGTTTTCTCTGCGCGTGTTCCGATTGTCCGTCTCTTCCTGTGTGTATGTGTACCTGCGTGTGTGCTTGATAGAGGGTGTATTGCGTGCCAAAGTGGCACCTTAAATAGCCAAGCCCTTGCACTGTCATGCATTATCTCGGCGAGAAAATGAAAGATGCGAGAGTGAGTACAATTCGGCACGACAATTTGTATTTAGAAGGAAAAGCTCCCTCACGTGATATCAGTTATACTGTATATAAGTAATATACATGTAATATTTTTTGAACATCATTCAGTCAGTACAAATTCTCGAGACTGCTCCTTCCCTGTGCCCTATGTTTCAGAGCCACAGTTCTCTCTTTGACTAATCTCTCCTCACTGTATTCGGAGCATCCTTGAAGTATCCTTCGGGCCATGTTTGACTCTCAGGGCTCCAGATTACCTCCAGGCCCTCTCTCCATCCTCTAAAGGTCTACTTTCAAGTGTGGATTACTCTCGGGGCTCGGGGTGAAGGGAGGGAGGTGGGGTGTGTGTGTGTTTGTGTGTGTGTGTGTGTGTGGGGGGGGGGGGGTTACTGGACAGTTGTTATTTGTGTGCGTGTCTATGTGTGTTAGGGACCATTGGTAAGTGTCTACATTCCAGCATGAAAAAAGAAAAGGCATCTGTTTTGTGTGATTTTTCTGTTGTGTTTGTGGACATAAATTCATGTGTGTGCTGGTTGGAGAGGCTGGTATGGACCAGATGTCAGCTGAGCAAAGCCAGCACACCTTCCAGATGAACACACAGCCAGTCTGGGGATTGGAGCCTGAAGCCCTGAGGGCAGGCCTCGCTAGGAAGATCAGTACAGGCTTTGTGGAATTCCCAGGGATTATTTCCACCCAACAGTGTGTGTGTGTGTGTGTGTGTGTCTGTTTTCATGCCCTCAATGCCATTGCATTGTTTAGACATCTCCACAATGAATGTGTATTAATATAAAAGTTTCATTGCGATTTCCTTATTCACCCCATGAAAGCCACATACTTATAGCTAGTATACTGTTTGTTAAGTGACGAGTTTCTTGGGGCACTGTTTTTTACTGTATAACTGTGAATAATTGTGTTTTGCTAAACCAGGCAGTTGCCATGGAAAGGCAACTTCACTGAATGCTGTAATAATTGCAGCATTAGCATCAATGGCACAGTGGATGTGACTTTCCCCTCACATGAAACACGTTCAATATCCCTTTTATTCAAAGTTGCAAAGCCTTGCATTGATTGCCTCTGCTTTGTTTTTCTCTCAATAGCCACAAACCCATTTTCTTAACTACTGATAACACTCTGGAGCTCATTCAGACACATATTCTACCGTGTGTGTATGTGTATGCAGAACATAAGCTTTTCTGCTCAACATTCAAACATTCAGCATGTTTCAGTGCCATCTCTGGAATCCTTCAGTGATAAACCTGTCAATCATAAACATTGACTTCATCATTTCATGTGTCCGTTTCAGTGAGCGATTGAGCTATTTTATCGAAAACAATATGAAACTGTGATTTCTACATGCACGTCTACTCATAAACTGCAAGAAAACAAAACAAAAAATACAAGTTTTTACGTAAACTCTAAATAAAGGAAACACTGTTGTTATTTCATCTGAAAGTATGCTTTGCAGAATGGTTATGGGTACAAAATGCTTCTATTTTGCCTTTTCTATATATTTTTCAGGCGATAGACCAATATGAAATAAATTGCCTTTCTGTTCCTGAGCAAACTTGTATAATGCAATGTCCTGGTAATAATATGTGACTAAAGAAACTCTCTTTTCAAAAATAACTGGATTTCTCTTCCCTATATAATGTCTGCAAAGGGAATAAAGAAAGATGAATGTGGTAAATAAGCAGCACTATATTTAGCTTCCTGGACTGTTCTGAAATGAGTCAGACTTACTGCTTTGCTTTTCCCAAATGGAAGTCAAAACCATATTAAAGATGGAAAAAAGATATAACATCCGTAATTTCACAGTTCAGTCTCACAACGTGCTCCTTCACTTTTCACAGAAATATCAACCATTTCAAGCAATAACTGTATGTCCTCGGCTGTTCTGTCCTGGGAATGACCAAGAGCATGTGGTAGTGTTTAGGGTTGAAAGATGACAGTGGTGACGGAGGTTTTTCAGAAAGCGCTTGCAGGCTGCACCCCGGTTCCATGGGCTCTGATAAGATCCCATCAGCCGCGATTATCACTGAGGTGCTTCTTCACAGCAGCTGCAGCTAGCAGGGATGGCCTGTCTCAGTGATAGAGGGGCATCTGACATCCTCTACCCCCACAGAAGACGAACACAGAAGATGAACACAGTGATGAACACAGAGATAGAAAGGGGCTCAGGCTTCTGATTTATATGTGTCCGTATCCTGATAGCTGGGCTGACTGTGTGGGGCCTTTTAAGGTGGTCTGTGGTCCTCAAAACAATGTCCTCACAAGAGCTGTTTGACTGTGTAAACGGATATTGTTTTAATGGTGCTATATAGGCGCAACAAGAGCTATCATGCTAGTAAAGGAAGTGCGCTTTTGTATCCTCAGTCGAAACGTAATATATCTCAAGTTTGTGAAGTGGTTTAGGGAGGCAGAGGGAGGCGGCTGGACTAAGAGTCTCTAGTTCTGCAGTGTGGCAGAGAGGCCCTGGGGATGTAGAACTGTCCACGGTGCTGAATGGAGGAAAACTACTTTCACAATCTAAATCTCAACCTCTGGTTAGGAAAAGCTTTCAGTTTGAGTGGTCACTCTCCGTGGTACTAAACATAGATCGGCTTTCTTTGCTGAATCTCTGTCCCTTATTTACCATTGAGGGGTAAAATACACATTCCAAATCAGTGTTGAGGTGCAGCTTGTTCAGACAGATTTTATAGTGCTAATCCAGGATTATATGAGAAATGCTGCATGTCACAGTGTTAAATCCAGACTACCAGGCAGACTACTTCCCTCCGTTTGGCTCTTTCTCCTGTTTAATAAAATCCTCCCAAGTTCTTCTTTGGCAAGATGGTTACTCTCTTTTCAGAGAACACAGACAACAGTGGATCCAGTGGCCTGCTGGAGACCTTTTACCCAGTGCCCTTGCTTCCCCACCAAGCATCGATCTTCTCTTGTTTGTATCCTACGGTAGTCAGGAAATTGATGCTGGAACTATAGTACCAGTTTCCTATTACTGACTTGAGTGATTGGCACAGCCACTGTTTCAACACCTCACTGAGAAACATGTAATATTCAATAGCCAGAGCCTTAGTCAGCAAAACACAGGCATGCGATACAATAAAGACCAAAGCAAAGAACATTAGGCAGAGAAGTTACTACAAAGAGGAGAGGGCAAGGCTGTCTGTCAGTACTGTGCTTTCTTTGAATGGAGAATCACAGAAAATCGAGAAATCTGCTGAAAGGAATCCATAATGACTTGCGTGTTACATAGAAAATCACCTAATTATATTCCACTTTGGACTGTGGCCCATTGTGTTTTCAATCTAATGTGAGTATTAGTGCAATTCCTTGTGATTATCACATTAATAAATGCTTTTTTCTATGCAATATGGTGTTCATGATTACCTTAACCAGAGCCACAAAAGGTGACCATGATCTGGCACATGTGCATTAAAGTGAGGTCATGCCAAGAAAAACACCAGTACATGTTTGATTAAGTGTATGGAATACTGTAGACAAGCCTTTGGCGCACATGTATTGACTGAAAGAACTACTGATCCACAACCTGTCACTCAAATACTTAACCTGGGATGACTAGACTAAGCAAAACCTTTTAACTTCCTGATCTCTTACTTTTTGGATCTCTCATCCCACCATCCTCAACATCTACCAAGTACATAGTAAATGTAAGCACTCACAGCAACATGGCTCATTGACTCTCGTTTAAATTGTAGTACACACTACCCCCCAGCCCCCCACCCCACCCTGCTTCCAACATGATATTTCACTCCTTGTACTTTTGAAAGAGTAATAGTGAAACTGCCGGCTGTCCCTACTATATGCTCAGTGGTATGTTTCTCCTCACATATTTCCTATGTATTTTAGACAAATCCATGATTTATGTATGATGCATTTATGCTTGCAGTGTCCCACCTCCTCGCCCTCTCACGCTTTCTTTCTCCCTCACTTTCGCTCACTTTCAATTGTAGGTTCCCTTCATCACCACCAGGGGCTTTCCAGACCGCGCAGAGTGTCCCTGTGTGTTCCTAAAGAAGAGTCCAAACCCGGCGTGGTGACAGAAGGAGTGTGTTGGCGCCGCTACCGCTGCTCATAAAGGGATTCATACCTTTGGAGAAACACGAGTCGGATAGTCAGGACTGCCCTCTTCAACTTGCCTGTCTTCATTCATACCACATCGAGTAGAAGGTAGGTTTGAAATATTCCTTTATAAAATTTGGTGTGACATTTGGTTCGGAAACCCATATAAAAAACAACTTCACTATGTCGGCACTACCATTTCTCTCTGATCAAAGGACACAATTGGAAAATGAATATCAAGCCAAAATGTGTAGCTTTGTGAGGAGGTTCAAACTCGTCTCCCCCCCCCCAAACACTCTCATTATCTATGCACAATTAACGATGCAATTAGATGCAGCATCGGACTTGTTGCCATCCGCGAGAATGGAGCTTATACCTCTTATCTTTTTGAGGCATTTGGTGTGGGCTGTAGCTATGCAATAACAATGTGTCCGATTCCGAATGTTACGGTGAAGTTGTTTGCAGTCTGAAAGAATGTTTTTGTCATTATTCTGCCTGCTTAAGAACTGTTTGTGAGCAAAAGGCGTTTATCGACATGGGTGATTTTGATATTCGTGAAATTAATTAGGGAAAACTTGTATAAGAGGCAAATACATAGCATACCTATAATGTTTTTGAAGATATGCCAACTATATCAAGATTTAGGCTACTCTAACATCCTAAGATACCGGTACATTCACTCTAAAACATCAAAAGTTTCAAGGCTTCATTCGGAAAAATGTTCTCTCCATCAATAGTGTTTTCAATAAGACGATGCTCGCCCTGTGAGCAGTTAGAGAAATATCTATGAAATAGGATGCACATGGAGCGGTACCTTTTAGGATGCTAAGAATATATTTATGAAGTGTGTCTATAAGCTAATCATAGCAGTAGTTCTAAGCAATAAAGGATATATACTTATTGTATAATCGTGTTTACAACAGCCTATGTTTCATTATGTTGTAACTGAAAAACACATGATGCGCCATGCCGGCATATCAGCATGGAACTTCGATTAATTCACGATATTATGCCATTGCATGACTGTATAGAAGCTACACGAGTTTCCAACTAGGGCACCGTAGGCTAACAAGTAAACAATCAGCATACAGCCTGGAAGCCTAATCAATCTCATTAGTTGTAAAACAAACAACATTCCTTGTGTGTATTACTTTCTTTCTTTTTTTCATCTCATAGTTTTACAAAAATCAATTAATGTAAAATGTCCTTCTTAATAATAGATGTATTATTGAAAGCCCTCTCAAATTTTAATATGGTTATTTATTCTAATTTGCTTTCTGTTTAATATTACAACTATTAGGTTATTTTGTTGTCCACATATTAGACTAAATGTTTATATGTGCAGAGACAGTCTAGTCTACAATCACCTTTAATGTGGAACTGCAGGGAACATAGTTCCTGGGTAATTGAAATAAAAAATATATAAATATAAGCCCCCAAAAATGTCAATTGAAATAATATTATGTCATCTCCAACCTCATATTAATTTTTTTAATGTATTTGTACTAAAGTATTTAGTTTGTGTAGTTTGAGGTGCAGGTAGTGTGTAGATACGTTAGGATGCTGTACCCCATGCAGGCTTATGACTCTTCATTCTTTCCACATTGCAAGTGCATCGGCAAACTGTGTTAAATTATTTTCCTTGCCTTTTGCCTGCCTTTATACAGTATTGTGATTTATGCAATACTAACATGGTTTGTCTGTTAAGTGCCACATCTTTGCACTAAATCTCAGAATCAAGTCCACGATACCTTAGGCTTTACCAAGAGCACTTATTTCACGTGGGTTTTCACATAACTCGTAATTTTAATTCAGAATTTTCATTCCTATTTTAGTGTCTCCATGCTGCTGTTTCAGGCTGTTGATCCATTCAAAGAAAGTTTGATTAAATGTTCCGTCCTGTTTGTTTGCATGTGCGATGCATTGTATGTTCTTGCCAGTTGTTGTTCTCCAGCTCTCTTTCCTGTTCTCCTTGACATCTCTCTCATATTGCTGTGATCAGATGAAGGTCCAATCAGCTCACCAGTGAGCTGTTCTCAATAGGAGCCACACTAGGAAGACGTGGTATCTTATTTTCCCTGACCTTTGATCAGCCCGATCAAATTTTTCTCAGCTTCTGTTGGTGGTGCGCAGGACCCCGTTGCCCCTGGGCCATCAAGATGAAATACAGCCTATTCCCAACAGGGGGACTCGTGCTTTGTTCATATCAGCCCGATTTGTGAGTGTTTTCGCTTTAAGTCAGGATATTACCGTTCGTCCTTGATAGAGGTGAGAGGTTTCCAAGTTCACTCCTTAAGTGTTTTGGGGGGAGGGTTGGGGTTGTGGGAATGTGTGTTGGGGGTGCTAGGTCTTCCTTGTGTTCCATTTATCCAGCACTAAATTGGTCATTGGGAAGCCAAGTCAGAAGCCTCTGTCTCACTATCCAATCAATGGGTTTAATTTTCCAATTAAACGCTGATCCGCAACAGGAATCAGCGAATGTGGCATTGCCCCGGGGAATGGCCTTGACCCCCATCGACCCTGCTACAGATTTAATTTAGCTGGTTACAATTTAGGAAGGAGTTGGTAGTTTTAGAGCACTGTTGGGAATTTGATACATATACTGTTATGTAGCCGCAAATTGAATTACAGGTTAAATACTTAAACCTGTAAGTGGCTAACAACCAGTATATTACCATTTTATAACAGCTGACATTAGAAATATTTGGTTGACGTTATGGGACATATCAAATAATTGTGTGTGAAGCTCAGAATGTTTCTCAATCTATGTAGAGAAACATATCTACAACAGTAGTTTAATACCAGCTAAACATGTTTTTCAAAGTGACTAATTGGATGGAAGGCTGCAGCTAATATATCCTGTTAACTGCTTTATGGTGTGGATGCTGCTCTTAACAGTTGGTATTCAAACACATGTATTATATATCATATATATATTGATTTACTACAGTAAATGATATATCTGGTGATGTCATTATCAGTTCCATGGTAATATCACACATCTGCCAGTACAAATTAATGTCCATTACACCTTGGTCTCTGCATTTCTCCTCCAGTCCCCTGAAGTCTTCCTCTAACCAGTATGCACATTTCAAGGGCCATGTAGCAGTAACCCAGATCCCAGATCCAATCCGTTATGGATTTATTGTGATTTATGTACCGCAACATTCCTGGATGCTTGCAGCTCCGGCACTAGCCCCAGCGTGAGGCCAGACTCCAGGCTAGCTCCCACTCGTCCACCATCACCGACTCTCTGATAAATGGTTCAGAGGAAGCAGTCCACCGTCGTGAGACATTGATTACCGTTTACCATGCTGGGGGTATAAACCTGGTGTGAAGGGGAGGGTGAGTAAAAGAAGAAGGAAAGGAGGGTGGGAAAGATGGAGGGAGGTAGATAGATGTAGCCGTGGGGGCTGTAAAGATGACGGATATGGAGTGACAGATGAAAGAGGGTTTATGACTCCAAGAGAGGAGACCTATTAGGTTGGTTAATTGATCTGGACCTGTGGTTAGTACAACCCCAGGCCTCCTTACCTCCCTGTCTCACACCTGCTCTGGAGACCATTCAAAGCCAGAGATCAGTGCAAACCAGGGGCTGGTTTTGTGTCCTATAACCCCCCCCCCCGCCCCCCCCCCCCTACACACACACACACCTCCCCCGCCCAATGCCCAATACACTTGTGCACTTCTCACTTTGATTCAAAGGGAAAATGCAGGTGAGAGAAGTAAAGTTATGCAGGATAAGTGATGCAGCAATGCAGCACTATTTATTACTGTGTGGCAATTGTTGCACTGAATGTGCGGGAGCCCTGTCTGTCGCTGGGTAGCCAGGCAAGGCTCAATTTATATCTGGGCAGCAGTCATTGGATTTCAATTGCAGTTACTCTGGTCTGAGAAGGTTTTATACCTCTAAATGCTCTTTTTATTTCCTTTGATTGGACCATTGCTTCAGGTCCTCCCTCCACTGTAATCACCCGGAAGACTTGGCAAAACTTATGCACACTCAAGATGTCCATTGACAGCAAAAGTGCCTGAAATGAGATTCATGATGTGACTCTTGACAGAGGGACTCAGGTGCTGTGGCTGGCACAGGGGTTTGACTGCAGAACCGAAAGCACGTTAGCCAGAGGTTCACTGGCTGACGCACCAAAGTTATTTCCAATCGGAACGATTTTCGAGTTTTCAATTATTTTTCTGTAATTGGGATTTGATATAGCCTATTGTTATTTTTTGTGGTATTGACATCATCCAGGATTATTCAGATGGTTCTGTTACTTTTCACCCTGTCCAGTGACCCTAGTATCTAAACTGGGGAGTCTATGAGACACACTGCTGCATCTTTATAACCCCTGGATTAATGACTAATTCAAGCTAAGAAATGCATAAACCAGTAGATACAGAGTGGGTATTTTTTTCTCCAAACAGAACAGAACTAAATCGTGATATTTTGCTGTTGGAGCCAGTCAAATACATCAGTGAAGTGAGTTGTGTGATTATCTGGTATTATCCATCAGTGTGTCTCCATGGCAATTCAGCTCAGGGGTGGACAATTGGCCTTTCTAGCACTGGAGAGCTGCAGATTGAGAGTACATGTACCTCACAGTACATAACAGTGAGAAACTAGTTATTACTGATGACAAATATGATGTTTAGCTACCACGCTGGTCTTGACAAAAGCTCAACCTGCAACACATGTAGCCACAGGATTGGGTTGGGACTCCATGGAGTGAATAACACAGCCACAACTGCTACCAGCCTACAAGACAGCTATCAGCCTTTAGGCCTTGTGCTTCCCAGGTCTGTCCAGTTGGGCTTCTACCGTTTTCCAGACCTTGCTCAGTGCTGCTAAAATGCTGCGCAGTCATTCTATGACAGAAGTGTGGCTCTGTTGTCCATTGTGGAGCATCCTGTCGAGCTTTGTTCATCGTTGCCCTGACTCAGAACACTGAGACCTCTCTTGGCCCCCATGGTCCTCCGGAGACCGGGTCTAGGCAGCTGGTGAATTTACATTTTTAAAAATGACAGTCTGTATAAGAATGGCCACAGTGCCGATACAATAAAAGAATAAATACAAATGTAGACACAACAGTACTGGCTCAAAGACCGTGCAAGGGAACAGGTGTTAAAAAGGGGTTTGTCATATTGTTGTCTCCTGCGTGCATTAAAAACATCAACAGATCTGAAGAAGTGCTTTTAGCCAGCTTTGTTCTGTATCTCTGTTTATTGTGTTTCCCTTCCGATTCTGACTTCCAGCGGTCTAGATCACAGCTAACAGAGCCGTCAACTCCTCACCAGATCCAACACATGGTACTGTTGAGTTGTTGCTTATCACAGAGTTCACTTGGGAAAGGGATATCTGAAGTACTGCATGAATTGGCTCAGTAGCAACATAATACAACTGAGCCAAGTGCCAGGACAAGTGTTGATGACCAACTGAACTGAAATAACTCGACGGCGAAATAAGTGCAGATTTAAACGGTTGTCTCCTGTGCACCACCCTGTGTCCACCCTGACAGACCAGAAAGATACTTGGAGGATTTGCCCTCAGAGATACAGCTGACAGAGTCTAACTAAGTTGAGATTCTTAGTTAGATATCTGCTCTCATGTCAAACTCACAGGCTAACTACTATTCAGCTTTAAGCATATCAGACTGTCAGACACCTCCACCTGCTGGACCTGCCTTGTGCCCTCGTCCACCAGCCCAGCCCACCCCTAGTCTTTCTTTTGGTATTCTCTTTGTCTCTCGCAACACCCTGCAACATTTTGCCCAGCCTCAGGTTGGCTGTTCGTCTGCCTAATGACCACTAAGGTGTCACGGTGAGTCATGGTGATGACATATGGTACCACCCAATTTGGGCCCTGGGGTAAAGGCCTCAGCCCTGGCCCTGTACAAATACACATCCCTCACATTCAGCCCGCACAGCTGAGATTGGAGGAAAACTACACTGAGCAGCACTCGACAAGGTCTGCGAAGCAACGAATGCACATCCCACAGCACTTTCCACTGGATGTGCCACTTCCCTCTTCATTACTTCTTGAATTGGAAAGTTCATAGCCCTTCTTAGGTTTGTGTCTGTGTGTGTAATGTAGAACAGAGGGAGGGATAAAGACACTGACAGAGAAAGAGGGAGAGAGAAAGTCTGAGAAATGTGTGTATATATATAGATAAAAAGGTTGACAGAGAGAGATGGAGAGAGAGAGAGAGAGAGAGAGAGACAGAGAGAGGGAGAGAGAGAGTGTATGCCTCGGTGTGTTTCCTCCTCTCCCCATCCACTTTGGCTCAGGTGTGGGAGGTGTGGGAGGATGAATTTGGCTTGGTCTGGAGTGGGCCCATATCAGAGAGCCTCATTCTGAATCTACGCTTCCAAACTCTGCCAGAGTATCAGCAACACAGCAAACACAAGGCCAGGCACGCTTTGAAACACCTTCCTGTGGTGGGTAGATGCCCCTCCGTAGCTCGCAGAAGCGTTGGCTAGGTGGGTGAGACAGAGCCTGCCTATAGAGTACTAACTTTTACACAGTGAGTTATTTGACTATGATAGAATTGGCTTATGAAAGGCTTATGCTGTTTGAATTGGCTTGCATGGTTTAAGTGTCTTGGTGATTGTTTTGGTCTGTGATTTATATATTTATCCATCTCTGTACAATTCTCTACTGCCTGTGTGTGTATGTTTCCTCACACTGGTGTGAAAGTGTGTGGGAATGTGCGCTTGTTTCTGTGGATGTGTGTGTGTGTATGCATGTGTGTGTGTGTTTGAACTGCTGAATCCGCCTATCTGTGAACAGGAGTTATGATATGACGACGGCACATCTGTTTTTAATGGCGCACAGCTGCATGCGCACCGAACAGTAATCCGGGACACGTTGGGATTTGTCCTGATGATGCATATCTTTGGGAGATTAAGGCTTGTGTCTGGTTGTGTAGCTTTACTGTGGCTCTGCCTGCGCCTCCTCTTTGTTTCTGCAGCATAATGGGCTTTGTAAGTTAAAACCCACGAGACACAACAGTTCTTCACTGAGCTGGGGATTGCGAAAGCGTCCCAGTTTGGAGCGCTTCAAACTCTGATTGGAATACAGGGAGCGCTGGATTTTTCCATGCAGAATGACATTAATCGCCACAGCGCTCTTTCTCTTCCCGTCTTCCCTTTGCATTTTCACTCACCTCAGTCTGATGAGGTTCCAATTCCCTCGGATTTGCATACTCAACACTGGGCTCCCCTGATCAAGCTTCGCAGGGTAGGAAGAGATGGGTTCAAGTCAGCAGTTCATTCCTAGATGACTACATGTCTAATCTGGTTTCCCAGCAAATCACACTTGATTTCCTCAGGAGTGCTCGTTCTGACAGTCCCATGGCTGTGTCTACTTAGCGCCTTCGGTCTGGCGAAGGCGCTCCTGTCTGGTGGGTAGCTACAGTATGGTGAGCGTGTGATTGGATTCCCAACAGCAATGTGAATGTGTATTTCCCGGTGTACAGTATGACAATGTGGTGAAAATCAGGCATTTTTTTAGGCACGGTGTGGATGGCCCACAGGCCAGTGGCACCTTTTGTTCGGTAGGACTTAATCTGAGAATCTGTTCATCTGTCACATGGCAATAGTTAATGACCAATAAAGCAATAAATCACACTTTATTAGACATTATTGCTTAAATGGTACTTTGTTTCTACTCTGTAGGTACCTGGTACTTGACGTAATTAACTGGCTGTGAAATTAAGTGTTAGCGAAACACTGAGGTTTGGATCACCACAGTAGGTTAGTTCATTAAAAATATTCAACTGAGAATAAGAAGCCAGTGGTGACAGTAAGGCCCCCCATTAAGGAGTTTCATGGCGGAAAATCTGTAAGAAACCCATTGCTTTTCTTCATCTCTTTTTTCTGTTTTGAGGGTTGGGGTTGCAGTTTAGCTTCAGAAATCTGCAGTCACGACCCAAAGAAACACGTTGCTTGTAGGAGTTTTCTTTAACAAGCGCTTTGTATCAACTTGTTTAATGATAAATAGGGATACATAGTACCAAGTTTGTAACTCATTTTTTTCCAGTTACCTGTGTGAAACAGTATATCAATTACAGAACACATTGGATGAAACAGAAAAAGGTTGATTAACTGTGACCTTTGGTACTGCAATCAGTTCCCCCAACTTCAGAAGTAAAATTAAAATGACATTTTAGAAAGATGGTTACGAAGGTACCGTAATTGGTTCAGGGACCCTATTTCACAAGACAATGAAATAAATAACATAATTGTACTTGTGAGGATAAGAACCTGAGTTTAATTACGACTTTATCTTCTGAGGTGCAGTGTAAAGGCTGACTTTGTTTATGGCGTCTGGTTTATTCTTCAAGACGGCCTGTAAAAAGACTGATAAACAGGTTCTGTTTAATGCCGCGCCCCTCAGCTCGTATTGATAAGGCCCACCTTGCCATAAAATGTAGACTGTCTGGTCCCCTTGCTGTTTTTCTTACCTCAGGCTAGTCTCACCTACAGTACTGCACGGCCAAGCAGCTAATCCAGAACCGTTTGATACCAGTTACAGCACTACTGCTCCTAAACCAACTCGCATAAAGACCATATCACTCGACTTCCATTCAGCTATGAAGGTGTTTGACAGTTCCCAGCTTTCTGGGGTCGTATTCAAACAGAAATGACTATCATCAGCATTTGTAGACGCTGGGCTGTACCCTATAGATGTATTAATGTCTTTCGGGTGTTGGTTAACGCTAACACACAGCTCAGGGAACATACTCTAGCTTGCTCTTAAGACAAGAAGGGGTTTTCTCAGCCTGCTGTTACTTAGATGCTGTCTAAACAGAGGTCCACACACAGTATAATGGTGTCTGTTATTGTGATGGGGTACCATCATAGACAGTATTGTGCTCATATGTAGGTCATGGAGAAAAATACATGGACTGGAACACTGTCACTGTTTTCTACCACAGTTCTTTCTCAATACATGGGCCTAATTGGATGTTGTTGTTGTGAAAGACAATGTTCAGTGTTTGTGGTTCCATGGATATACAGAACTGTTTAAACCAAGACTAAGTCTAAACCTGTTGTCCCTCCAACCGAATGCAGCACACACGATTGTAACATTTAGCTGGTTGACAAGCAAAATAAGCTGAGGTTGGAGTGGACATTCAGGAAGATTGGAAACAGGTTTGGCAGTTGAAATCTGTATTCATCTGCCTCCGTATGTGTCTGAGGTAGGTTGATCATGCTTCACTGTTTGTTTTGATGCCATCCATTAATTAGCTGTCCCAGCAATGAGGATAGTGTGTTTGTGTGTTGTGGTGGACTACTGAGGCTTCTCCAAGCATCCAGACTGTGCTGTTCCACTCCCAGCCCTGTGTGACTCAAAGTTAGGGGGGGAAGGGGGGTGCCTTCTGGTCTGTCTGCAGCCCCCCCCCCCCCCATCTAGATGCGGCCATCCAGCTCTATGGGCCGTCCAGGTTTCTAATTGTGTCTCCGCCAGCCGCATATTAAGGAGGCAACGTGTCACAGATGTTTAATGTGCCTCCAACTGCTCCGCACAACAGGTGGTCCTGTTCAGATCTGCTGTCGCCAAATGAGAAATATAGACGCTGTTCTCGCAGATTGCCATGGAAAATGGAGGGCATTAAAGGCGATGGAATGACGATAGATGTGTACAGGTCTGCTGTGGTCATGTCTCAGCTTGGCAGGGGGAGGGGAAGCGATGAGAAAGTGGTGGGGGAGGGGGGGTTAGGCCCCACTTGTCTCGTCCGACAGATGTCATAGTATCACATTCAGAACTGAGACTTGCTATGATTTGTACACAGGGGTGAAACACAAGAACACTGTACAACGAAATATCAAAAACTGCAAATTATGCGGGTAGCAACCAGATTTAAATTAATTATGTCTTTGTTATTGTTGTTACAGCAGCTCAGTATCCTTGTGAATAGTAATGTATTTTGTACTCATCATTGAACTAATAGAAAAAAACAATAAGTGCTTAGAGCAAACTTATGTGACTTACTCCATGGCTGTAAAATGTTGCATTATTTAATGAAAAGATGCATGGTGCGTTTGAAAGCATATTTGTAATTATAATAAGAGATTGCTCTGCACTGTAAATATCAGGAGTAAAAAAAAAACGTGAACAAATAACAAGGCTTTTCAAAGGCCAGGCTAATTTTATCCACGTCATACCTCATGCAACTCGCTGGGATTGACAGGGGAGGAAAACACCAAATGTCAGTGTCTTCATGACACATAACATTTCTCCTGAGCGCTGGGAACACTGGAACAGGAAGGGACAGGACAGCTGATAATAGCAGATGAAAAATCCTCAAATGAGTCCTGGTGGAATGAAGGCTCCCCGTTTGTGACAACTCTTATTAGATTGAACACACAGTGAGTGTACATTAGGCCTTTTAGGCTGCTTCCAGGTCATCCAACATGGGAATGTATAATTCTATTAAACGTCAAAACAGGCCACAGGTATGTGTTACGTAATCCGGATCATTTGTATAATACAGACAATGAATGTCTAAATGAAAGCCAAAAAGAATGTCATGACAAAAAATGTCTTGACTGAATTTAAATACTGTTCCTTTGTTTCCGAGATCTCTGTTTAACAATGTATATTTCCTGTCCTTGTGTACAGGTGGTTTGAGTCTGAGACTGTTAATAGGCATTGGTTATTCCAGGCACAGTAGGGCTGTTAGTCCCAGGGGGTCAGGGCCCTGTGACAGATCCATAATTCATGGTTCAACTTGGGATTGTAGAGAGCAGTGACACCTGATCGGGGAGAATCAAACAGGGCCAGTGAGTGCAGTGCCCCCTGGGATTCTCCAGGGGATCTCTGGGAATCCAGGTGGAGTTGAGGGTTTGGGTGTGTGTTTCTGTGTGTGTGTGTGTGTGTGTGGGGGGGGGGGTGGGGGGGGGGCGTGTTCTTATGTATACCTGAGGCTTATATACCAAAATGTTTTCAGGTCTTCAAAACTTTCTTGTCTTGGATCCCAGTGTCTCACACACTGCTGATCGCACAAAAACCTAGCTGTGGTATTGTGTGGTTAACCTATTTTTCTGTATGCTACTAGAGTGGAGTCCAGAAATTAGACCACAGCAGACAGTGGCTTACAAACAGAGATTAGTGTTTACTGTAGAGAGTTCCAGAACTGGGAGAGTTCCAGGATCCTAAACCCCTTATTGGCTCATACTGTCTATCACAGTCTTACAGTAGGTCAAATGTATTCACCAATCTTTCCAAGTTTCCCCTGATGTCAAGCTGGCCCATGGCATGGGTCAAGGACCAACCATGGCACCCTACTCAACTGCCAATAAGTGAAAGGTGGGCCGTGGACCTACCGACCAGACCACTTTGCCAGTCTCCCATTGAGAAAGGCTACACATAAGAGGGGATTTAGTTTGTGTTGGGTACCTTACAGCAGATGGAAGTGGAAAGCTGAGTTGTCAGAACTTGTCAGAATAACAAATAATATATTTGGCTGAGTGTATTTGGGGTTGTATACCGTAGCTCGGGATAAAACGGTGCATACCAAATCAGAGGCTGTTGGTGTCAACCTCATTACTATTCAGGTGTGTAAATGACAAGGCATTCATTTTCATGCCAGGCCTGGCATTTCAGCATTTAAGCCAAGGGCCAACTGCCCTAAAGGGAAATATTCTAGAATTGGGTAGAAAATCTGCACAAAAATCCAAAACATCATTCAGTAGTGTATACTGTAGGAGCAGAAACCAACATCCTCCTAATAAGAATCTATCAACTTACCTCACACGTCTGTGCTTGCATACATTAGAATTTAGCAATAAAAATAAACTGTAAATCATAAGGGGGTGGGGTGGGGGAAGGGGTGCAACTTTGAATTAACTCTCGTCTCTGTGTCGGTCGGTGGGCAGGAAAGCCCTCAGCAGTACCCTTGAGATAAATCTTCCTTGGTGACTTTTGCACCGAAGCTCCAGTCATTACTATCTTGTTGGTGCGTGTAATGTTCTCCCGAGCAATTATTTAAGCTCATTGGGAAGCACAGCCACAGCCTCACAAGATGACACCCAAGCTCATTTCCTAAGCAAAGAAGTCAACTTCCCTTACAACCATCCATTTAGACAGTCACAGAGGCTGGCCTATTTACATCCCCCCCCCCTACCTCCCCTCCTCGTTCCCCTTGAGGGAGAACCTCTTGTTTCTACCCCTAGCTTTCAAGGAACAAATGGGTTTCCTTTGATCTTGAACATTCTTAATTCGAGTCAGGTCTCCGCGTTTTCTAATGAGATAATCTTTAGCTTGTTACTACATGCGTTAATGTTCACAATCAATCTCCCAATACTATAGCATGGCGGGAGCTGGATGAAAACAGGGTTCACCGGGGTATTCTGCATTAGAACATCTTTTTATGTATGCAAAGTCTCTGTATTTGAATTTGTGCCAGTAATGATATCTCATGCTTATGCATCGTAGTCTGAATGGATAACCCCAGCAGAGGGAGGTTGATGGAGAATAGTCCCCCAGCAGAAGGAGGTTGATGGAGAATAGTCCCCCAGCAGAAAACCTGTGTGTGTTTGCTGCTGCAATCTCCCCGTCTTCTGGTGCGTTTGTTCAATGTCGTTGAACAGTGCTTCCATTGAAGGTCAGGTGCCTCTTTTTAGTTAAACATTTGTCTTTATCGTACACGGCTTCTCAAATTGTTGTTAACCATTTCAAATGGTTTGTGAAGAAGAAGTAGAGAGTAGAGAAGTAGTTTTTTTTAATGAGCGGCATGTCTCATTAGCATTTTCAGATGACCTTAGATGATCTTAGAGCTTCATCACCAGGTCAATACTGTAAAAATACCCTAGACCCAAATTCAGAGAAGAGAAGTCAACAACATCTTGGCTAAGATAAAACAGGTTGTGAAAAAGAAGAAAAGAGTAAGACATTTGTGAGGAGCAATTCAGTGAGGGATGACAGTTGGACAAGCACTAGTTGCTGCCCGTGGGTTGTAGCCAAAATGTTAGCAGGCTTTTAGCGTCAACACTAATCATAGTACTTCTAGCAGTGTACATAATAAAGGCTCATTATAAAAGTACTATCAAGAAAGCAAATATCTACAACTATATAGCCAAGAAGAGGTATTCCTTAAGTGCCTGGTCTGAATACAATTCAACAGTTCACCTGCTTCTGCACGGAATATACTGCACAGTTCTGTATGTCAATACTGGAGTGAAATATCCTCGTGTTTTTGAGTGTGGACATTTAAGTCTCATGTGGGACTTTGTCCTAAGAGAGGTTGGTTTCAAAGTGTTTGTTTCTTATCGTTGCTGGTAACTGACTGGGTTCTTTAAATCTGCTAAAGTAGGAAAAGCTAGCATCCGATAATTAATACATTCGAGTTACAAAATGTAGGATGGTCCCTGGACAGAACACTGTAGCTGTAGTTCTGTTTTGGATCCTTATCATCCCCTCCAGTGTTTTTTTGCTGGAACACAATATACGTTTTGTAACAAATTGTCTATTTGGAAAGGGAATGATCTGACAGAAAGAGAGTCACTTAAACTTAACATTCGGGAGAGACAGAGAGAGAGAGAGCGAGAGAGAGAGAAACATAGACTTAACATTAGTTGTATTGACTTTACAGAACAAGCTCC
This sequence comes from Hypomesus nipponensis, assembly GCF_054491055.1. NCBI lineage: Eukaryota > Metazoa > Chordata > Actinopteri > Osmeriformes > Osmeridae > Hypomesus > Hypomesus nipponensis. The sequence goes on from NC_140369.1 coordinate 16,246,801, forward strand.
GAAAATGGAAGTAACTGAGCAGATGACAGCAAATCAAATTATGTATTGGCCCATGGTGACCTGTGGTCAAAAAATTCCTCTCCTCTCCTCTCCTCTCCTCTCCTCTCCTCTCCTCTCCTCTCCTCTCCTCTCCTCTCCTCTCCTCTCCTCTCCTCTCCTCTCCTCTCCTCTCCTCTCCTCTCCTCTCCTCTCCTCTCCTCTCCTCTCCTCTCCTCTCCTCTCCTCTCCTCTCCTCTCCTCTCCTCTCCTCAATTAATGCCAAGCCAAAGATGAATGTGTTTGACAAGTCAGTGAGCAAGAAAGGGCATTAATTGCTACTCAAAGCAGAGAGCTATCATGGGAGCCCTTGTTGTGAGAAAATGACACACCCACAGACCTACGAGGTAGCATGCATGCATGGCAGAAGACTGCAATACTGCCTCCAAACATTGACTTGGCCAAAGCTGAAAAGTGGCTTGAGGCCTGGGTTTAGATGGTCAGGGCTTTGGAGCTATATGGTGGATCAGTCGGCATTGGCCCCTGCTTAGACGACAGCTCGTCAACAAAGGCCTAATCAGCAAATGACATGATGATCCAGCTTACAGTGGCAAGCTGACAATAAGGCTGTGTTCCAGTCACTTTTACACACACTGGGTCTTAGACACCCATTGTGTGTGTGTTTTTATGTGTCTCTGGGTTTGTGTGGATATGTGTGTGTACTTACGAACAGCTGCTGTGCATTTAGTAGTGAAACAAAAACTTAACATGGGACTCTTGGCATTCATGGACTACACAATCTGAGATCCAATTCACCTCCATAGGTTCTGACCACACAGAAAGGTTGTTGATGGAAACAAATTAGATATTCCAATGTACTGTACGTTGATATGGTCACTAAAGAATCTAGCAATTGTAGTTGAACCTTATTACAGTAATTTACTTCTGACTGAATATTGCTGTGTATTACATACACACTTGGTAGGCAAAGAATAATAAAAATGTAAATTTTTACTCCAAAGATGATAACACTAGATCATTACTTGTGTAAAATCTTTGTGCTTTGACATTAAAAAGTAACATTTTTATGCATTAGTTTGTATCACTCCGGTTCAATAAAATATAGCAATGCTCTTATCAACTCAGTTATCATAAGCCCAGAGAGGCAAATATCAATCTTGGCTGTAATTACACCTGGGTAAAGCAATAAGACTGTAGATTTTGAGGGATGAATATAGGGGTTGAACAAGGTCACCAACATTACCTCCTCTCTTGGACTAGCATTGCCAGATAAGGAACATGCCATTTTCTGGAGTTGATTAAATGTTTGAGTGCTTCACTCTGTGTAAATAATGTTGGGTAGAACAGGGCTGTCTGTCTCAGAAGAGCTGCACCAGGATACTGCCTAATGAATGCATAACCATGATTCACACAGTTCAATATTCAGGAATTACTGCTGCTATCTGTACACAACTTCAGTCTTAAAGTAAAACATGTCAACCACCTACTTGATACCAGTTGGCCCATTGGCACCAGTCCCTAGTCTTGTTCTCTTTTTCTGAATTACAATCAGAGCCGACATAGTGTTCATGTGTGTGTCTGTGCATTGCATGTTGTATTAGCTACAGTACAGGGTGTCTAATTGAGTGTGTGTCCAAAAGGTTATAGCCTATTGCTGTGTGGGCAAATTCAACTCTTGATATGTTTGTTTTAGACGACTTTGGGCTGTAGACAGAGGCTAAAAGTTGTGCAAGTTAGTGTTGACACACACATGCACTGTACACACACATGCTGTACACACACACATGCACACACAAAAAACGGTGTTCTTGTATTTTAACTGACAGGTTACGGTAACATGCCACAAGGTTCAAGGAGCAGCTAACTACAGCACCAAAGCAGGGCACCTCTCCAGAGAGACATCATCCTCACCGAGTTCCAGAATCAACAACTGAGTATAATGAATGGAGTAACACATTCTAGTTTTGGGCTATATTTTGATTGACAGCTTGTATTAGACACACCAGATAAATAGATACTCACTTTCAAATAGATGTGACAAATCCCTAACTCAAGTTTTTGTAAGAACTTTGTCTTGAAAACATACCTTCATATCTTGTCGTTATATTGTGAACAGTTTGTATTGGGGTTTCTCTTGACTGTGGGATAAATAGAAGTAGACATTTTAAATATAAAAGGTCAGTTTGGCACTTGGGTCCAGTTAAAGTGGTTTGAGCACAATGGTTTTTATGCAGAGGTCAACACAAGTGATGGATCACTGGGTGAAAGAAGCAGAAACTGTGTATTCTGGACATAAAAATGAAAACACTGGCAAGTCATGCGTGAAATACAAACACATACCTACTGTAGCATAGCATTGGTGTTCTCAGTCAGTGAGGAACAATGATCTGTTCTAATAGCAAGATAACAAATCTCATTACAGGAAGTACGTTTTACTGTATATGGGGCAAATATAATTTTCTATCCTGTAGGATGCCTCAGCCACATCGTGCTCTCTTTCCCTTGTCCATCCCACAAGCACACCTTGAAGTAGAGACCTTGTAAATCAGGGGTTGCCCAATCTCTGCAGGCTGAGCCAACAGTGCTAACAATGTTCCTAACAATACAAAGCTCTCTGGCTGCATTGGCCTTGCTCAGTCAACAAGGCTGGTCCCCTTGTTTTATAGATTCTTCAGTCAACTCCATCTCCCCTAATGGCTGCTGTTTGGTAGAACACGTTTTGCTTTGTGGATGCAATCGAACAGCTAGGGAGGGCTGGAATGCCGTGCATTCGTCTGTTCTCCTGTTGCCGTGGACGTCTGGGCCTTCACTGCACTGACACCTCACACAGTCGACCGCAGGTATACATTCTGGGCCTTTCAAGTTGCTGCTCCTCAAAGTGCAAGAAGAGAGACTTTCCTGTCTCTGAAGAGGTGTGGAGACTTAAAATTCAGTGGAGGCTCTCCTTTGAGACCGTTATATCACTAAAGTACACAGCAGCTCTAATCAACCAACTGCAAGTGAGCAAAAGACAAGGTGTCAGTCAGTCTGTCTGTCAATCAGTCAGAGAGGATATTTGTGTGCTCGTTTAAAAAGGTAAGGCCTGTTATTTAGGCCTGTTTTGTACAAACTGATACAACGACACGCTTTTTTCATCCATTTTTTGACAGCGTGGTTCACATCCACCTCCACAAAAATGGGCCTAGCTTCACATAATCACAGTGAAAGAAAAATATTTAGTGGAGGCCATGTCGGCTTGTCTGATGTGATTTGAACTATGACAGGACCTCATCACTTGGAGCCTTTTAGCTGTTTCTGGTTCAAAGTCTTGACAGATACCAGGAGCTGTATCTATTCTCTGCTGGTGTCTAGGAGGCTACAGTGAGTTTGTGTTGGCAGGCTGTGATTAGCAAATCTTATGCCCAGCACGCTGCTAATTTTCATATTAATATCTCTAACTGCCGTTTCTGTAGAAACTAATGTGGTAATGGAGGAAAAAAAGTTAAATGACTCATGGGTACTCATGCAATGTTCTATAATATCTTCAATCACAGTGCATTTTATATTGCAATACTGGTTCACATTCAACTATCTCGTCTTGTGTGGCATGTTGGCGCACTATCTTGCACTGCTGCACTCGCAACCAATCAGTGCTCAGTTCCTATCTCTGAGGAGTTTGCATGTTCTCCCCATGCTTACACAAATAACCCAATGTAAAAAGATTTGCAGAACAGATTGCCTTACTCTGCCCATTTCCCTGGCATGGATGAGCCCATAGACTTGGTTCCCCTGGTGTTGTTGCTCCCCACTGCCCCTGGCTGCCCATGGGGTGATAATGCAGAGGCAAATCTCTGGGGTGAACACCTGAAAAGCAAGTGTCCCGCAACTTCCTTCGTGTGTGAGATCCACTAATTGAGATTGATAACAGGGTTCCTCTCCTTATGTTGCTCTGCAGTAAGTCTTTTTTCAGCCCTGACCGACTGGACTTGTGTCTAGAACATGTGGAGATCAGTGAAGTGTGATTTGTTGTTGCTGTATTCCTGTGTTGTAGTCTTGGTGGGTTGAGATGTTAGGGCTCAGAATGTCAATGTCATCTCCCCAGACCCCCAGTCAATATCTCTGTCTGATCCATCCCTTAGATCTCATCTGGCTCTCACCCTCGCCATGGAACATCCCCTCCATTCTCATTCCTTTGTCACTGCTTCTCATTTTGTTGGACTTTTTTTTATCTCGGTGGGTTTCAAGTGAAAAACAGAGCAGCGCTGTACGGGCGTGCTTATCAGGTCAACGAGAACAAGGGTGCTAAGTAATAGAGAGAGTTAGTGACAGGGTATATTGCCTTGTATAAGAAACCACTCTGGGCTTTGTGAGGTAAATTAAGTTATGGTATAAAAGGGTAATGGAGCCAGTACACAGTGCAGTGTCAGTTTTTTATGTCTTGGGAAGGTTAGTCTGAGTGCCCCATTGTGTGTCGGCCATTAGATCAGATACTTTTGCTAACATAGAAATGTTTTAGAGATGAAACAACGTGTTCAACCTGACCAGCACACTCTATCTCCCTCATCACGTACCTGAAAGCTGTTCTCTGTCTGTTGGAATCTCAGTGTGACAGTACTTGAGCTCAGGTCGTTTTCTATTTAATATTGCATTTGTGTGTGTGTGGCATGTTTGTATTTCTGTATGCAACCGTGGGCTCGTAATATTCTCCTATTTCAGGTTCAATCTCTGTTCATTAGTGGCTGATAAAACATCACACACATATAATCTTGGAAAATTGCTTGGTGCTTCCTTTAAGGCAGCTAAACCAAATGGCATGGTTTGATTTATTTGGTACTGTAACGTTTTAGCACTTGGCCTATAAAAAGGTAAAGAAACGTATCGAAAGCAAAAGTAAAAAAGCAAACAGTCCTCACAGGGAAGCAAAGGGCGGTTTTTAGACTTACCACCCTGCTCAACCAGCCATACCGGCCTCTCCTCTTCTATAGTAACATTATCGCTATTGCTGCATGGAGTCATTGTGGTGTACTAAATGCTAACATGCTATGTATGCAGAAAGCATCGACCTAGCGTATTAGGCTGTTCCCACTGCGTGATCTGCAGGCCATATGTGTCTGTGAATTCATTCAGATTGACTGGCTGGACTCTCTCCAAAAGACCAGAGCATCCTCTCTTCTCAGGGCCATAGGGTTTCTATACTAGAATGAAAAATCAATAACGTCGATAAGAGCAACATTAAGATGGGCAAGTGGTTTTAACAGTCCAATCTTGGCCATTGTCATCTTCCCATTTTTCAGGAGCTCTTTGTGTAGCATTTTGTCTGGATTCTGTAATTTTCTGAATTGGCCTCATAAGAATTACTGGATTCCTCAGACACATATCCCTTCCATTTTCATCAACCAAGCCTGAAGAACTTGAGATATATTGTACAGACCGCATGTTTATTTGATTTTATCACTGTTAGATTTATATATATGCACGTGTTGTGTATCTGTATTCCCAGAACGTGCCATTTATTTTCTTTTATTATCATACGTTTTCTTGATTGAGTGATTAAGTATATGTTGCTCCAAACTATGCTTTCTTTACCTAGCAGAGATCTGCCATCCACTAAGGCAGCCTTAATGGGCTTTTTTGAAAACATTATACAGAAAAACCACAGCTGTATTCATCTCTACCCACCATAAAGCTTAATTGCAGTAATGTAATTAATTGATGCTATACTTCAAACCCTTGATGACTTGCAGTCATTTAGTCATTCCATACAGTCACAGATGAATTAAGAGCAGAGTCTGGTCCACAGCTGAATTCTCTTTGAGACACATTGAAATGCACACTCTTTGAGTATCAGCTTCGATCAGCTTGGTAGACTGACAGCTAATTAGATAGCAAGAGTTTGGTATAGCAAATGGACTGCATACGTAAAGAAGTCGTAGCGTGCAAGAAATGACAATAAACTACATTTGAAGAGTTACACTGTCAAAAAGTCTATGTGTATAGGTGTGATAGAATTATTTATTTTTTGTTGCTATTTTTAATTATATTTGTATTCTTTCATAAAAGGGGTATTTTTCCAAGACACCTTGTACTGTATTTCTCTTTAGTATTTTATCCAGTTGTAAACCCAGAGCAGTTGGAGTGAAGCTTCGTTTAGACTTAAAAACTAAACATTTTAAATAGAAGAACACAGTGTACGGTAGTTTAAAAGTTTGAAGTGACATTTTGAACTGTGAAGCACAGTATGTGCTGCACTGGCCACTTGAAGTAGTTGGCGTTTACCTGAGTAGTATAGTGAGTGATTGTTCATGTTAGGAAATAAATTACAGCAAGCTTCTCTGACAGATGTTTGTTTTGAGACATACCCGAATGACTCATGTGTCAGTTCAGAACAAACATCACAAGACATACTTCTCTGGTGTTCTCCCACCTCTCCTCACCTCACATACCCATGCCCCTCAGTCATTTAAATCACTATCAAACATTAAAAACAAAAACAGATCTGAAAAAAGCCTTAAATGCTGTGCAATCTGATGGAATAAATGGTGCAATTATGCATAATGTGATTTTGCAAGATTTTTCCTCCCAGAAGGCACTGTTCCCATAAAGCAGCATTTAAAGAGTTTTGACACTAATGGCTCTGTGAAGACATAGCCCTCTGGAAGCCATCTTGGTTTCTCTCAGCAGCAACTCAGCAGAGCACAGTCAGACACATTTCCTCTCTTGATGAAAGGTTAATCTGTTGGGTAGAACTGAATGTAGCAGCCATTTCCACCCTGCCATTCACAGATGTACGCTACGCCTACGATGCGCAGCTGTTAAAGTTTTATGATCAAATTTAGCATTCCCTATTTGATGCAAAAATAATAAAACAAAGGAGGGGTGTTTGGTTTGTAGTTGGGAAAATAGAGCACAATTTCACCTATTTTTTGTCTTCAGTTCCTAAGAATGTAGCTTCTTTATGTTACTAAAACTATTTTTGAAGAAGCTCTGTGGAGGACTGTTTTTCAAGGCTGTGTTTCAAGATCCACCTAACCTCTCTTTTTATTAGAAGTTTCAGACACATCAAAACTACTCTCAAACAATGTAAGACCAACACAAGCTTTGCTGTTGCAAAGGCAATCGTTACTTTCAGAACACCTAGCATACTGTACATGATGCCCTTCAGTGCAAACAAGCTATTGCGGCCTTTGAACAATACACACTCTTACTATTAATTTGAAGCAACTCTTGTTTAACTCTACACGGACTCTAGGACATAACATAAATATATATGTAGAACATTTGATACTTTATTTACTACTCCTGTTTATTTAAAACGCGGTCTGACGTTTACTGACTGCCTTTTTGCATTGTTGAGTGTCTGTAGTTAAAAGTTGTCAAGACATCCTTTTGGAACTTATGTTTACAGTAATTCATGTTACTGAATTGGAAATTTGTTTATTTAACACTTCTCGTACTTGTGAACATGTATGGCATTTGCTCGGTACAATTGCCACGCACACAACAACACTTTAATATTTAACTTTAATAAATAAACCAATGCCACTCCTCCTGGCATGACCCACCAATTTCATTGTAAATAGCAAGACACCACAGACCCAAGCGCTACTGTGTTCATGTACTTTCTCCCTGATCTGCAGTGTATCTGTGCCATGTCTGAAGACCAGAGGACATTTGTCTGGGAATTTGAGAATCTACTTCTGTACATACCGCACTGCAAAATTCATTTCAGAGTGTGTCTTCAGCCGCAATGGATTGGAATTGTTTATACTTTTCTATTGGAAGTACACTTTCCAATCTCTCTGTTTGTGTGCCCACAGTTTTACACTAAAAAAGCCAAGAAGCTTACTAAGTGTGGAACAGTCACACTGAGGAGACAATTTAACTTAATGACTCCTCATCTTCTCTCAACTTAGGCTCTAATTGATCTGACTCAGCATGCCTGTGTGGACATGCTTCAGGTGGAATAGACAAAATCACTGACTGGAGGATTCGATTACTCACATCGGAAGGCCTGGGGTTGGCATTGTAATCTGCCTGTGCTCCTGCCAAATCAGACACAGAAAGAGAAAAGCACCACTAGTAGTGTTCTCCTTGAATACAATAAAATAAAAATTTGATTTTTTGTTATGTCGGTGGAACTGTAAGTCTATATTGCATAGCTGACAGGCAGTACGCATCTTTATGAGACAGTATGCATTTTTTCTCTTTCTCTCTCTCTCTCTCTCTCTCTCTCTCTCTCTCTCTCTCTCTCTCTCTCTCTCTCCCTCTCTCTCCCTCTCTCTCTCTCTCTCTCTCCCTCTCTCTCTCTCTCTCTCTCTCTCTCTCTTTCTTACACACACACACACTAACGCTAAGAGGAAAAGGGATATTTCCATCCCCTTAACAAGCTATTGTAAGGGATTATTCTCTTAGTTCTTGTAGCTACTGTCATGTCGCACAAGCCATGTTTTATTTCTCTACTCTCCCCCTCTGTTGATGAGAGCTTTCTGAAAGCCAGGGGAATTTGTTTGCTCTTTCCTATTTTTCTTCCATCCCATTCTTGTTGTAAATAATGCTTTTTCATCCTATCCTCCAGCTCAGTGTGTTGAATGCATTTTTGGAAAATGAAGAGGTGTTTGAAGTTGAAGCCGATTTTAAACTTTCATATCTCTTGGCCTTTAGTGTCAGTTTTTTTGCCTTTCTCTTTGATATACACGGCAAATACACAGACTATTGAATTTGTGGCAGCCCTTTTTTCCTTGTGATATAAGAAAGTTCATGCGATGCACTGATAGCTCTGAATGGGTTTCTCTTTGACTTACGCACACCTATCTGTCTTCGCCTTGGGTCACTTCTCCTGAGTGTTATCAGTCTACAGAGCTACAGTACACAAATAAAGGCGGCTGAATCAAAGGTGATTGATTGACGTGGATAAGTGTTTTGCTTTGTTACTAGGTTCTGAAGTGGGATGCGCAGGAGAAAGCTTTGCTTAGGCACAGAACAGGCATCTTCTCTTCAACTCTCTGTGCTCCCCCTGTAGACTCATTTCAAACCATTTTAATGGCCCTCCAAATCTCCAAACCCCCCAACCTATCAACAGAGCCTCTGTCAAATCTGTCAGAACTGTCAACTCTCTCTTTCAATACAATCCTTTTTAGTCTGCTTCACCAATCAATACCCATCCTGCCATGCAGTGTTCTCTAAAACACTCGTTATTACGAAGTTAACAAAGTTGTCAAAGTAAAAAACGAAACACATATTGTAGTTGTGGTTAATTGTTCAGAAACGTTCAGAGGCTCACACTGAATGTGGTATCCTCCCCTCAAGCCTCAAGCCCCCCCCCCCCCCCCCCCAAGCCTCAAGCCCCCACCCCCCTCTCACACACACACACAGTCTTAAAGATCCTGTAAAGTGGAATTGAAAAATAGTTTTAAGTTCATCACACCACAGAAGAATGTGTTGTTACAGTAACTACCCATCCAAATCTGAATGGAAAAAAAAGTATGTTAAATTAGTCTTTGAAATTGTGAGAAAATCAGCAGTCTTCTCTGCTTGAGACTGGGTTGCCTGAAGGAGCTGAATCTCCGCCCCCTAAAATGTATTGAATTTAGCAACAACAGCAACACTAGCTAAATCAATTGCAGATATCAGAACAGACCTACCTGCAGTCTCTGCAGAGTGTTTTATGTATTAATTACTTTGTCTTTGCATCATACCAGCTGAGTAACAGAATGCAACCATCTGTGATCTGACGTAGATAGGTCGCTTTGACGTATATCGGTCGGGTTTTGGTTACGCCTAAACAACACCTGAGCTGAAAATGGAAGAGAAACTGTTCAGCGTTTTAACTCCACATTTCAGTGCGACCAAGTTTTTGCTCTTTGCACATGCTTTCAGGAACTCATTTCACACGTATGTACTGAGAAGCAAATCATGGAATTTGCATTACAGAATCTTTAAGTGGTGGTGTTTGAGAATGTAGCCACAGGGAAGCTTCTATCCACATAACTAGATTAACTCACTTAAAGCTCAGATCTGCTTTATTTGCAAATGGGGTTCATCGCATCACCATCCCCTGTCGGTCATCTCTCTCTCTCTCTCTCTCTCTCTCTCTCTCTCTCTCTCTATCTATCTATCTATCTATCTATCTATCTATCTATCTATCTATCTATCTATCTATCTCTCTCCCCGTCTCTCGCTCTCTTTCTTTATCTCTCTCTTGATGTCTCTTCTTCTACTTTTCTCTCTCTCTCTCTCTTTCTTTCTCTCTCTCTCTCTCTCTCTCTCTCTCTCTCTCTCTCTCTCTCTCTCTATCTATCTATCTATCTATCTATCTCTCTCCCCGTCTCTCGCTCTCTTTCTTTATCTCTCTCTTGATGTCTCTTCTTCTACTTTTCTCTCTCTCTCTTTCTTTCTCTCTCTCTCTCTCTCTCTCTCTCTCTCTCTCTCTCTCTCTCTCTCTTTCTCTCTCTCTCTCTCTCTCTCTCTCTCTCTCCGTCTGCGTTTCCCTCTTCCTGTCTCTTTGAGGAAGTCTCAGATGGTTTAGTTTAGTTCAGAACAGCAGCTGCTTCCTGTGTCACATTCAAAAATGTTCCCCTGACAGTGAGCAGATGGTACTGTTTGCTTTTGAGTTAGCCAATGCAACATACAGCTAACTAATGAAGTCTGACTAAATGTGAGTTGGCCGTTTTGTATTGTACAGTATAGCAAGGACATAGACTAAACCTACACCAAACTGAACCAATATCTAAACTACAAAAGTCGATTTATTTTTTGTACGTGCCCAATATGTTAAAGCACTTTTGATATGTCCTTGGATAGAGTATCAATTTGTTTTATACCATGCTATAATAAACTAAACAGAATTGAAAGCACAGCAGCAACAACACCCCCTAGAGAGAAGACAACAAGTTATTACAGAGTGGAAGAGAGAATCATCTTGAGGCGGAGCCTCCTTAGTCTTCGTCCCTTCAGCGCTAGCCAGGGGAGGCTGGCCTTAAGCCTCTTTCCCTGGGAGACTGGAGAGAGGGAAAGATGGATAGACAGCCAGATGAAAAGAGGAAGGGAGGAGGGCAGACTGAGGGATAAATAAAAGTAGGCGAAGAGAAAAAGAAAAGAAGGCAGATGGTGGAAAAAAAGGGGAAGAAGGGTCGTGGGAGGGGGAGGGGGGCCTCGTGGAAGTAGGATGAGAGGAAAAGATGGACTGAATAAAGGAGAGCAGAGAAGGATGGTACAGAGAAGGAGGAAGGAGGGAGAGAGGGAGAGAGAGAGGGAGAGAGAGAGGGTTAGACAGGCTGAGTGGAGCTCAGGAAGCCCAAGGCCTCTGGGATTGTGGTGCGTTTATCCTGCTCTGCAGCAGCAGTGCTCTGAAGCAGCACCTCAGGAGCTGACTTTAAAGCACCCGGGTGGCTGCTGGTGCCACCGCCGAGCTGATCTGTTAATACCCCCCCCGACACAGAGGGGCCTCACTGCACCACACATGCACGCCTGGGGGGGGCCACAGGATCATATCATTTCTGCGCAGACAATCCTAACCCCTCCCCCTCCACCACCCCCCCCCCCCCCTTTCCCAGTGCCCCCAGCCATGTGGTTACCTCAGTGATTAAGAGATAGAGTATCATCTGCCTTTGTTGGACGTGGTCACCCAACACTGCCGCTCCAGGAAGCATGCAGTCTCAGAACGGAAGGCGAATTCGGCGTGATGCCAGGCCGTGGAGACTGCTGCTCATTGAACGTCGACCTGTTGGGCATGGGCAGAGCTTGAGGGGCAGACAGGAGGGACAGTATTTCCTTAACGATGTCAAGAAACCTTTGAAAGGTCACCATGGACCTTTGAGTAAAACGTGTGTGTCTGCAGCAATGTTCAAACTGAACCCAAGCCCCTTCTGTCAGATCCAGTACTGTGTTAAGGGGTTTACGTATAGCAGTCGTTCTCAAAGTGTGGTCCATAGTGGTCTGCCTCCGTAGTGGTCCGCGATGGCCACAAGTAAATTATTGCGACATTTTCTAACGTACAACTCAGAAAGAAGAAAACACAGTCAGTAGTAGCCTATTAAAATGGACTACTTCCGCATTCTGACATCGCAGCCTCTGCATGGGTTGTACCAGAGCCTCTCTGGTTGTACCATGTGAGGGAGTTCTCCCCTCCCAAATAGAGTTGGTTGGGTCCATAGCCCGTCTTTTCTAAAAAGTTTTCTCAGATAGGCAATGGCCGGGTGGCCCAACCGTAACGATACATGTCAGGAAGGATGGATGGGAGCAGGGCCGGAGTGATGGCATCACTAGATAAGGTTTTACCAATTGAAAAACGGCTATTTATTTTACATAAATCTCCAAAAACTATTTTGCGCTCAAATAATGGCCAAACATTTTGTGTGGAAATCCCTATGTGCATCACATCAAACCCATATGTCCTAGGTTTGGGCTAGAATATTTACAACGTCTGGCTCCGTGCTTGATTAACACTCGGATTGTTAAGCAGTCGCAAAACTTGTATTTGTTTTCATAGCAGAAATTATAATTAGCAGAAGAGCCTACATTATCCGTTAGAAAATCATGTGCCGCTAAAAATTGTATGGCGCCAGGTCTGGAGGCCTGTTGTCCCGGGGATAAAGCCTACTATTTTGGTCTGCAAGTTTTTATTTATTGGTTAAGTGGTCTGAAAAAGTTTGAGAATCACTGACGTGAAGTAATATGTAAGTTAAAACACCACAGTACCCAATACTTTGTTGGTGGCACCCACATCACATGTATTGGAGTGAACAGCAGGAGGAACAACCACTGTACAATATTCTCATTAGTTTACCTCCATTTGGTTTCCAATTTTATGGGATGTTGGTTCTTAAAAGCTCTTTTTTGGGGAGAATGAAAATCTGTCTGCCTGGCTTGATCATATGCTACTCATCAACCTTGTCTTTATTGTATCTGCCATCTGACAGTTTTTCTGTGATCACCTGTGTTAAAGGAGTTACTTTGAACTGTGTTACTTTACTCAGGCCTCATTCTGTATGGATGGATATTACTCTGAACACTTCTGAACATATTCTCTATTTTGTGCAGTTCTATTCATCCTTTCAGACTTTTGTTTTTTTTCCAAGGTCTAAATTACAGTTCGGTTTTCTGTTTCCAGCTCGAAATACTGATATGGGTCTATTATACTGATCAGCCTGTTGTATTCCACTTGGTTAACCAAGGTCATATTCAGGTGAGTGGATAGACAAAAATCCCACAAGGTTCAAAGGCAACCGAAAAACAGGGCAGAATGAGAAAAGCACAAGTCTCCGGTTGATGAAAAACAACAACCACTGTGGCTCCTATGGTGTCGGCTGTCTGGATAGACGTGAAAGCGCAGAGGCTAACAATGTGATATGTTTCTTTCTCACTGACTGAATAAAAAAAGTCTCATAAACCCATGGAGAAACAGTAAAATAGGGAATTTATTTTACGGTACTATAGGCTATAGTAAATACATATATATTTTATTTTATATTATTGGGTCTCTGAGCATAGCATGCAGGAGCTACAGTACATAATTCACACTGACTGACTTCTAGTGTCCCGGTCAGTCTAGACATTCTCCATAGTATAGATGCATCTGATCACCTGGACTTTGAGCCCCAGTGTTTCCTCAAGGTCTTGTTAACAATTCAATGCTTATCTGAATTCGTTTTTTCAAGTCAATAATCTTTCTCTAAGCACGTTGTGGTTAAATGTCACGTTTGTTGATACTCTCCTCTGGTCTGCTTACATTGCTTGTCGTACTAAGCAGGCAGGATAACAAGCTGAATCCTTAAACTAGTGAATGATGATACAAGTTACAGTTTTGGAATATCTTACCTGGAATGATCATCACAATCATATTTACCCATTGATTTTATAACTACCATCAATTTTGCAGTAAAGGAGGGTCACCAGTGCCTCTTATGCAACCCCATATCCTCTCATCACGCTCACCTGTGCACCCAAGCAGCGCGGCAGTCTATTAGCATGTGACTAGCCAGGCATGTGCAAATAGCTAGATGGTAATGTAAACGTTAACAACAATGGTGCAGGGCCACTGCCCTCTGCCTTGTAGCTACACAGGAAGCACCATGTACCTCCTTTGTAATCTTCATCGCCGGGACAAAGTTTGCGTGATTAGACTCCAGTTAGGTTGTAATTAAAATAATTTAAGTAGACATGGCAGCCTCTCACGGGACCCTGCTTTGTACCATGGGGGGGGTGGTGGAGGGGGGGGAGCAGAGGGACGGGGGGGTTAGAAGGTAATTAAATGAAGTCTGTGGGTTATTGAATGTGCTCTCGACTGAACAAAGTGATGGCTTCTTCTCTCTTTCTCCCCCAACCCCCCCCCCCCCCCCCCGAAACACAACCCCCACCTGAGTGCAAGAAGACAGTTAATGACTTTTTTTTTCCAAAAGCACTTTAGCTCCTGCCCTGGCTCGCTCCAGACAGAGTGTTAGGGTATTTTTCTTCCGTTCGCCAGGGAGATGGGTCTCGCCATTTTTCTCTCGTCCATTAGCAAATTACCTTCCCCCCTCCCCTTTGTCTGCCATTAGGCTGCATCTGGGAAATTAATTCTTCTCAAGTTAGGAAAACAATGAAGTTGAATCTTGTTCCTTCTGTTGCAGGGACCGTGGAGGAGATGGGGAGAGGGGAACGAGGCCTGCCGTCTTGAAGAGGACAGCTGGGGTTCAGATCGTGCATCTTCAACATTAGCCAGGTTTGTTAATCTAACTATGATGAGCAAATCATTTATATGTGTGTACTCGTAGCATCATGTATCTTGCCATTATGCAGGCAAGCTCAAGGGCTGGTTATACATCTTAACCATGTTTGCATTCGGAGAAAATGTTCAACAGGCCTCGTGAATGTACGGTGTTTACTTGAAGGACTCATAAAGAAAGGTTTACCATGCCATAAACTGTAAAAGTATGTCACTGCTAAAGCAATCATAAGTAGCAGGAGAGAACAATAAAGAGTAATCTACACAGATGTTGCCAGGTAAAAGAAAGAAAAATACCTGCACACAGGAATAACGCACCTCTTGAAAATCAAGACACGCTTTAACAGTCAAGGTTAGGTATAAAAGCACCTTTCAAACCTGCAGTTTCAAGAGGTAGATATTTGAATTCCCTCATTATACTGACATTTAAAAGGTGCTTTCATTTTTCAAGGCCTTCTGAAAATCTCCTGCCTAATAAATGCATTCATGAAACGCTATGATTAATCAATGATTAATCAACATGTTCATCAATAATGAGATTCAAAAGGATACAGCGTCAGATCCTGATTAGCATGATAAACAAAGTCAGTGACTGAGTGGATTATAAAGAGAAAATCCAAAGGAAGAGCTTCTCCTTTCTGTCCTCATGTGTTCCCAGTATTCTGGATTATCGCTCAACCAAAATCTGATGACTCATGGGATTACCGACTTTGTGGGCCCACCCGACCTACGGTAATATGTCCAGCCATGTGTCAGGTCTTTAATATCAGGGGTAATGCCTAATTAAAACATAGTTCCAGATTATGTGGGTTTGAATTTGGTTACACCATCTGCCATATCTGTAATTGAATGCACAGGATATCATAATATTGTGTGTACTGAGGCACAATATCAGTGTTTTTAGGGAGGTTTTTTTTAGGGACTCCCAAACAGGTCGGTGGCTGAAGGATTTAGTTCTCATTAGGTGACTCACACCAGACAGTAGGCTGCACGACTGCACAGTAGCATACAGCATCCTACCCTGATAGATGCAAATGTACCGTACGCACATGTATTCAAGTCAAGGGCAATATCCTATGTGCTGCTAGCTTTGAGGTACTATACTGCTATATATCACGGCAGTTGGGTTATATGGTGATGCTCTGTGTGACATGTTGCTTCAGTCCACAACTACCAATAGAGCTGTATTTTTATGACAATAACTACAGTTTATGTGCTCATATCTTATGTGCTCTTGTCTGCCTTGGGGATGCCTTTTATTGTGTGTTTTTCTCCTTTTATTACTTTGATACCACACTGGGAGAATGGTTTGGTAATAGAAGCCAACCATTGGAGTGTATACAGTGTCAAAACAGAAGATTAAGGAATGCTTGGACTTTGTTTACCATTGCCAGGCTGTTGGTGTAGATTGGTTTATAAATGGTTTTAATCCAAGATTATTCTTTATCCATAAATCCTTTAGCACTAAAGTTTACCAGTAGTCTCACCAGTCAGTAAAATGGGCAGTCTAAATTAATATGTATGCGTGTGAGTATGCATGTGTGTGAGTGTGCGTGTGTTTTAGATACTGTAAACCACAAGTCTGGCTCTTTGCAACAATGTGAACAAAGTCTGCCTGAATGGACACAGTCAATTCCCCAGCATAAGGGACATAAATATGGAAGTTATATGGTTGTGTTTTAGGCTATTATACTACATAAAGCTTCTCTGACTTCTTGGCTGGAACACAGCAGACACACTCAGAGTGTAAAAGGGTGATTTAACACCAGTTCATAAACAGCATAAAATGGATGCGAGGATGTAGACTGTTGAGAAACCTCCAAATTGTGCACACGGTAATCCACTTTTACAGTTGACAAAGTGAAATGTTTTCTTTATATGGTGACTAATGTGGCCACTTCACGTATAAAAGACGAGGACAAATATTTAGAAATTGATTATATTTCCAAATATTGGCCAGGTATCAAATATTGTCCAAGGCAAAACATATTCCACCGTATTCAGCCCAGTGAATGATGAATATGAATGAATGGATCACCACAGCACAGCAAGTGGTATAGTAGTACTGTATCAGCAGTACTGAAGACTTAATGTATTCATTTCAAGCATTCCGATATTCAGTTGCAATGAATAAAGACGAAAACAAAGATGAGGCTTGGTTTTGAAAAATAATATTTCCCACACAGTGGCCTGTTAGTCAAAGTAAAAAATGTAATCCATTTTACTGTGTCTACTTTGATGAACCCGGTGAATGGTGAATCTTAGGACAGATGTCAGTATAGCTCAGCAGGCTGGTCTGTATGAGGGGACGTAATGTGTTCAGTATTAGCATTCAGATTGTCTTTTGCCTTGGATGGAGAGCTGTGGAGAAAGGAGAATGCAGATTTGTTGATGAGATAATCACACATTATGTAAGGACCTAGTGATGTGAAGCCGGAAAAGGATGTTGTTTGTATGCAGATATGTAATTGTATTCAGACATGCATCATCAACAAGGCTGGAAAAACAGGGGTGTGTTGAGATCTTTAATGCATGACCGGCCCAAAAAGTTCCCTGGCGTTTACAGTCAAAGGCTTTGGCACAGCAAAGTGTGTGGTCTGTACATCCAAAGAAAGGTGTAATTTGTAGTCTATCTGTCAAGAGAAATGTAACACAACCTGATATCGTATCATTTAGCCCGACATTCCTCCCCCCCGACAACTCACGGCGATCGATAACGCCATGTATTATTTAATGAGATGAACCTCGGGGCTACGTCAAGACAAGCGGTGCCGGTATTAAACAATAGCATTCCCTATCTGACGATGATTTCAAGGCAGCGCGAGTACACACATTGTATATTTATAAAAGCACTGTACAGTCTTGTAATCCCTCTGTGGAGATCTCTTTCCGTCAGCTCTGATCAGAGAAGTGAGAAGTGAGAGCGTATCAAGTCTGTATTGATCACTACTGTGTGCTGCAGTCCATCTCATCAGCCAGTGTTGTCTACGGCAGCTGGGTGGCAGGCAGGGTGTTAAATTGAGCCTCCGTTGGGCCTCATCGATTTTATATCCATGAAGACCAAACAAAGAAGTCTTTTGTTTTTGCATCCACGCAGAGTGACGAAGGCCCGGAAGGGCCCCACCCCTCTCTGCTAGCAAACCCTCTTTGGTGTTCAATCGCCACATCCTGCTAATTCTCTCTAAATAAACATACTCACCATGTGACGTGAGGAAGGTGCACACACACACAGACACACACACACACAGACACACACACCTCTTCTTTGACAGAGTGTACAAACTAATAAGCTCCCACCTATATCTACTCCTTTAAACACTAGTGGTTCACTCTCTCTTTTTGACTTCCTCCCACCTTGAGGCAGTCGAAATACAAGGCGTCGGAATGCAAATAGTTGTACTGCCGGGCATGACCCCACCCCCTGGTTAGCGCTCCACTTTTTGCCAGGGGATCTTTGAGGCTGCAATGGGACTTTTAATGAACAGGCCTTTTATTGATCTGTGGACAAAACAGTCGTTAATTATGTGTGAGCAGGAATTTAATTGAGGGAGTGAAAAGGGTCTTTGCCCTGGCTAATACATAGTCAAGAATGAGGAGGATTTGATTGAGTTCAGAGCCATCGGGGTGACGCCTGTGTGCAAATGATCCATCAACCAATGTCCTCAGTTTCTACCTCCTCCCACTTCCCTTTCTCACGCTCTCACACACAATCTCTCCCTCCTTCCTCTTCCCTCTACTAGAGAACAAGTACACCCTTTCTTCTTTAGCCTTTGTATGTGTGTGTGTGCTTGTGTGTTTGTGTTGTGTTGACCAGAGCAGCAATTTTCTTGACTGGTACAAATTAAGGAAGAGAGGGCCCTGACGAGGAGCTGGTCTGGTTGAACACATTATTGACCAGAGAAGGAGGTATTCAACGGAATGCAGTCCTAGCTTCAGAGAAGGAAGTCATTTTTGGTTCTCTTGTGTGTTTTGTTCAGTTGTACATCATCCACCTGTGGCTCAGTAATGGACTTAGAGTGACTCACAAGATCTGACTGTACCCCTCACACCTCCAACTGTCTGCCAGTCCTACTGCACCATCAAGCCTTCAGAACATCTCTGGTCTGGCAAAGAAAGGCCTCGATCAAACACACACTGTGAAGGAAATTACTTTGCAGCATCAGTTATGCATCTGAAGCTACCAAAACAGGTTAGGATTGACTTAAGAGCAAACCACTGTAGTTCAGTACTGCACACGCAATCATATATTACAGGACAATACAGAGTCCTTAAATATTTAATCCCTCCCTCACTTTCTGTATCATAAGAAAAAAAAGAACACGACAGGGATTTATATACAGTAGGTGCTACCACTGTAGTTCTAGAAGTAACATTGTGATCCAGGGATGTGTTTAAGCTCAATGTGACTTAGTTTCTTATTAAAAGAGGCTTATTTACTTCCTTACCACCCAAAGAATCAAGGCTGCTTAAGGTCTCAAGCTGACAGCAATTTCCATACTGTACCTATCAAATGGCTTTTTAATTTTTGTAACTATGGGAATGTATTCAGTAAGTGGTGTTCAAGCTGCAGGTGGGAGCTTTATATACTCAGGAAAAATGTAGTACAGAATCCAGACTCTGTATGTTACATGAGGAGGGATCTAGAATGGAAGTGATTTAAACAAGCTGAGCCTTTGCATCTGGCGTCATGCTGTGTGTGTGTGTGTGTGTGTGTGTGTGTGTGTTTGTCTGTTATGAAACAAACTGCAGAGTGACAACAGCTATGGTGGCTCAATGTCCACAGCTTGGAAACATGTACAAAGCACAGCGATTAGCCCAACTTTTCTGTGGTAGCTTTATTGTAAAAGCATCATCCATGATCATCTGCTCTTCTGGTGGTTTGGAACTTGGTGACTAGAGTGGATCGGGTTGTTGTTTTGGAAACACTTGGGGCCCATTGGTGTCACCAACACTACGACCAAACCTCCAGTTTACTGACTAACCATATACTGGTACAGATAAAAGGAGGTTTTTGTTGCTTACACTTACACAGAAATGGGCACAAATCTGGAGAGGATAACGATACATTAGCAATATACTGTCCATGCAGTGGCAGCCAATGACACACAGTAGGCAACATAGGCGGCTGCTTAGGGCTCAAAATGTCGCAAAATAGTGTTTGTTAATTGGTCCGGAAGTGTGCCATGCTATGGCGACAGTGGAGTAGTGTTGCTTTTCTTTTCCGGTTCAGCAGAATATGACCAATTTTAGAAGAAAAAACATTTACACATTACTGTGTTCAAACATACAGTACACATATATATGTATAGCCTTCACATTGCCACACACACACACACACACACACACACAATAGCCTGTAAACTCAATATACATAGATATTATAGAGATTTTTATGGTTTATGGACTTCATGGTTAAATAAAGGTTAAATAAATAAAAAAATACAGTCTACATTACCCTATACAGAATACTGCAGCTGAGCACAAGCCTAACCTATTTTCATGGTTACGTTTCACCTGTGAAGAGCACTGTTATCCTTCAATTACTAAATGATTTCTCCAATGATCACCCATGGGCCAGGATTCTGTAGGCTGGGATTTCTAATATGTTGTGACTGCTGATGACATTCTCCAGTAAGACAGAAAGCCATTACCGTGACACTAGGAAGCCAACAGAGGGTCATTAACAGTGCCATAGTGAGCCTGTTTGTTATGTTGCGTTAGCCCAGGGTCCGCCACCCCTGTTGCTCTGTGATGAATGTACAGTGTTGTACAGGGCATGTGTGGCCTCATACTAATATGAGTGTTCACCTCTCCTGTGGGACCACAAGGCTGGGGCTCTGACACATCATTACAGATGGATGGAGCCATTTGTTTTTAGATGTTGTGCTGAAAGATTTGGCACTGCGTTGTGTTTGCTTTCACAAGTATAGCCGCACCCTTTTCTATCAGGTGTTGGCACGCACGGCCGTGTTCAGGAATAATGAAGCGCACGTGCGTCGGTGTTCATTGATCATATTATTTTGTGCACGCATGTGTGTGTGGGGGGGGGGTGATTGGTGGATGGTTCTATGTGGGGGGGATGGTGATTGGTGGGTGGTTCTATGTGGGGGAGGATGGTGATCGGTGGATGGTTCTATATGAGGGGGATGGTGTTTGGTGGATGGTTCTATATGAGGGGGATGGTGATTGGTGGATGGTTCTATGTGGGGGGGATGGTGATTGGTGGATGGTTCTGTGTGCATGTGTGGGGACTTGTCAGTGTGTGTCAGTGTGTGTCAGTGTCTGTGTCTGGCTGTCTGGCTGTTTTTTTTGTGGTTCAGTAGAGGATCCCCCTTGATTCCTGTTTGGGCAGTGCTATGAGAATGGCTGTCTTGATTTGGATGATTACTTCAAACATCGTTACAGTCAATACCTAGATGTAAAGACCCACCTTGACCATTCTGACCATTCAGATTGTTCCCAGAAATTAGCTAGGCTACCATAAACAAATCTATTCTTTATTGGCAAAGAAAACTGTATAAATCTGTTCAGCTCCAACCTCCTAGTTAAGTTTGCTGACGACACAACCATCATGGGCCTCATCTCTGACAGTGACGAGTCAGCCTACAGAGAGGAGGTTGACACCCTGACATCATGGTGTCAGGACAATAACCTCTCTCTCAACATCAGCCAGACCAAAGAGATGATTGTGGACTATAGGAGGCGGCAGGAGGAGGAGCATGCACAACAGTTTCTACCCAAGGGCCATCAGGCTTCTGAACGGACACTGATATGGACATTGATTTACTGCACACTAGTCACTTATACACTGTCAGCTACTGGTTGCACTATCAGTAACATTGCACTATTGTACCTCACTCTACCTCGCCACCAGGCTCCTGTATGGTCATTGACATAGTCACTGATCTGGAATTTTGCACTATTGTACTGTACTCCACTTAGATTAGTATAGGTTATAGGGTTGAAATAGGTTTTATGTGCATTTAGGGTTAGTATAGTGTATTATTTATTGTTATCTGTAATTTAGGAAGTTTTAGTATTAGGGTTAGTATAGTCAAATATGTATTGCTATTTGTATATTTAGGAAGTTTCACTTATTTAAGCTCAGCATAGATGTAAATTATGTTCTGTGTACTTATATGTTATGTTATGCCAGGTGCTTGCGTTGTCTTGTCTTAAGAATTTCAGTGCCCAGTCTGACCTTGTGTTGTTCTGTGTACCTGACAAATAAAAGACTTGAACTTCAAGACAAATTGTTAAATAGTTATTTATATACAGTAGGACAGGCCTTTCATGTGACTGCCTGTATCTTCCTGCCTGCATTCATGTTCCTCATAAATCTTAAACTACAAATTATTAAACAAGGAAGAAAAATAGATTCCGTGTGTGGTTGTCTGGAAAACAACACAAAAAACAATCAAACATAGATGTCATGATCTCTTCCCTCCTTTATAATGCTGTCAAACAGATTACCTCCAACATGCTATTTGCGTGCACATACACCAGTACTTTATTAATAATTCCAAGCCAGTGCCTCAACCAATCAATGGGCTTCACATTCTGCCTGAAACTCACACAACGAAAAATAGACTTTCAATTTTAAGAACATGCTTTGCTAACAACCTGGGCTCACAAGGGGAATTAACTAATTACGATGCATGAAAGCGAGAGATAGTGCAAGCGGGGGTTTGATAAGAGTAAGGACAAAGACATAGTGTTGTGTTTTGCTGTCATGTCAACACCAGCCTATCACTTGTACGGTACGCACTAAGTCTACTCTTCGGATTGGACCAAACCTAGCTGTAATTGTGTATTTCGGCACCACTGCACGGCGAGCGGGTCGCTTGCGTCCTCGACTCTAATGCTCTCATTAGTTCTGCACTGCAGTGATTGCTGAATTCAGATGTGGAAGGGGAGTAATGGGCAATCGCAACGAGGTGCT
This sequence comes from Hypomesus nipponensis, assembly GCF_054491055.1. Taxonomy (NCBI): domain Eukaryota; kingdom Metazoa; phylum Chordata; class Actinopteri; order Osmeriformes; family Osmeridae; genus Hypomesus; species Hypomesus nipponensis. The sequence goes on from NC_140369.1 coordinate 16,269,420, forward strand.
GAGGCGGTCGCCAATAATTCCGGCTACGTGTCTGCTCACCTCGGCCTCGGCCACTTTGGATCACACTTCGGAATGAAATTAGACCCCTCAAAAGTCTTTAGACATGCCTATAACCAGGCTGCCATTGTTGTAATGTGTCTGACCTTGACCCGAGAGGGATTAATCGGACGAGACAGACCTGACTGGGCTGCTGGTGCACGTAGCTCATTTCCATACTGCACACAGGCGCTGTGTTTGGCCATCAGAGGCGGCGAACAAGCCAACTTAGTAATGTGTATAGAAGGAGCTGTGGGGGGGGGGAGTAGAGTCAAGTTAGTCATAGGATGTGCAGGGTGAGTAAGTGTAGCAGGTGTGTAAGGTGTCTGTGTAGGTAGAGAGGGGATAGATAATGAGCTGCGTGTGTCCCAAAGGCCTGCTAGCAGCCTCAGGACAACTGTGTTGGTGATAGGTCTTTCAGCTCAAATGCACTCTCGTCCGCGGAATGCTCCCCCTACCCATCTCAAGGCACCACAGGGTTCTGATATTAACACATCTCTCCTCCCCTTTTGAATTTGTACTATCAACTGTTGTCTGTGCTAACCTGTGAGTCCAGCTGCTGTCCCTGTGCTGATGGAGGCTCCAGATGGCATTACTAGAAGTACACATTTTCTGAAACGGAAATATGCATGTTTCCAATGGTAGCCTGATTAAGAAACAAGAGGGAGGACTTATTGGGGCAAAATATTCTGTTCAGATAACTTTTCTCCATCCAGGTCTTACTGTTGAGTCCTCTCTCAGGCATTCTTCTGTCAAACTTTACCCAAGTTCCAATTAGTCCTCCGCATTTTGTACATCCCCTGCAAGCACAATCTTATCTCAACACTCAAGAGAAGAAGTTATCTTGGTCTCCAGCCGTTTCCATAGCAGCTAGCAAACTGAAGTGCCTGACCTCTTGTCTGGACGCTCCTAGTCCCCTCTAGCTTCACCTCCCCTCCACTAATGCTTAAGACTCTCCTTCTATCTCTCTCTCTCCCTCCACTCGTGATTAAGACTCTCCCTCTATCTCTCTCTCTCTCTCCAACGGCAACACCGTGATTGACAGCTGAGGCTGTGGTGCCGAGGAGCTACTTGAGTTGAAGGAGGAATACCTGGAGGATTTGCAGCCGAGTGGAGACACACAAATAAGATAATGACTTGGGAATAACAATTTCACTGCACAGTCTGAGAGAGAATGGATGGGTTGAGCCAGGGAGTGGTAAAAATCCAGGTTGCGTCTAAATGAACCACATTTTCCCAAATTGGACACAATTGCTGGAATCCTACTGGGCTTTAAACTACACATTTGATTTGTGTTTTAGAACCAATCTCTCGCATACAAGCTTGTTTCTGCCCTCTCCCTCTTCATCCTGCCCCTCTCTCTCTCTCTCTCTCTCTCTCTCTCTCTATCTCTCTCTCTCTCTCTCTCTCTCTCTCTCTCTCTGTCTCTCTCTCTCTCTCTCTCTCTCTCTCTCTTTCTCTCTCTCTCTCTCTCTCTGTCTCCGTCTATGTCCCTCTCCCCCTCCTCAACAGTGCTGTTGGGTCTGTCAGGTTCCGACCCTGCGTCTGCAGGCCTTCGTCTGTCAGCAGCGCAGTTTGAGTTATAGAAACACACTGAGACTCAGGAACTTCCTGAAAGGTCGGGGGGGGGGGGGGCTGATCTCTCTCTAAAGAAGAGCAACAAGAGCGATCTATATCCTTTTAGCTCTCGCTTCACTACCCTGTCCTTCCATCTTGTCTTTGACATCACTAACCGCTCAACAAAGAAGGTAATGAAGCAGAAGAAGGGAGAATATTTGCCCGGTAATTAAGAAAAATGAAAGGAGGTAGTCTGAAAGCTGCCATGCACACTGTAATCACCCTCTTCTTAATTCGGTAGTAGTCCATACTTTTTGAGTACCTCCTACTTCATATTTCATGGCTCTCCTGGTTCAGCATAATAATTAATGCAGTGCTGTTTTCGGTTATAAATGTGAAATGTGTAGTGATGAAAAATGCTGCTAATGTGGCGGCCATTTTTTGTTGAATATAGTCAAAAGGAGATTGATGTTGGTGTTTCTTAGTGAACTAATGGTCTAAATGTGTTTACTTCAGCGTAGTCACTCACTAATGCAACTTTCACTGTGAAGTCCCAGTCTTCAATTTAGACGAGGATGGAAGATGAATAGGTGACGCGATTATTCTGGAACATTCTGGTAGAATCAGTCAGAGATTTTCATTGAAGTGGAAATATACAGTGGAAGTATACAGTACATGCTTTTAATGCTCTTATTGGTTTACTTAACATGTGTTCAGACACATCAGCCAGTACTGTATGAGCAGCTCTATCAGATATACAGTAAATCAGATTATATCTGATAGAATATCAGAATTCTGATATTCTGATATCTGTGCTTGCAACGGCCATGTTCAAGTTTCAAACTGTCAACACTACTGTGTGTCTTGGATCGGGCTTATATAATGTTAGATATGTAATTATACAGTATCATATAGGCAGATGTATCTCCTTGAAACATTTACATTTAGTCATTTAGCAGACGCTCTTATCCCAGGTGACTTACAGTAAGTACAGGGACATTCCCCTGAGGCAAGTAGGGTAAAGTGCCTTGCCCAAGGACACAACGTCATTTGGCACAGCCGGGAATGGAACCAGCAAACCTTCTGATTACTAGCCCGATTCCCTAACCGCTCAGCCACCTGACTCCCCAGAAACAATGAAATAGTCTTTATTTTTAGCCTGCAGCTGAGGCCACGGACAATGTAACTCACTGGAGCAGAATTGAATTGTCAGACAGTCTTCCTCTGGCCACACGCAGTGATGTTGATGGGTGCCTGATGGCTATTATGCTGTTTATAGTGGTAATAATAATAGTAATACAGTTATAATGATAGTGATCATGGGACTGGGAGTTCAGTCTCTGCCCCCTTTCTGTCCCCACAGTCCCCGTTGATTATTGTGTGGAGCTCCCAGTGGGGTGTGCCGCTTCAAGATGTTCAAAGGTATGATTCAGCCCGGTGCAGAGGGGAGGGACGCATCATAAGAGGGTAGACTTTCTTGGACACACGGTTTACTTTGTATGGGAATAGGCACCGCTGGATGTCTGTCTGTGTAGCTGCATTGTTGACAGTCCTAGTCCCCAGGTCCCCCGATGCAAAGCGGGGAAACACTACACAGAGTCGTTTACGATGTGTTTGTTTTTTTACTTTGTTCAGAAGGGTTTTCTAAAGTTTAATTTTTTGGGGGGACGAAAGAGAAGTTATTTCAGAGCTGGGGGATGATGGACCACTGCTAACACAATATTTAATTTGAGGAAAGATAATGAGAAAACTTTTCGCCAAACCTCTTTTGAAGGGGACTCATCTAGCTGCTCCACTCTGGCCCAAATTAAACTCCATCGCTATTCCTGCCTAGAATCATTCGCTTAGTGGTGTGGTCATTTTCACATGAAAGATTGGCTTTTCTGCCTCCAGGGTAATACAATGAATTGATTGATTAGGCAGTAATAGAGAGTGGTGTGATGGGCCTGTCAGTCAACTTAGAAGCAGTACGTGGCTGAATGTTATTATTATTTTATTTTTTTTTGGGGGGGGGGGGCGAAGGTACATTTACAGTAAGTGTAAACCAGACTGAAAGGATAGGAGCTGCTGTACATTGTGTAGTGTACAGTACATTTGCAGACCAGGCGGTGAGAGAAGAGGGAGAAATAATTCCCTGTGATTCACCTTCAAGGCGGTCTAATTGGATAAAAACACCTCTGAAACCCATTAGCTGAATGGCAACAGAAATTGTTAAAGTGGATTTATTTGATGTAATGTCATGGCCCAACATTTCAGGCTGAGACGAAAATGCGAGAAAAGCAGCATCTCAAATGGATAAACACGTGGATATGACCATGATGTCTGTGTTTTTAAACCTGAAGGTCTATCAGACAGTCAATTCATTAAGAGGCTCTTCATAGCTCCTGAAGACTCCCCAAGGGTGCTTTCAGACGGGAGCGGTACTCGCGTCGGTGCCTTTTCATTGGCTAGCAGCTTAGCAGCATGCTGGCTGGTAAAACCGCAAAACGCTGTATTTTAGCGTCTACCTGACGGCGTGTCACCTGGGCAGCAGGCTCATCCAGAGGTCATGGGATGATGTAATGCAGTGTTTACCGTGCACGCTACCCCACCGAGCCTGCCAGCTGTTGGAGGCGAGCACCCGATGGTGATGCTCTACTCTACTGCAACTATCGCGACTGATAGGGGAGCCATCTGCATACAGTGATTTCTAATGTGAACATGTGGCTGGCGGACATAAACCTAAAAGGGTGGAAACCGCTTTATGTTTCCTATTTGTCGCTTGCCTCGTAACTTTGCTTCCGACACAGAGGCAATCCGTTTTGTGATGACTCTCTGCTCTAAACTGTAATCCGCTAAAAGTTGGCGCAAACAAAGATGGACTACCAGCTAATAACCCTGAGGGTTCATATGTTTGTCAGTTCTATTTATTTGTGGATGCATATCTGTGCGGTTTCTATTCGAGAACTGTGTGGTTTTCCCTTGCTACCAGCCCGACCTGCAACATCTCCCATACTCCCCAGAGCCTTGTTAGAATTGGGACTATAGGTTGTCAAAATATTTATAGGGCTTGAAAAGGCTGCGGTAGAAATCTAAGCCATTCTAGAGGCCTCTTATGTATAAATGTGCAGGGATAAATGTGCCGCGTCTTTGTGTGTCTGTGTGCGAGAGCCCGTGCGTGTGTGTAGCTACAGTAAGGTTCTATGGGTGGGTAGCTAGCTATTGATTTGGGAAGAGGCTTTCTAAAATGATGAGGAGGTATTCTTTGAACATGCTATTATGAAAAATCATCCACAGTACAATATATATTGTACGATATTCAGCAAAATGGTAGGTGTAGCGAGTTCCAAAATCAGAGATCAGAAAGCAGCGTTCCATGCAGTGGGCCTACATCCCAGTTGCTGCTATCACTTTCATGTAATAAGACCATGTCCTGCAAGGCTGAAGCTAGCCTAGTCAGACCGGCCGTTCTCACAAGAGGGACTTTTCAGAATGTAGCACGTTCAATGTCCTTAGAAAACAGATAGACTTCTTTGGGAAATGTCCTTAGAAAATCGAATTGAATGTCCCCATTTCTTCCGTTCAATGACACAGATGAGTTCAAATGTGAGTTTGTCGATGGTCCATTAGGTAGACGGACATGGCTGGCCTAATCCACCCCGCTACACCTCTTCCACCGCTCACCTGGAACTACCAGTCTTTTTCTGTGGCCTTTTGATATAGGACGCTAATGACCACAGGGGACAGGGGAAACCTGGTCTTGTAGATGGAGGGAGTGTGGGGGGCAGACTGGGAGGCCGCCTCACCACACCAGGTGAGGAGGAACACACACTCTGGGTTGGCCTCTGTGACCGCTGGCTGCGCTAATGGGAATCTTATGGCTGAATGCGCAGTGGTGCTGGGCCCGGGATGTGCGCAATGAGTCTTCCAGCTGTGAGGTGGGGAGGGAAATGAACTGCACTGTCTGGGGGAACAGAGGTGTGTTTGTGTGTGTGTGTGTGGGGGGTCAGTGGCGGGGCTGTGGGGATAAAAAGCAACGGCAAACATCAGGATTTTTCATCAAGTGATCCTATCAGAGCCAAGGTGCTTTGTCTCTGCGCTTGCGCTTAATTACAGTATTTTCTCCTCACAAACGGCAACAAAGATCTCGTCGTTGCCCAATATTAGTCAGGGTTATTTATCCTAAGGAATGTACTTGCTGGGAGCTCTGGTGGTTGTGATGATTTGGGCTGTGTGCTGGGGAGGAATGCCAGAGCACACAACAGAGAGACGGCCCTGTTTGCTTTGTTGTTGTCCATATTTGCACTTTGCTTGAGATGTAGGATTTGTGTTGTCTTTGGATATCGAATCCATGGATTTCTACAGAGATAAAGGCAAAACATGAGCTATTTGTGTGTCTGAAGTCCTCATAAAATGTTTATTGGCTTGAATATATTAAGGGATTAGAGACTGTGCATAACATGATTATCTACAAAACATTCTAAGTACCATAAAAACAGAAAGATAATCTGCATAAAAGAAAACTGGAATGAGCAACATATTTCTTTGCTGTGAAAACAAGTATCACGGCACAGAAATAGCTTTAAAATAAATACATAGCTATAGAAGGAACCAACACACCTTTATGTTTCTTTGCCAGTCTTAACCAGTTTAATATAAGCTTTGTTTTGGTCTTTGGAAATCCTCTCTTTTTCATGCAGGTCAGTCCAGCGACTGTGGGCCTGCTCTTCCTTAACTGTTGAATCGTAGAGAGCATGAAAAACCCAATTAAGATCCTCTCTGCCTGTCAGGCTTTGTTTGTGTAGCTCCTTCCACACCAACAGCCGTGGCACCTCTGGACCTACTTTGCCAGGAAATCACTGAAGTTTATTTTAAGGTGCATTTGACTTCAACTATATTTTGCATTCTTTACTAAATGAGGCAGGAGCAGAGGAAGACAAAGGCACCGATAAGAAGGACCATTAAGATCTGCAGTGCCTCGCCTGAATCTGTGTCGTCAACGAACCCCCTACTAAGAGCAACATAGGTTAACAGGTTGAGAACGAGTGACTAGTTTTGAGTCAGTGTAGCGGAAGAGCAACGGCGATAGGTAGAGACAGCACAGTGGCTACAGTTCATCCTCATCTAATGGGAAAGTGAGCCTAAAAGGGGACGCTGACCCGGGAGAAGCCTGCCTTGTGTCTCCTGCAGTAGTTCAGAGAGCTGAAGCACCACCACAGAGGGCACTAATGTGGCTCGCTCAGTGATTGTCTCCATTGTGGTTGTTATTGATGTTGTTGTTGTGGTGGATGTGGAGGTGGTGTGTCATTAGCAGTCATCCCGATGACAGAGGACGCAGAGGCCCCGCTGAGTGATGATCGCTAATTACCATGATGACCCTCCGCGGAGGTGGTTACCATGGGCGTGTTGAAGACAGATCACATTCAGGAGGACGGATAGACGGACAGCTATCCCCGCAGGCTCTCTGTAGATGTCTTTCCATGCCCCTGAGTGACCTCGCCGGTTGTTTCTGTGCCCTCCACTAGATACACAGGATCAACTGTACCTCTAATCCCCAGTCTAACCTCTGGCACTACATGCTAACCTCAGCCGAGCTTCCAGCTGACGCTGGGCGGCTGGCTCAGGCAGGGAGGGAGGCCAGAGAGGAGCCAGGCAGCCAGGCAGAGACCAGGGATGCTCCTCTGTTCTGGGGCCCGTGTGTAGCGACAGCTGTCAGCTGCCTCGCCCCTCGCCTTCCCGCTCCGTCATTGCCATTCGTCTTTGCCAGTGGGGCCAGTCCCAGCTTACAGTTATCCCAGTTCCCCCGCTCTCCTGCCCTTGCGCTCCCTGATCATTGGCCAAAGCCAGAGCTCAGGCACGCCAGCCACCCGTGAGATGAGCGATTGAGTAATTATGCAGCTGGCAGAGCGAGCCTGTACGTGCCCGAGCAGTGGTGGTTGGCAGTGTGGCATGTCAGCCAGCAGTCAGAGGCCTGTCTATATGGGACTGAGGGAGGGAGGGAGAGAGAGAGAGACAGAGAGAGAGAGAGAGAGAGAGAGAGAGAGAGAGAGAGACAGAGAGAGAGAGAGAGAGAGAGAGAGAGAGAGAGAGAGAGAGAGAGAGAGAGAGAGAGAGAGAGAGAGAGAGAGAGAGTTGTCTTTTGAAAACAGCCAGGAACAGAGGTTGAAATCATTTAAGATGATCAGCATAATCATATATTTGAGGCTGCTCTTTGGTTGCTGTAAACATACAGTTTCTTGTTCTGTCTTGCAGAAAGGAAAAGATGGATGAAACACTGATGGGTGAAGTTAAGACGAAGGATGCGGAGGAGAAGCAATCAGTGTAATTAGGCAAGCGGCTGACAATATACGTCACCTCTCATTACAAGCTATAAGCAAACAGAAGCCCTAATATAGAAATACAGCTTCTCCTTTAGGGGGTCTACCAGACATCTCCCTGATACAGTGTGTCAATGCAGATTTTAGTCTCCAGTCTCGCTTGGGTGCATCATTGTCTTGCCAGTAGGAAACAGTGTTTTTGGATGCAGAATCACATCCAGCAAAGCTTCCAAACAATAATAGAGGGCCACTGGAGAGTTGGAAATAGTCAAATGTGTGGATCCTACCAACATTAAAGCGGTGTCTGGTTAAATATTTGGCAGAATTTGTCTTTGTTGGAGATGCTTTGAATACATAACTCAGTATTTCATCCAAATACGGTAAATTGAGCTGCAAGTCGTCCAAGGTAATAACACTGTTTTTGTGAAAGAAATAGTTGACAGTGTTTTTGTCAACATATTTAATTACTTTACCTTTATCAGCTTTTTAAATGAAGGTCCAACTAATGGCCTTGTACAGTGCTGTATTGCACAAAGAGTATTTGAAACATTCAACCATACTACTACGACTACTAAATCGTTTTGTTGTTTATATGAACCGTGTCGTTTTGTTTTTTTGAGTTCTGAACTTGGACCAGTTTTGTTTTTCTGTCATTCCTGGAGCAGACTAGCCATTAAAACTTAGCGTGGCCTCGCAAACACTTAACAAACAGCCGTGTTGGTGTTGTGCCGCCAGCTCTGTGGTTTCTGCTCCTGACACAGGGGCCACAGAGCCAAGCAACTGTGACAAATTAGGATTGGAGATGACAAAATAGCCTTTTTAATAAGCGTGGTGGAAGGGATTTGACTCTGGTGGCGGGTTCAGTTGAATAAGCAGACTGCCTGAACTCCTCCTGGGTCCTGCTTTGATGATAGATTTCATCCATCTGATAGGAGATGGGGGAGCCGGGGGGTGGGGGGGTGGGGGGGAACTGTGTGTACAAAGACAGTGTTGAGCGGATTCATAATCAGCAGACACATCAAACAAGTCATAGAAATACTTAGTGGGGAAAGGGTTGCGGGGGAGTGGTGGGAAGGGGGGAGTGAGGAGTGGGCTGTGTGGTAACCTCGGGCTATTCGCTTCCGCAAATAAATCTTTTACTTAGATTGTAATCAAGGATGTGCTTGCTCTCTGCCGAAATAAGTTGTTGTTGGCCTGTTGGAGCTACGGCCCCCCTCACTAGTGACACCTGAGCTGAGGTTAGCTCTCACCCATCCATGTCTTGAAGGGACCTGCTTATTATTTGGACACGGTGATGTGGAGACACAGTGTGCTGTGGCACACATCTGAGAACAGGCCTCGGAAACAGAAAGACCTGGTGGAGATATGAGGTAGCAGAAGGGGAGAGAGACAAAGGGATGAAAAGAGAGAGGAGAACGAACAAAAACACAGTGGTGGCGCATGAAGAAAAGCAGATCGAGAATGGACACTGAGGAGGAAACCGTCTACAGCAACTGACACACGGAGAGTAGACCAAATGCAGGACTAAATAGGGGGGAGGTCGTTGGACGCAAAGAGGAAAAGGGATGAATAGACAGAGAAGCACAGTGTGAGATTGGAGGAAAGAGGTATCAAGAGTGGTTGATGGAGGAAAAAGCAGGACATAGTGGCTGATCCGGAGGTCGGGGGAGGCTGACAGAGTAGATTGAGAAAAGTAGGAGAGATGGGGTGATACAGAAGAGAAAAGGGTCAACAGAAAGAGAGAGAGAGACGGATATGCAGCCGGGCAGACGGACAGACTGACAGAGACAAGAGAGAGTGATGGAGAGACGAGTGCAAAGATGGAAAAAAATGGTCGAGGGGAAACAGCTCTGGAGACCTGAGGAGAGGGCCAGATGAAGAGGGAGTAAACACCCCCAAAATCCATAGGGAGAGATCGAGGGGGAAGAGCCTGAGCGAGTGTGAGGGAAATGAATGAGAACCGGAGAACAGATAGAGGGATGGACTGATGGATGGATAGGGAGTCCAAGTGTGTGTGCATGTGTGCATGTGCACGTTTGTGTGAGTGACTTACGAGTCCTGTCTCCTGGTCACTGGCCCCCTGCCCATCACTTTGCAGTGATCCGTCCATGGTCTGCCAGCTGCTCTGGGCATGCTCACTGATGAGAACCAGCAGCCATGTTCTAAAATCAATCCAGCACCCTAATAGGTCACGAATGACTGCACAGGGCTTGCCAATAGCTTGTGGGGTGGGAGGGAGATGCTGATGACTGTATAGCAGTACTGGTTTAGATGGAAACACTCCAAAGGGTATTAATTGACATGGTACTAATTAGCTCCAGCCTTTGACAACTTCCGACTTTTGTGTGGCCAACTGTGAGGAAGCGGAGGCAGAACTCTCTCGCTCTTCCTCGCTTTCCAGCAAACTCATTAGGGTTTCATATTTTAAGACCTAATTACGAGTAAATGTGTACACACTTAATGAAATTCCCAGAGTGAGGAGGAAGAATAGAGAAAGTATGGATTTCAGTAGACGAGTCGGGGTTCTGTTTTTAGAGGCCATGCAGTTGGAGTCGAGTGAATGTTTCCCTTTATCGAGAAACTTCAGAGCTGTACTTTCACCCAGAAAAGTGTTTGATACAAATGGTTTCTAATTAATCATATATGCACTGCCAAGCACAGAGTTAACATCTCTTCTGTATGAGGGCAGGCTAAGTGTAGATAGGCAAAAATAATTCCGATTTTTTTGCCTTTGAGGCTCAGAGTAATAAACAAAGTGTTTTAACTTTGAAGTTGGCTCTATTGCCAAAGTCTAATTGGAGACATGAAAAATATTTGGTGACCAATTTAAATCAGGCAGATGATTCTAAATTATTCTGTCCATCTGGCACTCCAAAAGGAAAAGGACATTTCTCATTTAAACCATACAAAGTTGGATTTAATCTTTCCTTTTGTTTTATGATTGATCCGTTAATATATATATATATATATATTTTTACTCTTCTTTGAACATAATATATTGACCAAATCAATAAAAAAAAGAATTCAGTACAGGTCTCATTCTTTAGTCATATTGTCCTCAATATGACTAAAGAATGAGAATGATTTTTATTTTTATTTTTATTTTTTTGAGGGGGGGGGGTTAAATGTCAGATAGCTTTCTCTTTTGTTGTTCTCTTTGGTGTTGAGTCATGGCTGTTTCTCTAACTGTAAGTGGCATGCGTGTCACAGCCTGTTAGACTCCTAGTCACTCTGAAACACGGAGGGCAGACTGAGGCACCTATGAAGGCACTATTCTGGCCTATTGTATAACAAGCAACACCAAGCTAAGAGCACCACGCTCAGCTGAAAAATAGAGACCGAAATAGAAATGAAGCATAAAGGCAGCATTGGAGCATTAAAAGTGCATAAGATGGCATGATCCTGAGTCTGCTATATACAAAGCATCATGTGTAATTAAAAGATGTATATAATGTGGTAAGACCTTCACTAGCCTACCTGTGTTGTTACCAAACCTAGAGGGATAGCTGGCACTGTCATTAAGGTCAGAGTTAAGGGCAGGAAACCTTCCTTAGGACAGCAGTTTCCCATTGTGATTAGTCTATGCTTCTCTTGTGCTCTTTGTGTACCTCCTCCATTGGAAAGTATCTATACACCCCAAGCAGTGGATGTGCTACAGTTTGAAGTGGAATTGTATCAGAAAGCTCCACTCACAGTGGTTTTCAGGAACAGAGTGGGCCAGATTAGAAACCTTAGTCCAGCTGGCATTGGAACAGTGGGTTCAACTCCCCCTGGCCTGAAGAGCTTTTCTTCCAGCGTGCTGATGCAATCTCATTGCCGCGAGGTTGTGACACTGCAAACACGCTAAATGTTGTGGTTTTTTTCCGCCTTCTGAAGGTTCACAAAGCCCATTAATCACCCCTCGTGTTGTGTCCCTCTGTAGCGATAAGCACTCCTACCACCAACAGACTTTTTTACACCCTTTCTCCTTGACAGTGTTTGTTTGAGGTATTACGGGGTTGTTGCCTCCATGGATAGAATTCATTAATTAATATTTGTATCCAATTAGTGCTCCCTCATGCAATGAATCCGTTGGCTGTGGTTAGGTCCGCTTCACTGGGCGGACGGGAGCAGACAGATGCTGTGAGTCCTTGATGGGATGAACAAGTCTTCCTCTTTCTGCCTGTTTCCACACCTGGCTTTTATTCAGCGCTGGGCCACCGCTGTCCTGCTCCGAGGACTGGACTACTATTCCTGCTGAGCACAACAAGCTGGCTGAACACACTTGCCTCCAGATAAACTCCACAAAAGCAACATGCTCTAGCTGACGCTCGGGCTGAAAGGAACGAAAAATAGAGCTGGCATGGCCAGACTGGAGGGTTGTATAGTTTGTGTGAGTTGCTGCAGCTTGACTGATAGTGGATTCAATGAAAGAGAAAAAAAAACATGTTTTGAAACCGGTTTTCCTTTCCTTTCTTACAGGAGTGTAGCTGGGAAAACTGTTTGAGATCTTTCCCAGTGTCGGACGGACACCCCGCGTCAACTCTCTTGGCTTTGACCTAAGACTTCTACGAGAGCAGACATTCTGGAACAATGGAGTTGCCTGAGGAACACAGTCCTCTCTCACTGACATGGAAGGACATCTGTGACTGGAGCACACTCAATCCAAGAACCCCATTGAAAGTGGCCATCCTATAGATGAACTGAAGTGTAGTTTAAGTGACACCCATTTGTTCAATCCATAGATGTTGAACAGTCAGCCAAGGCTCACAGGAAGATTCAGCTGGCAGTGACGCACAGAAGACCAAGGCCACTGGCATGCCTGTGAGGGGTGACAAAAAGACACGTGTTTGCGGGAATACTCAAGTATGGAGGGAGACTGTCAGCGTAGGAGCTCAGGGACTCATGTCTTTATGCCGACATCACCGCGACACTCTCAGTTCTTGTATCTATGCTAGAGAGTAAAACTGCCTCCAGTTCTGCACATTTGTACTTTCCATAAAACAAAACAGTTCAGATTCCAATGTTCATTTCCAAGTGATGCTGAAAAATGACCTGAATGGATTTGATCCCAGGTCAGATTAAACGGTGAGATAAAATTTGGCAGGTGGAAGGGATACATTTTGGAGAAGAAAAAGTTTCAGAGTCCTAAATCCAGTGTCTCAGGAAGCTGCGAGCCTGCCCTTCTTTCATAGCACCAAACTGAACCTGCTAAATCACTCCAAGGCTGCCAAATCCAGTGGATTAACTCACCAGTTCTAGATCTCAGACCGCTTTGTCTTCTTTGCCCCAGAGTTTCGTGAAGTGCCAAGAACCTTTCTCTCCTAAAAGGTGTCAGCTTAAGGACTCTCCATACCTCCCCTGTACAGCACATGTAGAGCCAAGTGGACATCAAAAAAATAATAATCTGTTGTCAAAATAAAAAAAACAACATGTGTCAGTGTCGGAGAGTGGGAGCGTGGGGTGTGTTGTTGGTCCTGGGGGTCCTGAGCTGCTGTCGTGGGGAAGGGGCCGGTGGCCCCAGGACTAGAGGCTTGTCCCAGGGGAGCAGCCAGGAGGACGGCCTCATGTCCCACGAGCGGGTGAAGAGAGGATGGGTGTGGAACCAGTTCTTTGTGGTGGAAGAGTACACTGGAACAGAACCCCTCTACGTTGGCAAGGTAAGATATGCATGAGAGGTGCGGGTTATTTCTGTCTCTGTTCTTGCCGGAGAACCGAGGGCGTAAGTAAAGTAAGTAAGCTCTTTGTTTACGGCTGATGTTTGATTTTACACATACATCTTACTGTAAGTGTCAACCATTTGTCTGACTGTGTGAACCATATTACAGGTTTACAGTATGATATGTATTTATGGATATGAGAGAAGATTAGAATAGAATCCAAGAATACACTATTTCTTCATGTTTCACTAATTTACCATTCGCAGCTGTACTACATATCATATGGTATGTGGAGTTCTTCACTGATAAAAAATAAATGCCTGATACAACTGGCAGTGCTTTAATTTCATTTTCCATTTTAATTTTTCCCTATCTGATGGAGAATTCTCGTATGTTCACTGTAGGAGCCCAGAGTCAAGCGTCTCTTGCCAGGAGGCACGGACTACAGCCAGAGAAAGATGGAGACAGACAGGGAGGACGAGAGGCAGGCTTAATTGTATACGTCCATGTGTGTGCAAGACAGAGATAGGAGAAAGACGAAGAAGACATTTAGAGAAAGAGAGAGAGAGAAAGCGAGAGAGAGACAGACAGACAGACAGAGAGAGAGAGAGAGAGATGAAGAGTTTTTGAGTGAGAGAGAAACGCAAACAGGATGTGTGTGCGCAAGAGGTAAAGCTGAAAGGAGAGAAAGAAAAACAAAAAGAGAGAGAGAGGGGAGAAAGGTAGAGAGAGAGAGACATAGACAGAGAACAGAGTAAAGTAGAAAGACCGAGAGAGAAACAGAAAGAGAGAACGAGAGGAGAAAGGTAGCGCGTTACAGAGAGAGAACAGAGTAAAGTAGACAGAAAGAAAGAGAGGCTTAGAGAGTGAAAAGGGATTCATGCATTTGGAAATGATTCATTAAGAGAGAGTGTGCCAGGGTTCGCAGGGAGCTGATATATAAAGGGGGGAAGGCACGGCAGGGGAGGGAAGAGAGATGATTTTATTAATAAAATTGCCCAGAGTTATTGCACTCCATGAGGCTGGGGCACGAGCCAAGACTATTAATAGTGTCTGGGTGGTGGTGTTGCCGGACTCATCCATCGCTGAGGGTATCAAAGACTTTAATTAGAGCAATAGAGGATTAAATACAGCCAGCTTGCCTCCTATCAGCATTGGCCATTTACAGCAAGTCTCCCCCCCCCACACCCCCCTCCCGCCCCCCACCCTCAACAAAGTTGCTTAGGCTGTCCTACTGTAGTCATTACTCTGCAAATGAAATATGATTTTCCCTTAATGGTCACTCATGACAGTAAACTGGCAGGTATGTCCAGTGCATTTGGATAATGAATCCGTAGATCCACCTTCTATCTCTCTCTCTCTCTCTCTCTCTCTCTCTCTCTCTCTCTCTCTCTCTCTCTCTCTCTCTCTCTCTCTCTCTCACACCTTTAATTTCCATCTCCAACAGCACATCCTGTAGAACAACAGAGCAGAAACACGTGTGTGAGAAGCAGCCGTTACACAAGACCCTGGGACTGTTTCCGTTTGTTCAGGCCTGGAACGGAAATATTTCCAATCCAAAAGCTTCCCACACGAATGGAGCCTATTGTTGAGGCAAATGAAAGATGTAGCTCCCACTCCCACACTTGAGGTCTCTCTCTCTCTCTCTCTCTCTCTCTCTCTCTCTCTCTCTCTCTCTCTCTCTCTCTCTCTCTCTCTCTCTCTCTCTCTCGCTCTCTCTCTCTCTCTCTCCCTCAGCGTTTGCTCCAAGGTCTCCCTTTATTACAATTCACATCCCCGCCAACTGTGGTGTACTACACCACAGACATTGTGCTGTATAGACCTGTTTTATATGGGACAGCTCCTCAGGCCTTAGCTTTGACCTCTGCCTCTCTCATTTCAATTGTCAGAATGCGAGTCTGGGCTTTCAGTGAGTGTGACAATGTCTTCATGGACAACTGCTCAAAGCATTTCAAAACATGTTTCTTTTACGGATTATTGAAGAGATTGTGTATCAATACACCCTTTCTGTGTGATTTCCCTGTCCGACATCTGTTGACCTTCTAACAAGATGCCAGCACACATCGAACCACTGTTGGATTATTCTGTCTTTGAAACAGATAAACAGACCGCACGATAATAGGTCAGAGTTAGCAATCTCTCAGTTCCACAGAACCTCCAACCCGACATGCCTCTCATAAAGACGGACATGGAAGGGTATGATATGGTAGCAACCACACAGGAGGCACTCAGGGTCTGAGTCAGTAGAATAATGCACCGTAGCACGCCTGTCGTGTTTTTAGTTCCTGTTCCTTTAGGGGTTAGGGATGGTCCTGGCTGACTGCATTTGTAATGGTTGCACTTCTTCACATGGATAGTACCCCCCCCACCCCCCCCTTGTTGTCAGCATTAGCTAAGTAGTCTTTGATGACATGTTTAATCAGATAGTGTGTAGATAGTGTTTGATCACACCCGCCTATTTTAATATTTCTTCTTAGTGTGACGTTCCAAGCACAATTAGCAGAATGCTGGTTGGTTGTGACATCACAGGGTTGTCATCCATCAAAGGGGAACAAAGTAGCTTAAGGATGAGGATCTGAAAAGCAGGAATTGGACACGTTTCAGGGAACTTTCTCCTGGGAAGATGAGAGAGAATTTGGGTTGCTTTGCTGTGTTATCTCTTAAGGCTATTACCTTGCTGTCCTCTCTCTCTCTCTCTCTCTCTCTCTCTCTCTCTCTCTCTCTCTCTCTCTCTCTCTCTCTCTCTCTCTCTCTCCATCCCTAACTCTCTCTCTCTCTTTCTCTCTCTCTCTCTCTCTCTCTCTCTCCATCCCTAACTCTCTCTCTCTCTTTCTCTCTCTCTCTCTCTCTCTCTCTCTCTCTCTCTCTCTCTCTCTCTCTCTCTCTATCTGTCTTTCTGTCTCTTACTCTATTTGGCTCTCTATCTTTTTATCTTTCTCTGCTTCCCTGTCTCCCTTCTCCTCTCTCTCCTGCTCCCTCACTCTATCTGTCTTTCTGTCTATGGCTCTATTTGTCTCTGTATCTTTCTATCTTTCTCTGCTTCCCTCTCTCCCTACTCTTCTTTCTATCTCTCTCTCTCTCTCCCTCAGTCTCTCTCCATACATTTGTTTACTGTATGGATATACATAGACGTGTGTGTGTGTGTGTGAGAGAGTCTTTCCTGGTTGTGCTTTGAGGTGTAGCCTATATTATGTATAAAACAATGGAAACATTTACAGAACACTTTGATGCAGTGCTTCACTCAGACCAACAACATGACTAGTGCTTCAAAAGGCATCAGTTTATAGTGTTTGACAGAGCAGCGTTGGGTTCGGGTACAACAAGATGACTGGAGTTGTTTGTTTGGAGTATTTTTCAAGCTACCATCACATGTACATGTAGTCATTTAGCAGACGGTCTTATCCAGAGCGACTTACAGTAAGTACAGGGACATTCCCTCGAGGCAAGTCGGGTGAAGTGCCTTGCCCAAGAACACAAAATCATTTGGAAACGAAAGGAATCGAACCGGCAACCTTCTTCTGATTAATAGCCTGATTCCCTAACCGCTCAGCCATCTGACTCCCTAGCCATCAAGCCATCACACTTGTTGTATCTAAACCCAGGCTAAGACCCCAAGCTAGATTGTTTCACTCTTTACCCGAGCACTTTTTGTCAGCATGTCGTCCCCGCCACGATAAGCCCTCCTGACCACAGGGTGTGGAAGGTTTGGATAGTGTGTACGGCTGTCACCCCCGCACTACAGTCCTGCGGTATTCCCTTCAGTGAGCTGTCCTGCATCTAGTCCAGACAGAAACCAGGAGCGGCAACCCTGCTGACCCCGACACACCGCCACACCTCTACACACTCCCCGGCAAACGTGTGTGCGCGCTTGTGTGTTTTTTGCTTTGTTTGTGTGCGTCTGTTTGTGTGTTTTCCAGCGTGTGGGGGATAGCGTGGTTGTGCCTGTTTGTGTACATCTGTGTGTGTGTGTGCATGGCATGCACAGTCTTGTTTGTCTGAAATGGCCAAAGTCATAGCTTCCCTCATGTAACTCGTACACATTCTGCTTCAGGTGGTGTTCTCAGCTTTGTCCTGGAGGACTGTGGAGGTCAGACACACACAGCCTGATGACCGACACACTAGGCCTACTGCTACACAGCATTAACCAATCAGCGACAGCGTTACAGCTACAGTCAGTCTGTTCAGTTCATCTGATTCGTCTCTTTACCGCCTGAAACAAAAGAGCCCGCCTGCTGTTTTTAGATTTAGCAGTGGCATGTCGACTCGGCTGATGGTTAGGATTGCTAAGCAAGTGAAGCCCCAGACTGTGACCTTTAGTTAAGGGTGCACAGCTTAGCGGCGGCCTGAATCACTCGGCCGGAGATGGACTGACAGACGGATGGGCTCATTCAGCCTGAGGGGAGTGGAGCAGCGTCATCCCAGCACCATCCCAGTCACGCTCACTCTGCCAGGACCGTCTCTCTCTGGAAACATGACGTCCTCCCGGTTTAGGACAAGTATGCACGCGTGTCTGTGTGTGTGTGTGTGTGTCTGTCTGTGTGTGTCTGGGTGTGTCTGTCTGTGTGTGTGTGCGTCTTACGGTTTTGGTTCTACCATTCTTCTTCGTCTTTGTTTATGTATGGCGTCTGTTGTGATAGTCTAGACTTGGCTGCAGTGAGCTACAGTACGTCGAGCTGATCAAAGACAACAGACAAAGACAGCCTGATAGCAGCTGGAGAGAGACTTTCTTCTCAAGTCACAGTGCATTGGTCTAGCAAAGGCTCTTTTATTATAAATGAAATATTGATACCCAAAAAAGTATGTGTTTTCTCCAACCCTCCATTTATTTTACTTTAGGAAAATTCAATATGGAAGAAAAGTGAGAGAAAAGTGGCAATATTGAGGCATGGTCGTGCATTATTCTGCACTTTTACGACAAATACTTAATGAAAACCCCCTTGAGGGTGATAGAGGCCTGTATTTAATTAAAGCTTTATAAAATATTAACAGGGGAGGCCGGGGCAGTATTCCCCTCAATCCTCCCCTGTTCGGGCTGAGGAGCTAGCTCTGAATTCTAATTGCAGATACTTAGGTGGGGGGAGGGGGTAGTACCAGGGTGCTCCAGTGTGCCGGGGAGCCAAAGGGTAGGAGACCGCTGCTAGAATGTCTTCTAATCACATTATGAGAACTCTGGGTTGATTTATAAGAGCTATTCAAGTTCACTTTTTACCCTGATGCTCACACAACCCACCTTTAACAGTCTCAGAAATGACTTTGATCTTATTTAAGTTTTAAGTGAGTCTGTTCCGTGAAGGGCAAGACTTCGACGGGGGGGGGGGGGGGGGGGGGGTGAACGTGGGGAGGCTCGCACTCGCTGTCTTTTGTCACCGCGGTGATGGAATTGTTTGCGCCGTAAGTGGAAAGGGTCACTGAGGAATGCCGTATTCAGAAAGAATACACTTCCTCTTGACTTCTGATTGGGTGCATGAATGCTCTTGAATTGTTGTGCTTCACATTCATTCTTCACTGTTTCTTTTTTTTTTTTACTCTAAAGGAGAATTGTTGCCTTTTTTCAGGGTGTATTTATCGCCCAGGTGGTTTCTCCAACCGCAAAGATAATGCCGGTGCCTTTCTGAAAGTGACATGTTCGCCAGATAAACCCATCTCCTTGTAACCCCTCACCAAACTCCACCACCTTCACTCTTCCACTTTTCACGGGCTCCTCCTTCCTTCCTTGGCTGACAGATCCACACGGACTCTGACGAGGGCGAGGGCACCATCAAGTACACCATCTCCGGGGAGGGGGCGGGGTCCATCTTTATCATCGACGAGCTGACGGGAGACATCCACGCCACGGAGCGACTGGACCGGGAGGAGAAGACCTACTACACCCTCCGAGCCCAGGCTAGGGACCGCCTCAGCAACGACCCCCTGGAGCCCGAGTCGGAGTTTGTCATCAAGGTCCAGGACATCAACGACAGCGAGCCCAAGTTCCTGGAGGGACCTTACATTGGGAGTGTGGCTGAACTGTCGCCCATAGGTGAGGAGGGAGGGGAGGAGGGAGATGGGCAGGGAAGAGCATTATACTGGGAACGTATAAAAGCTTTGTGTCACACGGTGCCAACTCGGATTTGATTAAAAAAGTTGTGGTTGACATCAAATATCTATTTTCCTTTTAGGTTGTCATGGTCCTCAAGCCCAACAATAGAAGCACAGCTGATTATCAAAAGTTTGAGGATAAGAAACTTTGTTTTGGGGTTTGAGTGTGGGTGTGTTTGGGGGGTACCAGAGAGTGTTTAGCAGGGGAGATTACAGGGGAGGGCTAAATGAAATGGCTGTTTGCTGGTCCTTATTAGACTGAATTCCTGCCTCCTCAGCATGCTTCAGACCCGGTCCCTTCCTGCCCTCAGCGCTCTCTGAAACAGAGAGGAGGAGGAGGGGCAGACAGCGAGGGAACAGCACCAAGCCATTAATGTTTATGCCCTCCCTGTTCCCTCCGCCCCCTTGTCACCCCCCTCCAACACATGCCCCTCTCCCCTCCGCACCTCTCAGTCAAATTACACATTAAACAGTGTGCACTTCATGTTTTATACATCGGCGCCTAGTGCCAGGCCCTAATGAGATAACTGGAGTGCTTAGTCAAGCTTTTTTTGTGTAGCCATATTTGCTCTTATGTCGAACAATAGTTGATGGGGGCGGTACTGGCACTTGTACGATAATGTCACTGGTACCGTGGTGGCTGAGGCCCATGTGACAGCTTGCCAGGCTCACGCCACCCCCGAACTGAGCTGACTAGAGCTGCTCCAACGAGGGTTTCGGTGTGCAGGGCACGTGCTGATTTCCATTGAAACAGCCTTGCATCTTTAATGTTTAGCCTTTTAACCAGTAATTGGTAGCAGCTGACAGTCTTTTGGCTAATGGTTCACCATTTAATCGTGGTAGCTGATGTCGTGTTGTAGCTTTAACGGTTAACCGTTTAATCATAGTTGCTGACGTAGTTGTGTTGCAGTGTGGGTTGAATGTGGGATCTGAGTGGTGAACAGGCTAAACAACGAAAACAAACAGAGTTCGTCATCGAGGGGCGCTACTGCTGCAGGGGTCACCTTGATGGGACGGGGGAGTGCTAGCTTCACCAGGGGGAGCTCCGGCAGGGAGCTTGGGCCTTCGGGTGTGCGGACCAGTCCTCCTCCTCCTCTCTTCCTCTCCTCCTCCCCTTTCTCTCTTCTCCTCCTCCTCTCCTCCTCCTCCTGCTCTCTTCCTCTCCTCCTCCCCTTTCTCTCTTCTCCTCCTCCTCTCCTCCTCCTCCTCCTCTTCCTCTCCTCCTCCTCTCTTCCTCTCCTCCTCCTCTCCTCCTCTTCCACCTCATCCTCTTCCTCCCCCTCCCCCTCCTCCTCCTCTTCTTCTCCTCCTCTCTTCCTCATCCTTCTTTCCTCCTCCTCTCCTCCTCTTCCTCTCCTCCTCTCTTCCTCTCCTCCTCCTCTCCTCCTCTTCCTCCTCCTCTCCTCCTCTCCTCCTCTTCCTCCTCCTCTCCTCCTCCTCTCCTCCTCTCCTCCTCCTCCTCTTCCTCCTCCTCCTCATCTTCCTCTCCTCCTCTTCCTACTCCTCTCCTCCTCCTCTCCTCCTCTCTTCCTCATCCTCCTCTCCTCCTCCTCTCTTCCTCTTCCTCCTCCTCTCCTCCTCCTCTCCTCCTCACTTCCTCATCCTCCTCTCCTCCTCTTCCTCCTCCTCCTCATCTTCCTATCCTCCTGTCGCTCCTCCTCCCTGCCTGTCAGGAAAATCGATAACAGCGTTACTTGTGTCTCTCCCACCTCGTTTGATGTGGGGCTGCCAGCTCAGCCCTCTTTCCTCCCCTGATGAGGGATCACTTTCAGGTGTGGCCCCCACATCAGTGGCTGGCAGCCGTAGGTGCTTCTTAGGGTGCTGTCCCTGGTGCTGAATCTTTGGTGCTGTCCCTGGTGCTGAATCCTCATTGCTGTCCCTGGTGCTGAACCACTTAGTGCAAGGCTGAGTGCCGAAACAGCCTTGTGCAGCCACAAGTGTTACTCATGGGTTCTAAATCTTTAAGGCCTTGCTGCTGTAATTGCTCCTCTGGTATGGTGAGGATACTCCATATTCTGTAGACTAGATAGTATCTAAATGCCTATAACAAACAGTTATTAGAGACGTGAACCTCATTAAGGAAAAGATGTGACTAATATGATATCAATGTCTCCTCCTTAATACCTAAATGTAATTATGCCATCTTGTGAAATACCATTTTGAAGGGACGAGGGCGATTATTTAAGTGTGAAAATGTTCCATACATGAAATTATACCATTTGTCCCACAGAAGCACCACTCATCAAAAATTAGACTAATTGACGCACTCAAATCAGCATTTATTCAATTTCCGCCGTAGTGCTGTGGCAGTCTGTGAGAAGACTGTAATCAGTGTCATGGAGTGTCTTGATTACATGCAGCATGAAGGCAGAGATGTGGAGGCAGTGATCTGAGGCAGGACTCGTCACACTGTAATGGCACCAGGTTGCCCGCATTATCCACACCAGTAGCCCGCTCACTGTGGTGTTTTATGGACGACCGCGGCTGGAAGACGCCCGGCACTGATCATAATAAGGAAGTCATCAGGACACAGCCTGCGGCATATTCCTTCCCACTTATCTCCCCTGTCGTGTCCCCTCTGCTCTGTACACTGTACACTGCTCTGTCATAGCTCACGGCCCCTGCCACCAGAATGTCGTTTGTTTATACATCATTCACAGTCCGCTCGCATGTCGGGCCTGGTGAGCATAGACGCTAAGGGGTAGAGGAGAGAAGAAGAGAGAAGAGTAGAGGAGAGAAGAAGACAGAAGAGTAGAGTAGAGTAGAGTAGAGTAGAGGAGAGGAGAGGAGAGGAGAGGAGAGGAGAGGAGAGGAGAGGAGAGGAGAGGAGAGGAGAGGAGAAGAGCAGAGAAGAGAAGATAAGAGAAGAGAGGAAAAGAGAGAAGAGTAGAGGAGAGGAGAGGAGAGTAGAGGAGAGGAGAGGAGAGGAGAGGAGAGTAGAGGAGAGGAGAGTAGAGTAGAGTAGAGGAGAGGAGAGGAGAAGAGAAGAAAAGAGAAGAGAAGAGAAGAGAGGAGAGGAAAGGAGAGGAGAGAAGAAGAGAGAATAAGAGAGGAGAGTAGAGGAGAGGAGAGAAGAAGAGAGAATAAGAGAGGAGAGTAGAGGAGAGGAGAGAAGAAGAGAGAATAAGAGAGGAGAGTAGAGGAGAGGAGTGAAGAAGAGAGAATAAGAGAGGAGAGGGTATAAAGTAGGGGTGTCAGTCGAAGATGAATTCAGAGCGATCACTCGAGTCGTCCTGGAAGAAACATGGGCGGCTAATGAAATCGGGGCCCTAAATCAAATTTGCGGGCTGATGGTGATTTAATTTAGCATCGAAGACGCCTGACTGTCTTCATGTTAGGACTGCGAAGTTGGGATGCAGAACACCGGTGTGTCGCCCCCCCCCCCCTCTTTCTCTCTCTCTCTCTCTCTCTCTCTCTCTCTCTCTCTCTCTCTCTCTCTCTCTCTCTCTCTCTCTCTCTCTCTCTCTCTCTGTCTCTCTCTATCTCTCTCTCTCTCTCTCTCTCTCTCTCTCTCTCTCTCTCTCTCTCTCTCTCTCTCTCTCTCTCTCTCTCTCTCTCTCTCTCTCTCTCTCTCTCTCTCTCTGTCTCTCTCTCTCTCTCTCACTCTCTATCTCTCTCTCTCTCTCCTGGTGACACGGGCTCTCCCCCCATGCCATCAGGGTGAAGGCCGGGTCACGGGTGCTACAATAGGTACTGACGTGAGAGATGATTGGGTACACATACACGTCAATGATCCTCCAGTGTGACTCACAGAACTCATAACACGCATTGACGTGATTTGGGAGTGAACCATCACTAGCAGCATATTAGCATTCTCACTTGCATTCTCATTACTGTTACTTCTGCCAGTATTTTCTCTCTCTCTCTCTCTCTCTGTCTCTCTCTCTGTCTCTCTCTCTGTCTCTCTCTCTGTCTCTCTCTCTCTCTCTGTCTCTGTCTCTCTCTCTCTCTCTCTCTCTCTCTGTCTCTCTCTCTCTCTCTCTCTCTCTCTCTCTCTCTCTCTCTCTCTCTCGCTCCCTCCTCACCTCAAAGCTGAAACCTTTTCTGTAATGCTGTTGTTGGCCTGACCCTGACTCTGTTAAAGGCAGCAGCAGCAGTGGGCAGTATGGGTCAGTCTGGTATTCCGGTGCTAATGCAGGAGAGCGGTGTTCACAGTGGTGGGAGTCCACTTTACATGAAGGCCCACTGGGTCTCTCTGATTAATGGCAGCTCACTTCAAAAACCACCAGGTCATCATCTCTTTTCACGCCTTGTCCCTTTTTCTCTCTCTTTCTAATAGCACTGCATTAATGTAAATGGTTTGCTCGCGCTAAAAGCTAAGATGGGAAAGGGCCTTTCCATTTCAATCCTGAACCCTATATTTTCCATAATGTTCTAATTCAGACTCCCCAAAACATCGTCAGTGGTGAAAGACTTAGTTTGACTCCTGTGGTACTGTTAGCTGATATCAGTGGGTAAACAGCGAGCTTGTGTCACGAGCGTGGGCAGGAGGTGAACCAGCGCATGTGGCCACTGCAGGTCTAGATACACCGCGGACAGAACCAGGATTGTTGTGATTCCTATTACCAAGCGGTCCACTCGAGATGGATAAATCCACTGTTGGAGAGACAATGTATTATATATGAGGTGTTCACCCCTCGATACAGCCCTGCACTGCCACGGCCATTGATGCGTTCTCAGGGAGATTTGTTTACTCGTCTGTCTCGTATGTTTATGTATATATATACAAAATAATGTTTCTGGGAAAACCAGAGAATATGGTACTGAGTTTGCTTTAGAACTGTAGTCCTTTTACACTGCCACAGATGTGCA
This sequence comes from Hypomesus nipponensis, assembly GCF_054491055.1. Classification (NCBI taxonomy): domain Eukaryota; kingdom Metazoa; phylum Chordata; class Actinopteri; order Osmeriformes; family Osmeridae; genus Hypomesus; species Hypomesus nipponensis. The sequence continues at coordinate 16,293,838 of NC_140369.1, forward strand.
GACAATCATAGTGTGGAGCATACACAGCATACACAAGTCCTCTAGTATAGTGCTGGAAGTTTAAAAATAAAGAAATCGTAAAAGGCTCAAATCGGGTCAAAGCTTGCCTTTTGTTTACATGATGGAAAAAGAGGTAATTAATAGTTAAATGGAATCTGTCCTGCCCCTGTTTTGGACCACGCTAGCCAAAGGAAGGTTTTAAAAATTTAGACAGCATGCGCAAAAGTTCCAAAACCTGGCGTCACACACTAAGGAACAACAGCACGACAGCTCTTTCTACACTCAGCATTGTTCATTTCTCACGCTCCCCCACCTGAACACATTATTTTGGGTAAATGAAAAATACAACAACAGTTAAATCAACAAGACCACAGTCAGTCTCAGCCAGTGGTCTCTGGGCTGTGCTCCATAATGCTTTCGATTCACTTACTGTGGTCATGTCCTTTGCCTAGGAGTGTCGAGGCCTGAAAAGACCCATCTGAGCCATGGTACTTGCTATGGAATCGTTTTATAGCATCTAATATAGCATTAAATAGAAAACGAAAAGCTACAATCTTCAGTATTCTGTTCAGCATTGTTTTACAATACCAAGCTTCTGTTTACAATAAAGGCACTACATTTTGGCTTGACACCAAGCTTATGAATTCAAAGTACAATCCCCAGAAAAATAGCTCAGGTTCGACACGATTGAATTCATTTCATTCCGTAGCAGAGCCAGAAAACTCCACACAAAGTACAATTGGAAAGACTTTGTGTCTTTCTGCATGTGGCTTCAAGACCACAGTAGTTCGCCGTCACGGGCATTTGTGGAGAACGTGAGCACGTCTGCCTCTCCCAGGTCCTGGCCCAGGCCCCGCGGTGTCTGCCACATCCTCAGCCGCCCCCAGATGGGTCTTCAGATTGCAGAGGTCTCAGTTCAGGCGGCCGCGCGTCTATCTGACTAACTGCAGGTGAGACATTCGGAGCGGGCGAGATCACACCAGGAGAGAGAGGATATGACAAGGCAGCAGCCTCGCACGATCAATAGGCCTGTCAGGCAGGTCTATTTATGTGGCCGGGGGAACATCCAGTGTTATAGACTCGGCCGCCATTGATTTGGACACACCTGACGTTAGAGGACTCCCACTGTGTGAACAGGGCATGGATGAGTAGTATGGGAGCGTGCGGCCCGTGTCACCTGCGGGGAGATGTGAGTTGGACCACGGTGCTGTCGGCTTCCTGCCGGGGCATTTCATAATGCCTTGAGTGACAAGACGCCGCTTGGTTTATGTGGCTCTGCTTTTCTCCGTTGGCTCCCTGCGTACGCTGTTTACATCTGGATACTGCCGGGCTTGTCATTCTAATAGTGGTTTGCTGACCTCTCTCCCTCTCTCGTCGTCCTCGTATGGGGTTCGTAGTGGGGTTGTGTCGGCGTTGCATTATGAAGAAGCCCTTCTGAATGTGGCTGATATACTGTATCTGTGTGTGTGTGTGTGTGTGTGTGAGTGTGTGTGGGGGGGGGGTGGTGGGGGTGATGCACGAGCCCATTTCCCTGGTCTATTCCTGGAGTTGATCTCCAACCTGGTGTACAGTGGTGGAAGCATACAGGAGCCAAACCGAAGCTTGCTGTACTGTCGACTGAACAAATAATGACACATTCTCATAAAAGACTCGAGGTAAGGGCTAATAAAGGCTCGATTTATTTTTCCTGTCAGGGAAGATGGGCATTTTTTTATCCTTAAATCCTTGTAGGGACCTCGCAGGGGATCTCAGTAAGCAGGCCATTGACTTTTATGACACGGCACATTTTTTCTTCCTGACGCCCCACTAGCCCCCCCTTCCCTTCCTCCAACCACCCTCCTCTTCCGCTAGCCTTTAAGTGGACCAGAGAGGCATGAATCATGATGGAAGTCGTGGAGAAATAACTTTTCATGTGAAAACACCTCCGTTTTTATGGCTTTGTTAAATGATCCGTAATGGTGGAGGGGTGCGCTCGGTCCAGCAGATTAGGACGGGCTAGGATGGGGAGGCGGGGGAGGGGAGTTTGGGGGGATGGGGGTGGCAGTCGGCGTTAGCCTCCTCCCCTCTGCCAATGCCACTTCGTCAGCTGCAGAGATGGGCACAAATCTATTTTACAAGGCTGCCTCTTAAATGACTGTCAGTCTACTACCTCATAGATGTTGCTGCCTCTTCAAAGCCCCCTGCTTCCCCGGGGGCCCACAACGTTAATTAAAGCATCTCCCTTTGAGTGCAGGATGTTGAGGGCAGCCCTTCCAACGGTCTGGCTGCCATTAAACAGAGCCAGGCATAAATCTAACTCAGTAGGGCCAAACTAGCACCCTAGAATGTTTGGTGTCAAGTTCAAATAGATAGCTAGCACTCCTACCGTGTGGCATCAGTAGACATCACCCCAGAATTCTTCCAATGCTTCTCCATACTGTACTCACCCATATTGGCAAACTTTGTTTAGCCTCGTCCATGCCCAGTCAATTCATTGCTAAATACAGTAAATCTATAAATGTTATTCACAATATAACACTTGATCCCCTAAACATATACTATCATTGTTATAGATTTATCTAGGGATAGGGAGAACACGTCCCCCTAACATTTACACATATACAGTATATATATATGTTTATTTTTATTTTTATAACATGCTAGTATATGTATTCAACATATACCCACACTATATTTCATGTGTTCAGCATATACAGTACCCAAACCAACAGCTGCATCTCCCCATGCTTGTCAAGCTTGCTGAATATCCCTCAGTATAAACCACCGAGACCACTGAACAGACTTTTAGATGGAAAATCTGGCTGGAGCCAGTCAGGCTTGGGACTCAAACAGCAGAGCTGGAGCCTTCACCTTTTTCATGAATTCTTTAAGACGGTGGCAGTCAGGGCTAATTGTCCCTGACTGCTTCAAGCAGCGTGTGATAGAACCTTCTAGAGATGTTAGGGCGCCGTGGCGGTGGAGCATCAGACATCAGGCCGGAGAGGAGGTCAGGAAGGCACTACACTGTGTCAGATTGACAGCACTCCGCGGAAACCTGGACGTGCTGCCTACGTGACCATCACAGCATCCTCAATAACAACATGGATTTGCCTTTGTGTCACTGAGAGATTATAAACAGTGGTAAGCTCGGGTTTACATACTGAACATGTAAACATGCGAGCCTCACAAATGCATGAAGGTCGCTGAAGAAGGATCAAACGGTGTTGCGGCGTGTTTGAACAGCAGGGACGGGGCGTACAGGTTGTTCAAAGCAACTGTCGTGTCTTTGTATTACTAGAAACCATCGCTTGTCCCTTATCCTTGGAATGAATGTATATGTGCTGCATGGCAACATTACTGACATCAAATGCTGCTGAGTCCCCCGCTTCCTTTGTGAGAAGCATGTGAAGGACTGACAACGAGAAAGTATCAGTTTGCCTCTCAACAATGTGCTCTCTCTCCCATTCAATTGAAAGGCTCAAATAATTATTTTACTTTGATAGCTTCTGTCTCCTCTCAAAGCTAATTTCAAACTTCAACTTTTATTTTGAGAGTGAGAAACAAATCTCAACATAATGAATATCCACGGCTGTCTCTGTTGTAAACAACCATTCTCATTACTTAAGCATTTTTATGTTTGTATGTTTCCAATCTAGTAAAAGTCAATAACATTTTTATTGAAGTCACCTGAGTCTTTTCACCAGCACAGAATCTGTTTAGATAAGAAAAACCGAGACAGACGCCAACAGATAACTAATGACTTCTCACTGGAAACACTGAAACCATGCAGCCCAGGCATTAATAAGGACTCTGGCTCGAACTTCCACTCCCACTTCCCCTTTTTAATATAAACACAATAAAGTAGCATTTGCATTTATATAGTTCTTCCAACAGCAGCATGGTAAAGAATCAGCTGAGAAACAGCTGAGCATCATTCTGATTGTTACCTGGGGAAAAATTCTGATAAGGAAATAATCCCATGAAAGGAAATGACTTCCCTGTATCCTGCAGAAGACCAGGTAAGCAGAATTAGCCCCCCCCCCCCCCCCCCACACACACACACACACACACACAATCCCGCCTGTTCTAAGTAATGAAAATAACTATCCTGTAAAATACCCACTGTTTTTATTACGATAAGGACAACCTTTACCAGATCTTAGCCCAATGACAAATATTCCTATATTGGCACAGTAGGGTATAAGAAAGGTAGCATATCAGGGTGTAATGATGCCTGCAATATACAGAGTAAGCTGAAAACAGCTTCAAACAGCATAATACCATCCAAACTCTAAACCTAGTGATGCAAAATTATAACTTTTAGATGACCATGTTAAAGACCGTCTAAAAACTTCCAGGGTTTTCAGTGAGTATATGGTTAAAACCTAACCATATACTCAATGGACACAAGCAAAAACAACTGGGCGCACATATTATTTACATTTGTCAGCAGCAGGTTTGTATACGGTATCTCATACGACCTCAAAACAAGTGCTTGTTTACAAACTGCTCGCTTGAGAAACAAAGAGAGGGTGACAGACAAGGATCACAGATGCCTGTGGTAATGGCTGGGTGTCTTTAATGAAAATCCACTGTTCTCCTCTTGCCCGTCCCCTCCCCCGCCCTTCCTCAGCCTCCACCCTCGGGAGGCGCACTGATGACAGGAAACAAACAGAGCTCTGACACTTCCTGCTAATTAGCATCATTAGCATATGGCCATTATGTGGCTGGACAGTAGCATGACAGGGCTCTGGGAGAGGCTACAGCTGTGACCTTTTGTGGACAACACCAGCTGTCAGTAATTACCTATGGCCTGCTCAGGGATGGCGGCTAACTCTTCGTCCTTGAGGGGCCATGGCTGCCAGGAATCCTTTCCCTTCAAAACAAGGTGTTTTTCACCGAGGAAAGGCTACAGCTTTGGAAATTGTTTCCCTCCATAAGTGGTTGTAATCGCTGTTTGCTGGAGCATTTCGCTGGCTTCCATCAGTCTTTGAAGAGAGAATGTCGTTATAAGCTTCCATGTTCTCTTTCAGCTTAGGAACACAGCCTGTCTTCCCATGAAAGGCTGAAACAATCTGTGCACACTAAACTGGTTTTAAAACAGTAGTCAAAGGGCAGTGAAGTGCACAAACGCGCGGCGTACGCACATGCACGTTGCTTTCTTCTGTGATTCATTGTCTGTTTGTGGCTGTTCGGGTGTGCCCAGAGGTTTCGAAGTACCACTATGCCTCACTGTTTTGACACGATGACTTTCTCCCTCACAGGAACATCCGTGATGAAGGTCACAGCATCGGACGCGGATGACCCCACATATGGGAGCAGTGCCAGGGTGGTGTACAGCGTTCTGGACGGCGAAAAGTTCTTCACCGTGGACAGAAACACTGGTAAGGACAGATTACCAACAGAGCATAATGTCATCGAGGATGATTACTCCCTTATTCAGTGCATTGTACAAAGTAAGAATAGCTTGTAATGCCCTCTGTGGTTCCCTCTATATTTCATGTTTTGTTCAGTATTTTAGTTTGCCATCGACAAGCCAAGTTTCCTTGTTTTGCTGGAACCAGAAATAATATTGAATCTGCAACCTTAACATGTTTTCATCGTGTTCCATCAGGAAGAGTAAGGAACACTGTTGAGTCTATGACGTGTTCCATGATTGTGTGGCCTTACTTGGTAACAGTTTGTTCCTTGTCAGCAAACAGTGTCATATTCCCTCGCCGTCCAAGGATGTGACCTGAACCACACTCTCACAGGCATAGCCCAGTTCTGTGTTGTCTACAAATGGCCTTGGGGGAATCACACTAAACTTTTAATGATTCCTTTTTTGGTCTCTTCTCTTGGATTCGGTCGGCCCCGATGCCTGGATGATAAATGGTCTCTGTCGTGGTGTGGCTAGCCTGGAGACCACCTGTCTCATGACCCCTCCACAGCCCTCCACCCCACCCCCTCCTTATGCACAAGGTCTAGTCTAATGGGCGTGAGCCAAAGAGGTCAGCACCTCCAAGCAGAACAGATGGGGACTTTCACATTCTTAATATTGCTGAGCCACTTAAGGAACAGTAGCCTACAGGGTTGTAGCTTCTCCAAACCGTTTTCATTCCTGACTGACAGAATATGAACCCTGGGATAGTCCTTTAAGAACGCCCGGGTCCATCACAGCCATAACTCAGAAATGATGTGAACCAAAGCTTGTGTTGTAAATTGTTGTCCTCAAAGCGGGCATCTGACAGCATTAAAAGGAAATCAAATATTGCAGTTCAATCAAATCTGTCAATGTTGTGCTCATGTTTGGTTTACATTTGATTCCCCCGAAGCTTTATACTCTAAGCTGCTGGCCATGTGCTCCAGGGATAGACGGACATGCAGTGTAATCTTCTCCTCATGCATGCGTCCTATCAATGGGACCCTCCACACACGACACAGCTCAGCTGAAGAGAACCACTTTTATCGCCAGGTTACAGCCCATCTCACGACAGTGTACTACTGCATGAGACAGCCATTGACGTTGTGCAATGATACTGCATGTGACAGAGCTAGAGAGGTGCTTTCTGTCCAATGAGAACCGTTCCAAACAGAGCTCTGACACATCCGTTGATATTGCAATGGCTTCACGTGTCATGAATCATTCTCCAGCACGTTCTGTTTTGAATTTGACTCAAGGATAGTGGAGGAAAAATCAAGTGGCGGTTGTAAAAATGAAGCAGAGGCATCTTCTTTTTCTCCAGTTCTTTATTTGTACACTCACCAGTAAACGTGGCCTAGTCGCTTGCTGGAGTTTGAAATGTGACTGGAATCTATGAGTTGGGTATGTAGCACAGTTCAACAAGGGACTGGGAGAGATGCCATCATCCAAGGCAGGGCAACAATGAAATGTGATGTGGAAACCCCCACTGGGGATTGGAATTATACTCCTTCACCATGCTCTGTGCTACCATAGGACCAAACATTCAAACAGTCTCTCTCTCTCTCTCTCTCTCGCTCTGGGTCACTCGCTCTGGCTCTCTCTGTGTTATTGTTGGTAACGTAACCCGTCTGTTTCACATTGTAGCGGGTGCGAGGTTTGACAGGGAGGGGTGGAGGCGTGGCCAAAGGAATGAGAGGAGCAGCCCAAGCCAGGAGGAGCTCTCTGTTTTGGATTCATCTCCTCTCCCTGGGGATGTCGTGCCTGTGGTTGATGTTGGTCCATTCGGAGTGTGTGTGATTCGCAGTGTGTGGGCTGTTGTTGGGCTTTTTATTCCCAAGGTTTACATGGTGTTTCTGAACGAGAAAGACAAAGAAATGAGATAAGAACACCGGTTGTGAGAAACCACAATCATAGACATGTCATGTGAACCGTTTTGAGGGAGCAGTAAACAAAAATACGCACCCATTTTTACAGACGTATGACTGAAAGCTCCAAGCTGTTATCTCCAAGAGAGTGATCCAAACAGCATTAGTGCAGAAGAGAGGTTGTGTCCGGCCTGTCATCGGCAGCTGATGGATCTTTCTGTCAAAGGAACGTGACCACAATCAGAAAGGCTATGAAAGGGAATTTGTTGAAGCAAATGGACAGATCTCTCAGAATGTCAAAGCGCCCGGTCATTTGGATCCAGTGACCCGACGACATGGCCTTCAGATGGGCTTGATTTGGTCGCTGCCGACAGCAGTCCCCCTTAACGGTCTTCTAAAATGTCGGGCGCATTGGAAAATGTGGCCTTCTATTGTAACAGCACAGGCTTCCAATGCACTATGACTGATCAGACTGCATTAGTACAAGTATTTTTAGGCAAGTGACTGCAATCGCTAACACATGAGAACTGAGCCGAAAGTACACTTCAACTGGATTAATAGAAGTCATTCTGATTGTTTTTCTTCCACTCTCAAAATCCACTCCTCAGAATGTCTGCGAAGACAGCGTCATACCCTGCAACAGTTTTCAAAGGCGTCTTCCTCTCACAGGCTGCCCCTATATATTATTCATTATAATACTGCTCAGCCATAATGATATGAGCACGGAGCCAGGGATATGACACAATCTGCTCTATCAAGACAAGCGCAGGGGGTGAAATGGAATGTGCTGCTGGAATGTGCCTTTATAATGGAGTGCTTAACTGCAGTTGATATTCAAACGGGGGGGGGGGGGGTTGGAGAGGGCTAAGGCAGAAGTGCTAACCACTAATGTGACCTTTCCATTTCACGTCTCTCTCTCTCTCTCTCTCTCTCTCTCTCTCTCTCTCTTTCTCGGTCTCTCTCCCTCTCTTCTCTCTCTCTCTCTCTCTCTCTCTCTCTCTCTCTCTCTCTCTCTCTCTCTCTCTCACCGTCCACCTCTGTTCATTTCTTGTCGTCTTTCTCTCTCACTCTCTCTGTCTGTCTCCGTAATTCTCATTCTCACACTGTCAATCTCTCTTTTTCACTCTGTCAACCTCTCTCTGTCATTCTATCCATCTATCTCTCCCCTGCCTTTATTCCCCTCCCTCTCTCTCACTCTGTCCCCCTCTCTGATCAGGTATTATTATGACGGCCGTGGCGGATCTGGACCGAGAGACGCAGGACCGATATGAGCTGGTCGTCAAGGCAACCGACATGGCAGGCCAAATGGGCGGCCTCTCCGGCTCGACCACGGTGACCATAGTGATCACGGACGTGAATGACAACCCACCGCGTTTCCCGCAGAGTGAGTCACTCCTCTGTTCAGACGGACGCTCGCCGTGCACTCACACCCGTCAGCCGCCTGATACAAGTACCAAGACACAATGAGTGGGCACATGCACTTAGAGGGAATAATTGTAGTTCAGTCTGTTGTCCTGTCTGTCTGTCGGTCAGCCATTCAGCCAGCTAGTCAGAAAGCCAGTCAGCCAATCAGCCAGCCGGCCAGTCAGGCAGTCAGGCAGTCAGTCAGCCGGTCAGCCAGCCAGTCAACCAGTCAGCCAGCCAGTCAGCCGGCCAGTTGGCCGGCCAGTTGGCCAGTCAGTCAGTCAGTCAACCAGTCAGTCAGTCAGTCAGTCAGTCAGTGTCTGCTTGAAAAGCTGAAAGAGCTGAGGAGATCTATTCACACTTGTCTGCATGTGTGCATACGACTGAAGAACGTTATCAACACTGACTAATAAGCTGTCATTTACAAAAAAGAAAAACATCTCCTCCACATCACACCTTTCAGAAGGAGGATTTTTTATCGTGTGCTTTTTTCTTTCCAAAGAAAACACTCTGAGCACCCCCCCCCCCCCACACCCTTCATGCCTAATTTATTTAAATGATATAGTTTGATGAGATGTGTGATACCCAAACACAAACAACTATAATATGATATAATCACACACATTAAAGTGCAGTCGGGTAAATATTCATACAGAATAAATTCATCGTCTGAACAGATTCTGCCATCTCTATTCTTCCCATTTTCACTTTCATCCTTTTTTCATTCATTGAGTAAAAGAAACAGCCCTCCTTCATTTTTTTAATGAAAACTCCACGGGGGCCAACTTTATTGTACTTGTATGTCTTCTTTTCTTTATATATGAATCTATCCCCTCTTCATCTCCTTCTCATCTCAAATAATCACATTCTGTCCAACTCAGGGACGAAGCCTGTAGGATTACCTCTGTTCTGGATGAGGGCTTTGCCAAGCTGCTACAGCTGTTGAAAATGAAGCTTGATATCAGAGAGAAGCAGCAATGAGATTTACTTCACTCAGTTTTGTGATGTCATTATTTGGTGTGTTCACAACAACCAATGTTGAGTGTTTGCGGTCATGCTCCACACCTCAACAACGAGCTCTGAGGGTATGGACGGCTGGCACGTTGTAAGGTTATCAGGCGGGTATTTGGGTCTGTGTTTTACAACGCCTCGTGTTAGATGGGCGATGCCCGACCCTGCTCTCAAGTAGAGCGGAAATTGATGTTCCGAGTGAAATGAGGAGCGTCTGTTTACTGTGACAGTAGCCTCTCAGCCATGGCAGATATCAGCAGTGTGTCAGCACCTTTAGCACAAGCAGTTAGTTAACATAAATGCATAATACCTGGCTCCATCCAACGGAGCCCAGCTCAATGGGAAGGTGATCTGGGAGGACAGCAGGGTCTGAGATCACACAGAGGGGGGTTGCAACGGTTGCATGACTTGGCTAATTGGTATCTATTGACTGAGAGTGCCTGTCTTCTGCTCGTGTGTTATTTTTTGATGTATTGGCCTTAACTCTGCAACACAATGGACTTTGTGCTAACGCTAGGAATGAATCTTTAATGCAGGTTTCTAACCCCCCCCCCTCCCTCCCTCCCACACACCCCTCCCACTCGGTTTCTCCCCTTTCTCTTCTTCTCTTGTCTCATGACTTTCATTTTTCATACTGAACTTCTGTTCCCCGACTCCCCTCTACCCTTCCACCTTCTCCTCATCCTCCCCATCCTCTTCATCCTTACCCTTTGAGACTTGCTGTTCCCTAACTTCTCATCTTCTTGATTGTGATTCCTTCTACCCCCTTTCTTTCTCTTTCGCTTGTTCTCCTCTGTCCTCTCTTCTCCTTCCGACCTCCTCCTCCTGCACTGCCGGCCTGTCAGAGATGTACCAGTTCTCGGTGTCGGAGGGGGCGGCGGTGGGGACCTCGGTGGGTAGGGTCATCGCCACGGACGCAGACATGGGGGAGAACACGGACATGAGCTACCTGATTAAAGACCAGGAGGGAGGGGAGCTGTTCAAGGTCACCACGGACGGCGACACACAGGAAGCCGTCATCACCATCAAAAAGGTAGGGTTAGGCAGTAGGCTCATCAAGAGTCGATGACCAACTCAGAGTTTTTGTCCAAGCACGTGCATGGACATCTGACTGCTAGTCCAGAGGTGACTCCCTCTCCTCTGTCTTCTGTGGTCCAGCCCCTGGACTTTGAGAACAAACGGACTCACAACGTGGTGGTGGAGGCCGTCAACAAGCACGTCGACCCTCGCTTCGTGGACCTCGGCTCCTTCCGGGACCAGACCATTGTTCGGGTCAGCGTGTCGGACACGGACGAACCGCCCATTTTCCAACCCCCTGAGGGCACCATCTTGGAGGTGCAGGAGGACGTCAAGCTGGGGGCCGTGGTGGGGATTATAACAGCAAAGGACCCCGACATGGAAAATGCACCTGTCAGGTAATGTGAGGTTGCTGTGGCCGCAGGTGAAATTCAATGCGAAAATGTTTTAGCTTTGTTCAAGTTCAAGTAAAATGTTATTTATATAGCACATTTACAAACAACCACACGGCTGGCCAAAGTGCTTCACAGTGCGTTTGACCTTACACATACACTTCAAAATAGACACGTACACATTGAAATGAAACGGAGTTCAAAAAGCCAAAATAGGAATTATTAAAAAGAATATTTCAATGACACACCCCAAATGAGGACACTGCGGGCAGCTGTCACTGTTCATGTTACCTCATGTGTGCTCTTGTTGTGTTCACTATTTCAAACAGTAGTTTAAGCATATCTTGTGACTGAAGTTGACACAAAATCCATCCAGGACAGCTTCCTAGCAGCATCAGAGCAACAGCACTGAGAATGCCTCAATTTCCCCCTGCCGGTGGCTACAGTACACCCCTACAGTACCAGGTCACAGTGCTTGCTTATTGCTGGCACTAACCCCACATTCTTGTGTTGACTTTCAGATGAATGTTTATGATAGGATAGAATATAATCTCATCCAGTACATGAGTGCCACCTCGTAGATCACGGAATGAGGAATAGAAGGAACAACTGGAGAGAGACGAAGGGGGATACGGGAGCCTCACACACACCGACACACACAGGCTTTGCAAATTACCTCTATTAAAAATGCATGAGGCTGAACCAAAAGTGCTCCAGGTGTAATAAAGTACAACACTGTGGCAGCGCCGCCGCCACCTGCGAGTTGGCAGGGCTGGCACCGGGTGTCTGGCGGCCACTGGCGAGGGGCCATGCCCATCCGTACCACTTTCATCATCTCTATTGGACAGAGCTGTCTCAGGCACCTATAGAGCCCCAAGGCCCTGGCATTCACTCAAACACCCCTGCCACCATGCTCAGGAGGGCTCTGGTTCCTCGCCAAGGGGGCTCCGGGCCCAGAGCGATGAGCCCAGCTTGCCTCGAGGACATAGAGTCCTGTTTGTAGAAATATGGGTTTATTTTGTTTGGCTTGGTTAGTTATCAAGAGGGGGGGGAATGCTGCGTTCAGGCTGAAATGGCTCGTGGATACTGATTTCACAATGGGATTGTGGACCAAGGATATTTACTGAGATACATTATGATTTCAAAAATAAACTCTATTTTGTAGATACTTAAAGGATTTGGAAGTTATTATCTAAAACAATGAAGTTTGTTGTTTTTTTACTTGAAACCTTCACAAAGCCTCTGCTGGGTACATACTGTAAAGTAGCATCTATAATGGTTTTCACATTTTACAGGTTTCTGAGAAAAAGCATCCAATTATTTCCACCGCCATTGATTGTTGCTGAAATGCTAATTGACGTGCACCGTAATCTCAACCTGCCAAGTCTATAGAAGATCCCGGTGCCATAAAAGCCAAGTGGAGAACTCAGAGAATTGGATTTCAGCATACTGTACATTGATGTGTCCTCTCCTTCTCTCTCTCCAACAGGTTCACTATAGACCGTAGCACAGACCAGGAGCAGATCTTCCACATTGATCCAGTATCGGGTGCCATCACTCTGGGCAAGATTCTTGACAGAGAGACGGCTGGTTGGCACAACATCACTGTGACCGCAGTGGAAGCAGGTACGCGGATCTGACTGTAGGACACTTGTGAGAAAAGAAACTTGTTTACTTCTCAAATATGTTTTCCTTTTTTTCTTTTTTTCCCCTTCATCCACAATCAGCATGTGTCCGTTTTGACAGCTTGTATTCTTCTCCTGTGTTGCTAATGTTTGACTGGGATTGTTTATTTTTGGATGACAGAAAAACATTGCATTGTGATATCAGCTAAAAGCTGTCATCATTTGACAGTAATGAAAGAACAATATGGGCAAAAGGGCTTAATCTAGCTTCATACATGTGTTATGACAAAGAAAATGAACACATACATTAATAACCAGACAGTGGAGCGACAGGTGGTGAGTTATTACTGCCCCAGAACATGTTAGGTTTGGAGAGGAGAGTTAGACTAGCTGGCGCACAGCCCTTTCTCCAATCTTGAACAGATGAAGTGATTTGGGGATTGTATTGAAAGCACAAGAGAGATTGCGTTCTGCATCTGGCGTGATATCAACCGGCCCACACAAGATGAAAGCGCGGCAGAAAAACAACAGTGTTTCATCACTGCAGTGCTGTGTTCCGCATCTTGTTTTTGTTCCCAGTCTTTTACCACAGTGCATACACAAGGCAGGTTCCAGAAATCTGAGGTATTATGTTGTTTTGAATTGCGCCCACCCCACAGATTGTGCACCCAATGTAGTTCTCCAAGCAAACTTTCCACACAAAAAGTCAGAATAAATGAGTTTGCGAATCATTCAACGGTTGCTTGGAGCTGTAATTCTCAAGACAAATTGTTTGCTTTTGTGCTCTCACTAGCTTTGTGCATGCCATTATGTCATAGGCACTTTTTAATGTTAATTGACCATTTAAGGGTGTGAGAAAGCAGAAATGTTCTCCAGTATCAAGCCTTAAACACAGCGCTGTGTTGTGACTGATAAAGCCCTTCCTGCTTGCCACCGTCGCGTTAGAGAAGCCCCGACAAAGAGAGTGAATGGTTGACTTAATCAGAACTCTCGCAATGTTTCTTGACGCCGCTGCCTCATCTACTCCTGGGCGTGTCGAAGAGCAGAGCTTGAGAGTAGCCAAACATTCAGGCGTTCCCGTTTCCCAACTGTTTATTTTTCCACCACAATGTGTAATTAGTGAAGTGTAAAGAGGTCAACTTGGATGTGTGAAAATGTTTTAACTCTCTCGAGTCTGGAGCTATTTTGGCCGTTTTTGAGTACCTTTGATTTGGCCTTGATATACTACATAAAGAAATGTTTATCATACCAATGTTTGGTATCTTTTTTTCAGCACAATCTCACCTACATGACCTCTTAAGATAGAAGGGAAAGCACCTACACATGTTTCTTATTGCTCCCCAGTGAGTGTATGTGTGTGTGTGTGTGTGTCTGTGTGTGTGTCACGAGTAACAGGAGGATCATTTACCTACCCTGTCATTGGTGCATGTACTGACAGATTCCTGTCGCTGTGACTTCCTATCTGGGAGGTGAGAGTGACACATCATTTCACCGACCTGAGATAGTGAGGATGATATTGTATTGAAAAACCGGTATTTCAAGACAGATAACTGGAAAAAAGAAACACTGCCTCCCCAGGCAAAAAATACAAGAGGAGGTGGAACCAGCCTAAAGGTGGACTGCAGACAGTCCTATTCACATAGAAAACTCCTCATTTAAATCTCAATTTGTAGAGCCGCTCACCCTCAACATGCTTTTTGATGAAAGTGCACCATTTAAATACATGCCCAGGTAAGGTACGTGTTCGGTGAGAGCACCGTCTACAGTACTAAAACGCACATCAACTGATATTATTTATATTCTATTTGATCATTATACCATACCAGTTTTAGCCCGATGAGTGATGTCTGTATAATGGTAAAAGCAATGTGCCGTTTAAGAAGAGCCAAGTCATCTGTGAATAGCAAATAGAGAGCGCAGAAGCATGGACCACTCATCAGTATGTAGGTGCAGATTACATTCTTCAATATCGAACGTATGAACTGAGGGGCATGACAAACTTGTTTTGTTAAGCAAAAAGAGTTCACTCCTAAAGAGAGCACAGTTTGAAATAGAGTTGATAGGTCTTTTCCAAACGACTGTCTAATACATGCTGCTTGACCCAGACAGTCTTTTGAATGGGTGGTTTCCCATTCAGAGAGAGGCTTCAGAGAGGTCAACAAATCTATTTTTCGCTCCAAAGAATTCAACACACCATTTAATATCGGGGAGACAGCAAAGATGGTACTATGATTAGACTTGCAGCCAGATTAGTGCATGTTAAAATGCAGTCAGATTGAAGAAACGTCTAAACCTTCTAAACTACTGTTTCTAAAACGTCATCCCGGAAGACAAGCTTCGAGTGGGCGATGGCTAAATGGAGCAATTTATCATAGATAAAAAACAGCTCCAGAATATGTAAGGACTCAAGATTCTCCTCTTGATGAAACTTTGACCCCTATAAAACAAACAAAACAAAAAAAAACACCAAGAGCCCTCATTAGTTTGAGTACAATACACAGCTGACCGATAAAGCACCTCATACGAGGGATCAAATTATACCAAACCAAAAGAGGAAGTGATTGTATTTGCAGGCAGGGGGCCAAGGATGATGAAAAGGAGCGAGTCGGATTAATTCAGTAATGGTATTCGGAGTGAGGAGGATGTCTCGGAGCGCAGCGAAGACAGACGATGCGTCATGGGGAGCCCGCCTCTGTGACCTGTGCTCCCCCAGTCTACGCTTGGACAATCTATCAAATGTCCTCACGATCAACAACTCGCGCTCAGAGGAGGCTGCAGAGAAGCCACAGGGTTCGCTCGCAGTGCAGTCGATGGTATTTGTAGGATTGTCGGATTTGCTGCTGATAATCAGTGTCTTTCTCTTTGACTGTCTGTACTGGAGGGTATAAGGACTGTAGGTGCATATAGTTATAGACTGTCATTATATGTGCAGTTATATATTTGACAGTATGGACTGACTGTGCTGTCTGCTACCGTCAAGCCACGGATGGGAAGAGAAGAAGACTGCATGGTTTGTTCTCCGTAATGGTCGTGTAAACGGTTATGGCATCCAGTATCGGTTGTTAAATGATGCAGGAATATCGAGTTATGGACAATGATGATGCAGAACTATTGAGTTATGGACGATAGCCATTGACTTAGCTTTGCAGGGACCTTGAGGTTTTGATTGGAGACACAGTGAGAGTGACTGATGAAGAACGTGTTAAGTCCGCCTCTTCATACGCAGGGTGACTAAGTTCAGTTGAGTTCTGGATTTTTAATAAGTATAATCAATCTGCAGATTGGGAGACAAAAACAGACCTCTGACCGTAAATGACAACACAACACCATGCTTATAGATCTCAATCATGTCTCTCTCGGCTCTGAAGGCCGGAGGACCATCTTTTATAGGGCACAAGACTGTAAATATAGATAATGACAGTCAGGCAGTCATGACATTCTCAACAGTCTCAGAGAAAGAGCTCCCAACCCACTCTCAGACCAGAGAGATCATAATTGGAGCTCTTCTTGTAATCATGACAAGGGACGTTTACCCAGTACTTTCTCCTGACCCCCAACATCTTATTAATAGCAAGCTCACATGAGAACATGCCAGCTAGTATCCAATGGTTGGTTCTATTGATTTGTGAATAATGTAAGCACACAGGAAATCACAATTTCTTCCACAGTGACATGGAGTACTTTCATACCCGCATGTCACTGTTGACCGCCCTGACATTTAAAACAAGCTGTATCCCCCCCCTAGAATGAAGCTCTTATAGCCATATAACAGTTTGATCGCCTAGCAGGGCTGTTCCCTTAGTGTGCTTGAGCACCACAGACTCCTTGAATATGATATGTCAGAGTCATTCACTGCCAGACAGATATGCTCCACCAAGATTCGTAACATCCGGTAAGTGTTTTAAGGACGCCGAGTCTGCATTTTCAGTCATCCGTCGACAAATCCTTGGCCTGTGTATATGAAGATAGGTTGGGGACGGTTTGGCTCCTCTGAGGACTGGTATTTGATGCTGGCCTTGTGTCCTCTGCTGAGGAAGTTTGCTCGTCCGAAGATGGAGATGTAAAATGTCCATCTGATTGCTGTTTTTATTTCGGCTCTTTGGGGTTCTGGAGGAGGGCTGCATTAGAAGAGATAGTGCCGGGTAGCTCCGTCCATTTAGATTTATGCTGCCCGAGCAAAAGGCAGTCAATTAAAATTCTGCATTGATGTGAGGATTATGCTATTAGTAAAGCCCAGTGTTCTCATTAGTAGCTCCGACACCGCTGTGCATTGGAGATGGAAGGAAGGAGGAGGCTGTTGGCGATGGGCGCTGCGGCTGGAAGTGCAATCAGTCAGTCAGTCTGTCTGTGTGTCAGTCTGTCTGTGTGTCAATCCTAATACCTTGCTGTTTGTGCTGATCCATCTGCGTGTCTGTCTGTACGTCTGCTTCACGCTGAAGGGAGATTTAACCGCGCACCACCTGGCCGTCTTCGTTGCAAATGGTCCACAATGGTCCAAATTACATGAAGACGCAACAGCTGTGGACTGTTGTTTTGTACCCATGGTACCTCTGACGGTACAGTAATTAGATATGTGTCCTGTAAATTCAGTGTTGATGGACTAAACCTGGTGGAGATGTTGAGAGGACTCGTTCTAACTGGGAGGGAGATCCATACCTTGCTGTCCACGCGAGGCGGAGTGGCAAACTGGAAACATCAGCATGAGTAATCCAAAAAAGAAGAATTAGATTCAAGTAGAAGTGATGTTTATTTGGAGGAGGGCTCTGATTGTGCAAATGATGCAATTTTCTCTCGTTCGTAAAAAAACACTTAGTTTGTTGTGAAAGCTTCCACATGAACAGATCTGGGGCTATATTATATGTTTTCATTCATCTATTTAGCAAGGGAAATGATTAGAAATAACGTACCAGAGATTATTGAATGCATTTATTCCCATCCTCATCATTCGTCTCCTGTTGTGTCCATGACAGTGCTGGCGTGTGTCCTGGTGTGTGTAGAGTGAGGGCGTGCTAGGAAAACAAGGATTTGATTTTTCTCATTAGGGCGTCCCTCACTTGTTTCAAGAACTGTTCAGTTATTTATGTATTAATTATATTGGAGGTGATTTTACAGTAACACATTACAATACGGATAAGGCTGTCAGTGCTCGTACAAACCGACTGAAGGCGTCATTGTGGAAATGTTGCATGTCATAGAATTAGGCTTTTCATCATTCTCTTTCAGCACACAGCTGTGCTGTGAAATGAGGCTCGGAAAGGAGTCTGTGCCGTGTTGATTTTCCATTGAATTTTGAGTATGCCGTGTCTATAGTACGAACATTGTCTATACCACATTTGTAATTAGAGACCACAGAGAGTACCCTACAGTACCACCGGGTCTACCTCCTTAATAACTGGGTCAGTCCTGATCAGCACTGGGTGACATACTCTTATTCTATCCCAGGTCCAGTCTAAACCCTGTATGTTGTTCTGTGTGTGGTCTCTTCACTAGATAACCCTGTATGCTGTTCTGTGTGTGGTATCCTCACTAGATAACCCTGTATGCTGTTCTGTGTGTGGTATCCTCACAAGATAACCCTGTATGCTGTTCTGTGTGTGGTATCCTCACTAGATAACCCTGTATGCTGTTCTGTGTGTGTGGTCTCCTCACTAGATTTACATTTACATTTATTCATTTAGCAGACGCTTTTATCCAAAGCGACTTCCAAGAGAGTGCTTAACAAAGTGCATAGGTCACTTATAATAACAACAAGATAGCCCCAAAGCATTGCGGGTAGCCAAAACAAGAAGAACACATTGTGAACAACCAACAAATACGTCCTAAAGGGAAGAAACCATAAGAGCATGTAGTTAAGCAAGTTACAATTAAACAGCATTAATCTCTAAGTGCAAGTGTACCTGTAGGAAAGCAATAAAAATATGATTAACTAAAATAAAATACAACAGTTTAAATCAGCTATTACTAACCAACAAGAGCAACAGTCTAAGCAAGAGCCATTGTGATCCTTGAGAAAACTAGCATTGGGTTCAGCAAACCATTCCTAAGTACCGTTGTACTCCCGGAACAAGTGCGTCTTGAGCCTTCTCTTGAAGGTGGAGAGATAGTCTGTGTCTCTGATGGAGGTGGGGAGTTGATTCCACCACTGGGGGGCCAGGCAGGAGAAGAGTTTGTGTTGGGACCGGCGGTCTTGAGTGGTGGGACCACCAGGCGGTTGTCTGAAGAAGACCCTAGGTGGCGGGTGGGGGTGTAAGGCTGCAGGAGAGACTTGATGTAGTCGGGTGCAGTCCCGTTCACTGCTCGGAAAGTCAGTACCAGGGTCTTGAATCTGATGCGGGCCGTTATGGGTAGCCAGTGGAGGGAGATGAGGAGCATGGTAACGTGGGGTAACGTAGATAACCCTGTATGCTGTTCTGTGTGTGGTCTCCTCACTGGATAACCCTGTATGCTGTTCTGTGTGTGGTCTCCTCACTGGATAACCCTGTATGCTGTTCTGTGTGTGGTCTCCTCACTGGATAACCCTGTATGCTGTTCTGTGTGTGGTCTCCTCACTAGATAACCCTGTATGCTGTTCTGTGTGTGGTCTCCTCACTGGATAACCCTGTATGCTGTTCTGTGTGTGGTCTCCTCACTAGATAACCCTGTATGATGTTCTGTGTGTGGTCTCCTCACTAGATAACGAGGCCCAGGTGTCTCACTCGGCAGTGAGCATCCGTATCCTGGACGTGAACGACAACCCTCCCGAATTGGCCACGCCCTACGAGACCTCGATATGTGAGGACGCCAAGCCTGGACAGGTGAGAGCGCCGACCACAGAGCGATGGGGTGGGATCATGGTCTTTACTCAGGAGTATGGAGCTTCCTGTCTGAGAGGATGGTTCCAGAGGTGGTCAGCTGTTTGCCTGAAGCTGATGGAAACATGTCCAAGAATCTAAATGTGGATTTTCTTCCCTCTGCCTT
Source organism: Hypomesus nipponensis (assembly GCF_054491055.1). NCBI lineage: Eukaryota > Metazoa > Chordata > Actinopteri > Osmeriformes > Osmeridae > Hypomesus > Hypomesus nipponensis. Next base: position 16,313,492 of record NC_140369.1, read on the forward strand.
GTGGTAGATGATCTTTGAGGGGCTTGTCTCCTGAGAGAGCCTGGCAGCATTGAGGTGGAACAATCAGTTTTTGTTGTTGTGTTTTTAGTGCCGAGCCAATCACCTTCCCTCCTTGTCAGAATGGTTTCATTATCGGCTTGTTTCTGCTTTGGATCTTTTTCAATTGGACAGCATGATCTATCTGACACTTTGTTCCAAAGGCAATTTATAAACTCTGTTTAGGACACGAGTACTATTTGCCAAAGGAATGCTAGTGCCAAAATCGGTATTTATGTGTTTTTTTCATGCAGGATTTAGATGAAAACGTATTATTAAATATGAAGTAAAAAATGAAACACAAACTTATGATAAAGGTTTTCTGTCTGCAATCTGTTTTTGTAACAATTATCTATTTTAACAAACATAACACATTTGTAGCCAAAGAAGGTTGCGTGCCAGTGCTTTTCCGAGGGGATTGCAGAGCTTCAGCCAGTCTTTCAGTGTCTTTCATCTCTTGTAAGCCAGTGGTGCTTATGTCAACCTTATAATGCCGTAATACTCAACAGTTCGTATCGAGAGGTATTAAGACTACATAATCCAAAGGTCGTGGACTTTGCAGGAATGGTTGTAAGGAAGAAAAAAATTGAACATAATCTGTCAGCATTTAAACGTCAGGGACCTTAAGAATGAAGATATCAGTTAGATCCTACAGTTTCTCTTTCTTTCCCGAGTCACATCTTGACTATCATTAAAAATGGACAGAGCCATTAGGGTGTTTTATTTTCCTTTCACAGTCAACAGGCCCCTGGCTCAGTGGGAGCCAATTACTATGTGCAGAGCAAAGAAATAATTAAAGAACAGGACTTTCAACTGAGGGCTCCACGCTGGAAGCTACATTTACATGTGTAATGAGGCTTAGGCCTCTCCTCTTGATCCACACTCTCTTTAGTGCTCATGGTCCTCTGTGCCATCACGTCTCCCAAGAACATTGTCTGGTCTGATCGCCCTCCCACCTCTCTCCTTTCCCCCATCTGCAAGGCCGCATTAACCTTCAACACATAATCACGGGCAGGCCTATCAGTCTTACGACTCACATCCCGACTGACTCCCACTGCCTGGAGCTCCATCGCGCTTTCATTAGCGGGAGACGTGGAAGCGTACACGCGCCGCAATTATGAACGGGGGCCAACGTCGACACACTCCTCAAACACAGGTGCAAAAAGCGCTCACTCTCTCGCTCTCGCTCTCGCTCTCGCTCTCGCTCTCGCTCGCTCGCTCTTTCTCTCTCTCTCTCTCTCTCTCTCTCTCTCTCTCTCTCTCTCTCTCTCTCTCTCTCTCTCTCTCTCTCTCTCTTTCTCTCTCTTTCTAAGTCCGACTGGTCAGATAGTATAAAAACGGGCCTGTTTGCGTCAGAGGGTTTCTAACAAGTGTTGCCTGCCTCTTAATTGCTGAGATGGACATGTTGGAAAGAAAAGACTCAATGGTTTATGTTACATCGAGTGTGCAATTGGTTTCAGCAATTGTAGCACCTTAGAACTGCAAGGAATACCGCATCGAGTTTGAACTTCGAATTGATCCAGGCTTGGCCTGAATCCTTCTTTGTTTTTGTGTCTGAACCACCAGCCTTTGTGTATTGGGATGGATGGGGCTTCCTTATAGAGTGTGCTCAATCCCGTAGAGACCAATAAATCAATGTCACAATTAACTCATTATAAGGACGGTATTTTACAAGATTGTAATGCTGTATAGATTTCTCACACTAACAAAGATCCAGTACGTTGAGCTTGAACAGAGAACAAGGATACTTGAGGAGGTTTCATGTTTCCAGAAATCTATAGTTGCATAGCATCTACAGTACTGTACTACACCAGATGCTAACAGAGAGTATTTGCAAACATGAGAGATAATATACCACTGGGGAATCCAGCTCAAAGGGCAGAGTGTGACCTGGTAATGGTTTCATGAACTAAATAGGCATGAATAAACATGTATCTCTGCTGAATCTTAATCCTCCCAAGGTGCTCTACAGCGGTGGAGGGTCATGATATCACCCAGCGCTGTGTTAGCTAGAGCCTGCCAGAAGAAATGCTCTTACTTTCCAGGAATACTTTATTTTATAATCATACTGGTATTTTTTTTATTTTTTTTCTCAGCCAGAGTGCATGAGTGCTAGGAGTCTGTATGAATACTGTGTGCATGCAATGTGTGCTTCCATTTTGCTTTCCATTCCCTAGAACCCTATTAATCAATTTGATGACTTGGGCGAGGGAGCACCTTTCGAAACCGGGCATAATTACCTCCATTTTTCTTACACCTGCTGTACAAGGCAAACATTGGTTGTGTAGGCTACGGTCCAGCCCGGTCATGTCAGTCCACAGCACTGTTCGGCTGCTGATTGATTTTGGTGTTTGTTTTTTTGTAATTTCTATTATCTGGTCAAATGTTTAGAACATCACATTTGAACCTGTAGCAATAGGTTGGAGGAGAGATTGACACAAAGACAGATTAACATGCACACCTCGCAGGTGTTAAAACACACACACATATAAACTCACTCACTCATATAAACTCACTCACACACACACACACACACACACACACAAACAAACAAAAACACACAAACCACACATGGGTCCGAGGTTCCCTGTCATCCCAGCGTCTGTCAGCTCAGCACACAGTTTACCAAGCTAATGAGGAGCTTTTCATCAGCCCTGTCTCCTATCACACAGGCCTCTTCGCCAGGTTAGCTCCGTGGCTCAGGTTTGGTGGAGCTGCCGCGGAAATCAGATTAGCCTAATCCTTTAACTGCATTCAGTCTGATCCAATTTGAGGCTTGGCTACATGGCACAGTTTTGTTTGTCTAAAGACAGGCGGAAGAAAGTGGCCCCTGGAAGTAAATAAAAGACTTGGGTGACACGAGCTAAGCTGCTTTAGCTCGGGGGGTTTAGGGTTCACGCCAGGGGGGTGACACAATGTGGCATGAGCCTTTCATTATTTACTGTCTGTTTCAGCCAGGATCTTAAGGTGAGTACACTGGGACTGGTCCGACGGAGACACTGCAGCTGTCTGCCTGCAGCTTCCACATGACTTATGGCTTCGGCGTGTGCCGTTTTATTTAAGCCATGGGGCTACAGGAAACAGTTCCGATGAGTTTGTTATCGGTTGACTTTCCGGGTCGACTTGGGCTCCTAGCGTAAAAGCGGTTACTGTAAGTGCTCTCTCAGACAAAACACTTCATGCCAAAGCTCGGGCGTTTGGGAAAGGTAAGTAAAAGGCTCTATACAAACTATAGATCAGCCAGCTGACAGTTTGTATTGTCTGGGACATTGCTATTCTCTCAACCCTCAACCCCGAAGTCCTCTGATTCCATGTATCTGTGCCCATCTGGCAATGTCCTCCTTGCCCTCCCATAACCGATTGACACGTAAAGCTCTTGCCCCCCCCCCCCCCCCCCCCCCCCCCCCCCCCCCCCCGCCCCCCTCTCCCATCCACCCTTTGGTATTTGTGTGACTGAATGCAGAGGGACAGATATCATACAGGGCCGTGTGTGTGCAGGAAAAGGCTGGGCGGAAAGGCAAATGCTCGGGAATGGCCCCGGGTAGGAAGGCCTGTCAACTCTCTGCAGACGTCTCCAAGCCAGGCAAATGGGTCACGGCGACATACCGCCTGAGCATTCCTCCCCGCCCCCGCCCCGCCCCCCTCCACTCCCCTTTTCCCTTGTCTCCCCCAATCCCCCCACCCCCTCGCCCTGAGTCGGTAAGACTGCGATGACTAATGTGAGGCCCCATGAATCACACTTTTTTTGTACACACAGTAACTGACAAACACACACACAAGTACATCCGAAGACTGGCACCAAAGTATACTTACAGTTCAAAGCAGATAGTCTGACTCTCTCTAGAGAGTGGAAACAAGGACTTTTACAACAACTTCCGACTGATCGCTGTGCAAACAAACTGACTGATGGTCAAGTGTGTTATCACACCCAAGGATTAACACTGCATGAAACACAATTGGAATGAGTAGTTGTTTTTCTTGAAACACATCAGTGAAATCAAGCATGTGGAAATTGGCACCACTTCCACAGCCTTTCAAACATCAACGTTAAGATTGGGTTGTGCTTACTACCGTTTCATTGGTTTAAAACTTGGAGCCTGTGAATATCAGGCCACAAACGCTTTTATACTTTATTATTACTTATTTATTATAACTTTATTGAAAAAACACAAAACACAGGTTCATCTCCTCACACTGCAGGCTGAACAGTGTGGGCATACAGACATATCAAATACATACAACATTAATATCTGTCTCGAGCGCAATAAAACATCGACCGTACGCTAACTGATTTTGGACAAACTCATCATTGCAAAAGCTTTAATAAATTGCAAAAGCTTAATCTCCTGTAGACACAGCTGCTCTTTAAAAGGTTTCCTCTTTCAAAAAAAAAAAGTTGATTTCGCTCGCCCTGCCCTTCCTGAGGATGGTCTGTGAAGGAGGAGATTAGTCCCTCAAATGAGAATTCAGCCACCCTCTCCAGGACCCTGACTCCCAGGTGACCCCTCTGAAGATGGGCTACTTTGGGGAAAAGTCTACCCCTGGAGCTTTCCAGGCCTGCTGGAGATGTAAGGGGGTCAGACAAGGGGACGGTTAGATATAAATCTAATTAGGTGTTATGCTTGAGGGAAAGCTTGTTTTGGCTGCTCGATAAACTCCCACACACTCTCTTCCTCACTTGTTCCATCTCTCTTTCCTCTCTCTACCCGTCAAGATGCTGCTTCACTGAGAGTTACTTTACCTTGGGCATTGTCATTGCACCCACACCACGGCTGCCTCCATTTTTTCTACTTGCCGCTGTTTTTTAAAACTCTTCGGGCAATAATATTCATCACTATACTAATAACGGGGCTCATTGTTTATACCTTTTGACTCTGTGTAGCATTTTATTTCCTTCTCCGTCTGAGGCCCAAACATATCCTGGTTCTGCTGCTTACACACACCATGCGCACTGTGATTTGAATGTATCATTTGAATGGAATGGATGCGTTGCTGCAGGGGGATCTGCTGGTGTTTGCGCTGCAGGTGGCGTGCATCAGTATGCCCTACGCCTTGCTGTTTGTGCGAGTCAAGAAGATGAGATGGAAAGTGCTTGAATTTTAAACAGAACTTTCCATATTCGCTGCCTTTGAAGGAAAAATTACAGCGAGAGTTTGTTCAAAGTCCCTGCACAATCTCCTCAGCTCCCAAATAAACACAGCGCAACAAACAAGAAAGTATTACCAATTATATTGCAGGGTTAGGTTTAATTCAGCAGACCACATTGTTGAGTGAATGAGCACTCTCTCGGAATATAGGCTTTATCAAACAGAAGAATGTTCATGGGTTACAATACAGCTTAGAATTCAGAACTACCGGGATCAATCATACATTGTGTTCTTGACCTGACAACCATTCATTATCCAGCAGAAATGTACAATTACGTACCTTGAACTCAAACTAAAATCTGCTAAAAATACATTGACAGGATATTAAGACTAGGTACAGGGAATGATTTCCATGGGAGTTTTTTTGAAAAACAGAAAAGGGAATCTATTCAACACTAGAAGTGGAGAATGAAGAAAAAAAGAAAAGTACAGTGAGAGGGACTGGTGGGAACTGTCGGATGCCTCTGTTAACAAAGCCCTCTGCAACTCTTGCGGAAGCCTGGTGGCTAGTTGAATAGAGCGCTTAGCCCATAGGCCCACACAGGCAGGGGCCCTGGTTCAATTCTAGCCTGGGCCATTTCCTGTATGTCATCCCCTTGCATTTCTCCCTGCTTTTCCACTCGTTCTCCCTGTCACCAAAAAAGGCAATAAAATGCTAAAAGAATACCCTGAAATATAGGAAACTCCTCTTAACAGAGGAGACATCAGACTCTATCCTCTGTGTAATAGCTTGATGTATTCTCCCAAACACTTATCAGATTGAGTATCACCCTGGGCCCAGACAAAAGGAATTCTGTCCTCCAAATGCCCAAGCTGTAATCTTTGTGAGAAGTGCCAGTGTAAAGACTGGGGCTGTTTGTCATGTAGACTCTACCCGACCCTAAGAGCAGAGGAAAACTATTTATTCGAGTAGCATTTTTCACGTCCCATTTCAGGCAATATTTGAAGGGACAGATTAGATGTACCTACGTGGTGCAGCTTGAGATAAAGAATACCCTTTTCACTTTTAACAGCAGGAAGAAATAACCTGAAGACATGCAGCTTTGGGAAATGTGTCAGGCCTTAGTTTCTCATTAGTGTTTCTGCTGACTTCCTGAGGTGAAATGAAATCCACAAGCCTTTTGACAGGCCTATAATGTAATGAAAAAACCGGAAGGTTGGATTTTAGGACGACTGAGAATTCCCTCTCTTTTCAGGCCCTCTGTCCAACATAAAAAGGCCCCATCTGTTGTGTAACATAGACAAGTAATTTAAAAAACAGCTAACACCCTTTTTTTCTTCCTTTCTATTTACTTGTTCAAGCATGGTGCTCTCACTGGTCACAGGCCTGCTGATGTGATGTTAAAATGCAATTTGTCAAATTGTAGTCGCATCTTGGCTGCAGAGTCACAGGGGGAGGAAGGGCTGTCATTGAGAAGCTGTGTTGAGGTGAAAAGTTAGGGGGCTTGTTCAGCAGGTCATAGTGGCAAACGAGTCACTCCTCCTCAGTTACCACCTTCCTCATAGTTGGACCTCGTCGTTATGTTCAGACCCCGCCTTCATCACTGATCTCTGAACTGTCTTATTGAGGGGAAACATAACACCAGTCAAATATGCTTTGGAAATTCCTCTCTGATTGGAGGATGGGTATGAATGTTATTTTAACATTTGTAATAGGTGTGCCCTTATACTGCGCACGTCATGGTTGTGATCTGTCTGGTTGGAAATGGAAATGCAAATCAAGTGTTTGGGTTCCAGTTCAACAGAATACAGAGTAGCAAGCATGTTTTTGTCTCCGCATGAATTAATACAACTTCCCAGTTTATCCTTTTCTGAAATGGCTGCACCAACCGGGTCAGATTCTGCCAGCTGGCCTTCTGTTCTACGTCAACTCATCCCCATCTTTGTCCTCCCCTCTCCTCCTCAGCTCATCCACACCATCAGCGTGGTGGACAGAGACGAGCCCCAGTCTGGACATCGCTTCTACTTCACCCTGGCTCCCGATGCTGCTAGCAACCGCCACTTCACCCTCTGGGATGTCAAAGGTGAGAGGCTGGGGGGGTCAGGGGTCATGGAGCACAGTTTCTAATTGAAAGGACGGAAAGGTCATGGAGAGCCTTGCGTCCAACAGTTTGCAGTTTTGTGCCATGAAAGGGAATTTGAAAGTACATTCTACTGTGCTGTATGTGATAAAAAAAAATAAAAAAAAGATTTGCTACACCCACGACTATCCATACATTTAGTAAACTGTCAAATGTGAACTTTCCGACACAAAACTTTGTTTTTCACTGTTGCAATTGTTGACCCTGCAAAGCCAACAAGGATTACATGTTAGCAAATCTCTGTTTAGAGATGTGTACCTAAGTGAATGTGACACGTGGCTAAATCAAGATTGATCTGACACGATGAAAATGTCAGGGGAGCGAGCCAGGGAAATGTCAGAAGGTTGTGTGCTGCAGCCTCATCCACACACACACACACACAAGTCCACATGCCCATACACACAAAAGCCCCCCACACACATACACATGCACGAACACACAAACAACTCACATGCCTACGTAAGCACACTCTCACAAAGGACTGCAGACACACACACGCACACACACACACACACACTAGAATCCCGGCCTTAGGGACACCCAGACTTGCTGTCCTCTGCTGTCCTCATGGCACTCACAGTTCCTCACTCCAACACTAAGCTCTGCATCATATAGAAGAACAGAAGTTACAGTCAAATGGAAACACACGCATGGACACACCCCTCACGATGACGCTCGGTGCTGGTGCGCAGGCTCCCCAAACAAGCAGAGCCACCAGCCCTTTTTTATCCCCCCCCCCCCCCCCACTGTACGTCTGTTTTCATGGACACATATGTCAACCTGTCACTTTCAATCTGTCACTCTTTTTTCCACCATCGGAGCTTCACATGGTATTCTGTCTCGGCACTCTGACACAGGAGGACAAACAGACACTTTTTCATGCCGCCAAACTTTTTCAGTCAATGTTGAAAGTACGCCGAGAGGGAGGGAACCGAGTTTCATGACAATGACACAACCTACATACCAAAATGACGCTTCGCCGCGCCTCAGTTCCCATGTTTGAAAGACACGTCTGTCTCAAAGTCAGCAAACACTTCCAACATTGATTTTTTTTTTTTTATCAGTACTGTTTTGAACGCTGTTGTACAGTAGACATTCAATCAAACCCAGACTTACAAACTGAATTCATAAATACCTAAATGTAAAAATGTATCTTACTGGAATGTGCACTGAAGTAGGGGAAACTCATATACTAAATGGGACATGATGTAATAACAGCACATAGCAGCAGTTGTAGTAGAAGTAGTAAGTCTGCAACAATTAAACAAAATGGAACAGGCAAGTGTTTGAGTTGATTTGGACCCTGTTTAGTTTAAAGAGAGGAGAAGAGTTTACACAATGAGTCTTGTCGTAAAAGTCAAGAGGACAAAGCCACGGGTGCGATAGTCAGCAAAGTTCCTGTACATAAGCAGGGGCGGTAATGGGAACAGTGTGCCAGAGTACATGTCAGAGATTTGCTGTGGCTGCATGGATCACAGTGATATATGCTTCCGGAGATGGATGGCCCAGTCAGTCCCTTGTATGCAAGTCCATCCACTGCGGCTGCTCTCACTGTATTTGTCAAAGGCTCCTTCTGTGTATGTTGTTACATTTGTCTCGGTCTCCTGGAGAGCTGCTTTCGTCTCCGAGGCATCATTTCAAACACCAACTGCCGCCTGTTTTCTCTCAGGGTTTTATTTGACTAAAAGGAGCACATAATGAATATTAACTGAGGCAGAGATGAAAGATTCCCTGGTTTAGCAGTAAAAACCGACGATTCAGCTGTGGGCTTGTTTGACGATTCTAAAGTCCTCATTGGAATGTCCTCGCAAAAACACGAATGTTTCTTCAGTTTATGACAAATATTATTTCAGTTTACATTTTGTCTTCTGAAAGTCAAACATGTTCATTGTTGCTGTCTTTTTTTGTCATCAATGTAGATGACTCATAAATGAATGCAAGCCTCATTGTTTTTTATGTTGTGAGAAATCCTATTCAGAAATGTTGTCAAGTCAAGGGCTGATGAATACGCTGCATGCTCAATTCCACAGGGAATCAGGGTTCAAACAAGAATAAGTAACTGTGTAATAGCTGTACAGTCGAGCTATCTGGATCCTCCAAGGGCAGATAAACAACAGCAAATGAAGTCAAGGTCAACAAGATCAACAACAAGAGGCTGATTTGTTCTCTTCTCCTCCCCCTCCTCCTCTCTCCATCCTCCTCCCTCCTCTCCCCCTCCTCCTCTATCCTCTCGCTCTTCTCCCCTTCTCCCTCCTCTCCCCCTCCTCCTCCTACCTCTTCCCCCTCCCTCCTCTCCCCTCCTCTTCTCTCCATTCTCCTCCTTCCTCTCCCCCTCCTCCTCCTCCTGTCCCCCTCTTCCTCTCCTCTGCCCCATCCTCCTCTCCTCCTCCCCCTCCTCCTCTCCTCCTATCCCCCTCCTCGTCCTCCTCCTCTCCCCCTCCTCCTCCTCCCCTTCCTCCTCCTCTCCTCGTCCTCCTCCTCCTCCTCTCCCCTTCCTCCCTCATCCTCCTCCTCCTCTTCTCCCCTTCCTCCTCCTCTCCCCTTCCTCCTCCTCTCCCCTTCCTCCTCCTCCTCCTCCTCTCCTCCTCTCCCCCTCCTCGTCCTCCTCTCCCCCTCCTCGTCCTCCTTTCCTCCTCCTCCTCCTCCTCCTCCTCTCCCCCTCCTCCTCCCCCTCCTCTCCCCCTCCTCCTCCTCTCCCCCTCTTCCTCCTCCTCCTCCTCTCCCCCTCCTCCTCTCCCCCTCCTCCTCTCCCCCTCCTCCTCCTCCTCTCCCCCTCCTCCTCTCCTCCTCCTCCTCCTCTCCCCCTCCTCCTCCTCTTCTCCTCCTCCTCCTCTCCTCCTCCTCCTGCTCTCCTCCTCCTCCTCCTCCTCTCCCCCTCCTCCTCCTCTCCTCCTCCTCCTCCTCTCCTCCTCCTCCTGCTCTCCTCCTCCTCCTTCTCTCCCCTTCCTCCTCACTCGCGCCTCCAGACAACACAGCGGGAATCAGGACGCAGCGCTCGGGCTTCAACCGCCATGAGAAGAACGTGTACCTGCTGCCCATCCTGGTGGTGGACAGCGGGCCTCCGGCCCTGAGCTCCACAGGCACGCTCACCATCCACGTGTGCGGCTGCGACAACAACGGCGCCATCCAGTCGTGCAACGCCACGGCGTACGTGATGAGCGCCTCGCTCAGCCCCGGGGCCCTCATCGCTCTGCTGGTCTGCATGCTCATCCTCATAGGTAAGAATCAGAGAGATGATACCCTGGTCACACCCTCAACCCAATACCAGGTTTGATTGTTCTGGATGGACCCTGGATGGAACACAGGAACCGACAGGAGATTGCCATGTTCCATGTTCCCAAGCCTGTCCATTTGGCATTTTAGGAAGGTTCAGGTACACGGAAAGATGATTTGAAAGGATTAAAACAAATTCAATAATTAAAACTTGAGCTTAAAAATTCCACAATAAATGCATATGCTGTTTTCAACAGCACAGTATGCTCAAAGACTGACAATTCTTGAGCAAATGAACAGCATGTTTAATCAAGTCGGTATACCTGTTTCCAGAGAGCACAGTCCCCCCTCCCCACCAGTATTAATCAACTGCCCACTTATTTGCTCTCACTACACAGCATACGGTACGTTGACTTTCCCTCTAAACTATCGCTCAAGGGTTGGTTTATGATGCAGAACTGCTGAGGTGTAACTACAAGCACCATAGGTTAAAACCTGAACAAGCCCCAAGTCTGCATGTAGAGACTCATGCAGCCATGCGTGTTAACATTAATGGATTGTCCACTTCTAAAAGTTTTATATTTTTTTGGAGTTGGAATCGCATGTTTAATGGCTGAAAAACAAGGACAAATGACATAAAAAAAAGCTGATCAATTTTTTATCTTTTTTTTTCTAAGGGTAACTCTCATGCAGGGCATCTTTGAAGAAGAAAGAGCTTTTGTTCAAGCAGAGAGTGCCTACGATCTTGGACTTTATGAATGATATCAAGCCACTTTGCCAAACACAGCAGAGAGAGAGAGAGAGAGAGAGAGAGAGAGAGAGAGAGAGAGAGAGAGAGAGAGAGAAAGAGATAGAGAGAGAGAGAGAGAGAGAGAGAGAGTCGGGGAAGGAGAGTCGACTGAGCCGGGGAAGGAGAGCTTTGAGGCAAAAGAGCAGCATCAGCGCTTGTTTCCCCCAGGAACGCCTCGCTTTAAATAGAGTGGGCTTTCCAGACATCTGCAGATATGAAGGCGCACGCACGCAAAACCTCACAGACACTCAGTCCCAAACACACACCAACACACCCTTGTGCTTGTACATAGTCGCACTCACACAAGCACATCGATATACATACATAAAGCCTTCTAAGTAGAAGAGCTGGACCAGAGGTGTGTATAGTCATCTCTGAAAGTTTCATGAGTTCTGCATCATAACCTCTCAGCTGTGGTTAGGGAGGAAGGGGGGGGGGAGAAACATTTTGCAACCATCAGAATCTCTTCACCTCCGCTCTCCTTCAGTTCTTACACGTATCCTCGGTTCTCAATAATTGAAAACATTACTAACTTACATAGGGCCGTGTGAGGACTGTGGTATTGTTTAAGAGGTCTTTAATGAGAGCAGTCATGTCTCCATTAAGTAAAGCATGGCGACATTCAAAAGTAACCTCTCATATTTTATTAACTTTAAAAGCCTCTTGGACCTCAAAACAGAAAGGCCGTACAAATCTGAATGAGGCTATAACAAGCCAAGGGTGCAGAGAAGGGGGCTTGTGGTTTACGTGGTGGGCTGCAGAGACCATCTGGGTAAAGCACCGCTGTGTCCAAGACTACTGCCTGTCCCACACACCTGCACACCATTAGGAGTGGGATGTGTGTTCCATTTGTGTGAAGTAGTCTTGAAAGCTGTTATGATCATTTGAGCTCTAAGGGTTTTCACAAAAGCCTTAACTCATTTCAAAGGTGATTGATCCTTTTTCAAAGTATTTATTTTTTAAGTGTTTTTATTTTATTTATTTTTTTACAAAGCAACTTTTAGAAAGTATCTTGACAGGAGTACCTAAAACCATTGCTTCCATTCTGGTAGTGCCAAACTCAGGGGAATGAGAACAGACAAGTCTATGTTAACAGCCGTCCCATTTGTTAAAAGGAAAGGGAGACTGGAGCACAAACCACTCGCTGTGAATGTCAGCTTGCAGCACGGAATCTCAAACGACTCCTCTCTCCCTCCACTCCCTCCCTCACACACACCCACACACACACCCACACACAAACAAAACCTTGGTTTATCCAGTGAGTGAGTCGTGAAGCGCTCTCTCTGTTCCTCTGCGTGTTGGGGGAGATCCCCAGCTCTCCCAAGGCCTCCAGACCTCCCTATTAGATCAATTGTTGGATGATGAGCAAAATGAAAACACATCTCTGCCTAATTACCCTGCAAACAAACAGTCTCTCCATCAGTTCATTTAGGGCCTGACGTGATGAATCCATTTGGTTTTGCGAGGCATCTGCACGTATCCGTTCCAATTAGGGCCCATCTGCTGTGATGAACTCCTGGGCTGGAGCGGCAAGTGCTGCCCAAGGGTAGATTTGCCTTCTTGTCAGGTCTGCTTATGGGAACATCTGCACACAGAGGAATAGCCGAGCATTGGTGCCTCACAGGTAGAACAGGTTTCCTGTGCGTGCACCGTGGCTAGTGTAGCAAATAGTTTGGGGATCGCTACGGCTCAGTGGTAGAGAATTGGACTGCAGATCAGGAGTTTGTAGGTTCAAATCCCTCCTATGTGTGACTTTCTGATCAAATAATCTGCTCATTGAAATTATTATTAGTAGTAGTGTTTTGGCGGGGGCCGTGGTTCAAACAGAAGGTGGTTCCGATCCTGCCTCTTATGATGATTGAAATGTTAAAAACCCTAAGACCACGGGGGATGGATCTAAAATGAGAAGCTAATGTCGTTTTAAGAGTTGCCTGATTTGTTTGCTTTTCAATAGGCTACTTGAAGGACTTTCTGAAGTGGGCCATACATCCTCCGTTGTAACTGTTATTGTTCTTCAGTCTCTATGGGCGACAGGCAGGCATCTTGTTAGCGGCTCCAGCTGCTGTGTTTGTGTACGGCTGGGCTTGATGAATTCAAGGTTTCCACCTCCCATTACCTACCCCATCAGTGGGGAAACAAGAGTGATAACAGAGTGCATGTTTGGCATGTGCAGCAGCATGCATCAGTGGTTTGGATGAGCCAAGTCTATTTTCCTGAACCAACGGCAATTAACTGACTCCAATTATGCTGAATCAAAATAAACACAATGGGCCGGTGATGCTTGTGCCCCCTTTGGAGTTCTCCAGACAATGTTAGAGAAGGGACAAGATTGCGTATCGTCACTCAAGAGCTACTCCGTGTGAGTCCCAGTTCATCAGCGGTGAACGCGTCTGCCTTCAAACAGCGATCCTGAAGATCCACACGGGCCCCGCTCTGCCCTGGAGCCAATTCTCCAGTCGTTTGTGCCAAATAAAGACAATTACTGAGCCAAGCAACAAGTCATTTATACAGATTAATATGCTTGTCACTGACGCAGTTCTTTGCTCCTTTTCTGGGATGGAACAAAGGAGATAGCCTGGGGGAGGAAGAGAGGAAAAAACGAATGGTGTTCAGGTGTGCTCAGTGACTCACTCGAGGAGGTAACATATTAGCCTGTGCTCAGATGATCTAACTGAGGCCAAGCACTCCTCACTGTAATAACACCAGGATTCTCTGTAGGAGACATACGGTAGAGGCTAAAGTAGCCTACAGAGAAGGCGTCTTCTAATGCCATTGAGCTAGTTGGAACATTGTTTACCTGAATATATTAAGTACCTTTAATTGCAACTATGCCCCAGGATTGCAAGCCATCCATGGGGATAACTATTACATCTTTATATGGGATTCATTCTTAAACTGACTACCCATTACAAGGAGAAGCCCAAGTTAAAAGCGCCCAATGGACTCCCAGCATGCATCTCTATGTAGATACTAGACTTCGATGCCTTGATACTTGCCCTGCAAATATGAGTCGATACGCAACGATAACCATCTTAAATTAGACAGTCTTTCCCAAGCGTACGTTTATCTTCATTCAGCCAGGCACCATCCGTTAGAAGGGGAGAGTGACAGTGTATTTCCTGGAGAAGGAGAGGTACAAGGGCCAGAGGACCATATAGAACCAGGCTGTTTTAAAGTACTGCAAGGCAGGCAGTTATGGTTGCCTTGAAGAGGACAGGGAACCAAGGCTATTGTCAAACACCGGTGGATTAGATGTTTCTTCTCAGGATGATTCTGAATTGAAGCCTAGGCTGCTGTAGCATTTGCATCAATGATTATTGTCTCGTCTAAATATCCATCATGTGAGGTTGGTCATAGCTCACAGTGAAAGTATTATTGTCTGGAGAGTAGTTGATTGTTAGCCACTCTGATGACTCCTTGTTGACCATGGTTAGGCAGTGTGCAACAATAGATAGTATTATTCTATCATTGAAGGGGTCGGATGATTGTCTATGTTATATTCAAGCAATAAGCCCCAAGAGGCTGTGTTTTGCGCTGATTTTAGAACAGGTAAGGGGAGTTGTTAGGCACAACGCGAAGCGGAGTGCCGATAACCCCCTGACCTGTTCAAAAATAAGCGCAAAACATGGACTCGCAGGGCTTATTGCCTTTCTAAAACTGTTACTACAAATATTTGACATGGTTTCATAATTAAAAACAATTAGACACAAAATAGTTTAATAATAAACCGTAATTCTTCCGCCACTACAAAGTAAAGTTCCTACATAAATCGTTGCCACTCAACAGCCAGATGGACACCTTTGCCATGTTTTTTTTATCTGAAATATTCGATGTGCAGTAATATGGAATGTTAAAGAATGTTATGAGGACAACCTGTAAGGTTATGCTGGATTTTACAACGGCATGGAAAGCGATATAGCCCATCACAATCAAGGATGGGAACAACCAGTTTTAGAACAAGAACATTAATAACCATACTGCATTTTGATCTCCATACAGTCTCACTTTGTATGACTTAATTTGCAACATTGGGACTGACATTTAGAGTGGTGAAGTCATACAGGATGTTGCAGGCACAGTCCAAGAATAAAATTTGCCCTGGGGACTGGTGATGGATCTGGCTATGGGGGCGCGAAGCTAAGTGGGAGTTTGCTAATCAGAAATGTAGGCAGTAATTAAAATAACTAAGCTGGGATTAAAGCTTCATTGATTTATCTAGATGGATACAGCTTTTGTTTCCCTTCATCTCATTAGGTTATTAAGTGATCCATCTCAATTGTTTTCCTTTTTAATTCAGGATTCAGTTTCCCAGCCGTTAGCTTTTCTGTCTCGTAAGTTCATGGCAGGACAGTGCTGCACAGCACTGGCATAATCAGGCATTGCACAGAGCATTGGACCTGAAAGGGTATTGACAGACAAATCAGGCCCCATTAAGTTTCAGATATCATATTTCTGGACAAACAATAAGGATTGGGGAAAATCAATGGTCCTGTATTTGGAATGTGATACCTAGATTTTGTAAAGTTGTTTTACCTTGGAAGCAAAGTTATTGAACTTCAGAGAGGTGACGCAAGAGTGGGAGTATTGGCAAAACTTTCTGCTTAAAGTAAAAAACCTGGACTTTTATTCAGTTCAAACTAATTCATTTCAGATATTATTGAGCAGTCTAGTGTTACCGTGAGCCTGAGCTACACAATATAGGAACACTTAAACCCTTTAGACTGGAACCAACTAAGTGTGCCAACGTTTTGTATGCTCAGTGCGATCGCACATTCATTCAATTAAGTCAGACTGATAGAAAACCTTGGAGGAGCAGGATCAAAAATTCCAATTTTCCCATACCTTTACTTGTTGCAATTGGCAAACACACTTAACTTACGAAAAGAGTTAACAATCAATCTTGGACTTTAACAGAAGCTTGAAATTACCAGGTCCAAAGTCCAAAAGCCTTAACGGGCTTTCTAAGTCTGACCTCCCCAACTCCAATTCTAATTCCCCCGCCCCTCTCTCTCTTTCTTTCTCTCATCAGTGCTGGTCTTGCTCATCCTGACCCTGAAGCGCCACCGGAAGGCCCAGCGCATGTCAGAGGACGAAGAGGACATGCGTGACAACGTCATCAAATACAACGACGAGGGAGGAGGTGAGCAGGACACCCAGGCCTACGACATGAGCACCCTGAGGAACCTCTATGACTTCCCCGAGGCCAAGAGCTCCGATTCGGGGCCCGACCTGCGCACGCTCCCCCAGTGGATCCAGGGCCAAGTGAGCGGAGAGGGGGGCGCGGCGGCCGATTTCTCCCTCTTCAAAGGCTACATCCGCAAGAAGGTGGAGCAGGCGGACGCCGACCTCTCGGTGCCGCCCTATGACTCGTTCCAGACGTACGCCTTTGAGGGCAACAGCTCTCCTGCCCTCTCCCTCAGCTCCATTCACACCTTGTCCACCACGTCCGAGCAGGATTTCTCGTACCTCAGCGACTGGGGGCCACGCTTCAGACAGCTGGCGGGCTATTACGCCCCGGGACACCCTGAGGAAGAGGGCTCCTAGCACCCTCCTCTGGAGAGACCAAACTCAAACACCCCTGCCCCGCCCAGCACCTCCCCTCCCCCCACCCCCCACCCCCCACCTCCCCCCACCTCCCACACACCTCCCTTGCACAGTGTCCCGGGCCCATGAGTCAGAACTATCCTACAGAAACTGGCCCCCTTCTCTAAGATGCAGTCGAGTGTCAAATCCACTCTGGTTCAAAGCCCTTGCTCCCAAAACTTGTAAGATATGCCTCAAGTCTTAGGTTTTTAAAGAAAATGATGAAATTGGGGAACTCCTGGGGATGAAAAGAAGTTATCAAATCACATTTACAAAGAGGAGCGTGTTTTACAGAGTACAGGTATTGGCTGTCATGCAATACCTGATGTGTTACCACGACAGCATTACTTTGGAAGCGATTACTTACTTGGCAGGTCTGTTTTCTCTGGACTCAAATACGTGGTCCATGGAGGCGTTTTAAAAAACCATCAAAGAGATGAGATCAGACAGAAAGGGTTTACTTCGGTTTTTTTTCCCCAAGCCAAGGCAAACTATCTGAGATTAATATGTATTTATTTAAGAAAAAACATATTTATGTATTTATTCATTTGTATTTATTTATTTATCTTGACCATGTCTGTTACTCCTCTGGTTGGAGCAAAATATGTAGTGGAAAAGAGAGAAGAGGCAGAAGGACAGAAGCTGATTCAAGATGTTGAACCAGAGGAGGCACGAAACTGAGGACCTCCGACTGTTCTGTCACTAAGGTGATATTTGGGTCAAGGCAAACAACAGTCTTGGAAATATTTGTATTTATTTTTTAGAAACTATTTTGTAAAATAAACACCTGAGGACAGAGGAAAGAAAGAGTGAGGAAACAGGCCCGGTAGAGATAAAAAGACACGGCAATTCTGCGCAATGATTGGTTTAGCTTGACATACTTTCCTTCTATTGTGGTGATTTTAAAAGGGGGACTGGAGGTCACATATTGTGGACATTGTGTGTCAACTGTTTTTTTTTCTTATCTTTTCCACAGCCATTTAAAAGGCAATAAGGCACAATCCACACAAGTGATTTAAGACTACGAAAGGACTGTGATTATTTCATGATGTTGGCTGTTTGCCAGCTCCGCCTTGAGGAGTTCATTCCAGATTTGTATGTGTGAATGTGTATTAATGCGTCCAACTTGTTTTATATCCAGAAAGATACAATAGCTTTTCTTTTCTTTCATTTTGACAGACATAAACGACTGACAGTCAGTGGTGGGTACGGAACAAGTAGACTGAGAGAGGAGGAGAGCAACCACCTCCACCTGGTGTCCATAACTTACAGTATTCAATGTCCACCTTAACTTTCAAATGTATAGAAAATAAAATTGAAAATCAATAAATATTTAAGTTTTCTTTCATATTAGGCGCTCCCTGATTGATGTTTGTTTGCTTGTCCGCCAGCCTTCGTCTGTCTCATGCAGTCCCAATGTGTACTCTAAGATGGCCGACTCAGACACAGAAGATTCTCAGTAGATGTCACTGCAGCCACCCTCTTGTCAGTCTCTCTAATTGTCACGGTCACCAGAGGATACAGACACTCGAAGTCTATTTGAATATTTCAAGCCTTTCAGCAACCTGGTCTCAATAATATCTCCGGGACTCTTGGATAAAAGAGTGGGTTAAGTAGGACTCCCTAGCTCCCTTAGATATTGATAGGAGAAAAAAGCAGATGTATATTGGCATAACATGTTCTAAACACTCTACTAACACAATTAGTAATCTAAGGTAGTTCATTAGTTTGAAAAGCAGATAGTAAAGGTTACTGAACTAGTACAAATTGACTAAAACAACCCCTGAAATGTGGTCATTTCCTTTTCTACAGACAACTTTTACGTTTCCTTGTGTGCAGCTTTGAACTGTAAACACGTTCAAGACAACTACCTGATCTACTGGGACTGTAACAGTAGTGGTAAAACCCAGTACATAACAGTACAATTTTTTCTTCTCATCCATCATTCTGAGTGATTGCATTAGAAATGTTTCTCAACAAGGAATCCCCAAGCTTCATTTTCCATTGGTGACCCACTGGTGACCCCAAGCTTCATTGACCCACAGGTAGTCACAGATCCACCCCATCATGTTTAACCCTTCAGGAGGTTCAATCTGTATAGGGCTTCAGAGTAGTAGTCAAAGGGGTCAATGCATAACACATGGTGCAAAGTGATGGATCATGAAGGCTTGGAGGCTGGGCCATTATTACCATGAGCTCAGAGACCCCAGTGTGTCGTTAGGGTTAGGATCCCCAAAGGCGTTTCATGTCCATAACCTCACCAACAGGCCTCCCCGCCACACAGGAGGAAGGGTGGAAGGGCTTCTGAATCCTGTCATGAATTTGTCATCAAGAAAATGTCACAGCATGACTAATCCCAGTGGAGGTGGGTTTAAGAGTAAGCAGGGCCTCTGGGAGAGTCTCCCTGGGGGGCCTGTAGACGCTGGATGTTCTTCTCCCATCGAAAATGAACTGCTTAGCTGCTTAGCCTTATTTTCAGTTACCTTAGCTCCATTTCTCAGTCTGTACATGCGTCCATGTTAATGTGTTGCCATAAATCAGTTTTTCCCCCCATCAGTCCAAGAGTAACATGACCTTCATCTGTTCTGTGGGTGATCGACAGTTCTCTGGGGAGATTACTGGTCTCACTGTCGAACACACTCCACCCCCTTGGCTTCATGTTTACAAAAGATTCAAAAGTAGTGTGGATATACAGTATCAAATAATGTTAACCAGAGTTGGAATGACAAGGTTTTTCATAAATCCAGAAAAAAGCACCATTCCATTATCAATTTGTGGTTCGGACTATGTGCTCTTGTTCCAGAGCATTTGGACTGTGCAATTTGCAGGCAATTGAGTTCAGGGATAAATATGCCAACCCTACTGTAACTACAGTAAACAACATTGAAAATGATTCTTCTACTACTTGAAGCTTATGGTTGATGGTTGTTCATTCAAAGACTCAATTACTGTACATGAACATGAACGTCTTGAAAACAAATATAAAACCAAGCATACTGTATGTGTGGTTGTTAGGAAGGGGTACGCTGAAGATTCACTAGAGAACTGGCATTCAGGGCAATTTACAACATTATGTTACACTACACTTATAACAGAGAGATCACTCAAAAAAAAACATACAAAGGTAGGATGATGGCAGTGGTGCTGATACTGTAGTTTTACTGCTGACGAAGATTGGAGGTTCATATCCAGCATGAAATACTGATCCTTATAACGTAACTTTTCATCTCTACGCCGAAGCCACATCTTCCTCAAGAAAGCGTAAGGTGTTCACATCCAAAACGTAGAGGTCCTTGAAGGTCTGTTAAAGCTAAAACCATATTGGCTCTTTGATGTTAAATGGATTTGACACAGTATCGTATGTTCCTAGTTTATGCAGCAGCTCTGTCACTTTGAATCAAACAGAACATCTGGGCCACAGATGCTGTAATCTACAATGGAGAGACTTGGTATTGTCTCCCCTCCTGCGGCGTCAGGCTAAGGTGTATTATTTACTCCATGCTGTTCTTATTTCACAGTTCATCATGTTGTATAATGTCTACTGTCTGCCAGTCAGAGTGAGTGAGAAAAAAAAATGATCAAAAATGGGTTGCCTGTGCCAATGGCATGCCCCCTAGAAACACTTTAAGAGAGAAAGCAATAGAGAAGGAGTAAGGGACGGAAAGATGGAGAGAGGGAGGGATAAAGAAAGAAAGAAAGAAAGAAAGAAAGAAAGAAAGAAAGAAAGAAAGAAAGAAAGAAAGAAAGAAAGAAAGAAAGAAAGAAAGAAAGAAAGAAAGAAAGAAAGAAAGAGGAATAGAGACAAAAGAGAGAGTCGGAAAGAAAGAGGGAGACGAGAGAGAGAGAGAGAGAGAGAGAGAGAGAGAGAGAGAGAGAGAGGGGGAAGATAGCAGGAGAATGGGTCAAAGGACCAAAGGTGTTTGGAATGAAACAGTATGTTGTATCAAGAACAGGTAGTGCTGCACCCGCTGATTCAGATGATGTCCCTCATAAAGAGACGGAAGCACTGTGTTTGTGGGTACACTGCACATTGTTCTGCTTGCCACGATTTAAAATCTTAGTTCTGGAAATATAATATTTATGATCTTGTTTCAAAAATGATTTACTCGTTTCTATCTTTTCATTTGTGGTATATTCTTAAGCCTACTTATTTCTAGACTGGAACCAACTTATTTTTTAAAAATCGTGTTGAGTGAAATGTAGTGTCCATTTATTTTCTTTTAGCAGACCTTTTTTGCAGTGTAGCATTCATGTTTTCATCAACACTGATACTGACAGTCTCAGACTAATATACCGTAACACTATGTTCACTGTCAAAAATCATTTTACAACTTGAATATCCGTGCACAACTGTGTGTGAAGATGATGCCGTCCGCTGTACTGTCAACACTCACCAATGTGGCTGTAGCTTTCCTCAACTCTCAGCTTTATTCGACTTGACCTCTCTGTCCTTCCATATTTTTCATTCTCGTTTCAGAACTGGCAAAATCCCGGCTCTGCTTCTGCGAAAAGCTGACAATCTAACTAGCTAGTTTACACAGTTGAAAGATAGCTTGATCCTCTGGAGCGTCTCTTTGTAGATGCCCTTGAGACCCCATTTCTCGGGCCGTGCTCTATCTTGGGCTCCACCAAAGCTGTTAGATGATAGCTCCCTCCAGGCCAGCGCTTCACCTGAGCTGACATCAACTGTCACACAATCTATTTTGAATGTGCTTAGAAATTTTTGCTGTCATTTTTCAGAAATTCCCTTGAGGCATCTCTGAAACAGCTCAGCTCAAATACCCAAAGACAACCCTTTCTGATATCAGCATATGCGCACAACAACAACAACAAAAAGCCTGTTCCGTATGCCCTTCAAGAAGTTGCTTGGGCAATTGAGCCTATTATTAGTCCATAGAACGATAGTGTTTTACTCTAAGCAGATGATAACTCAAACAAATCCTGTGCTCACTACTACCTGCCCGATCCCAGGGGATGTACGATTCTGCACCTTCCTAAAAAAGTGTCTAGCTTGCACAATGGAAATGTAGCACTTCATCAGCACTGTCCACCATGACTAGTCAGGGGCAAATCAATGTGTTTCTTGCTACTTGATCCCTCCCATGGGAAGCCCTTATCCCTGGCGTGTCTCCTGGTGAGAGGTAGAGAACTGTCGCCTGAAGCCACAATCCCCACAATGGTCGCTCACCATATGTCCGAGGTGGAGTATGCATGCCAGGGAAGTGTGGACCTAACAGTATCATGGAGTGTGTGGGTTGGATCAGTTGCCCACTCTGTAATTGGGCTTCAGGTGAACAAGTAGCCAATTAAATCAAGTCCATTATTTTTGCTTAGCTTTTTGTGCTAAACATCCTCATCATTTTCAGGTGCATAAGATCCTCGTAATTTTCTATTGTTGCTTGGGATTTTGTTGATAGGGCATGGATTCAAACCTGCCTTTTCCCAATAATGAACTATTCAGTAGTTTAAAAATAACCATTCATAGTTGAACTGTTAAACAAACTGACCTATCTATCCTGCTCGCTTTACCCGTGCCAAAATGCGACAGTGAAAATAGCTAATCAATGATACACTGGTTGCTGTTGCCAGGGGAAAGCCACGCCAAATCCTATGAAGGCACTGCTAATGCTTTCTCTTGATAGGCCCCAAATCCCCTTTGACAAAAATGTTGGCACAAAAGTACTGACAATCTTTTCAATGAGTAAACAGGACGCTTTCTCTCTTACTTGTGGCTTTTCTCGATATGTGATTGTATATAATTCAGCTCCACAAGGTGCATAGCATCACTCAGGAACCTGCTTTCTGAAGAACCTTCTTGAACATGTAATGTCATCATACGTCTCAGGGACGGAGATACACATACCCTCTTTTATCAACGACAATTCACCTTCCCTGTATGAATACGATATGAGTCTTAATCCAGGCTTCAGCGCTCAAGAGCAAATCCATGGACATCCCTATGATTGGAAAAGGAGAACGCCGTCCTCTGTTTTAATTAAAATAAACAGTATATAATGGACTTTTCAGATTTTTGAGCAGAAGAAGAGCAAATGGGAGAGGGCTTTGTGCATGCTCCATTGTAATGGGCACACAAATGTGGGAGAAAGTAGGCAGATAGAATTATGGGCGGGAGAACGGGGGCCGTGACTAGGGTACGTCAGGCTCATCCATTTGGCCATCAATTCACAGCGGGGAGATGGAGGAGTGGGGGATAGAATTTGCCTCTGTGCTTGAAGTGCCGTTATATATAAGAAGGTGCTGTTCACACCTCTTCACCATTCACCTCTGACATTTGTCAAGAGGATGGACAGGGGGGGGCGACTTAGCACTCATGCATTATTAACAACAAGGTAGCCAAGCGGCAAAGGCCCTTCTGATGAAGAGAAACTGTGGTAGGTCGCTCTGTGGGATTCTTTGAAGAGACGTTCAGATGTCTGGACCCATCCTACTGGATATTATGGTCTTGCGAGCAGTCAAACATGCTATGTATTCTCATAAAGTTTTCCAAATGTTCTAATTGGGCTTGATTTTATTGTGTTGTTTCAAGCTGTAGGTTGTATAAATGCTCTCGGGTTGAAATGAATCTCATCAAGTCAAATGACAAGCATCTAAGTAAAGGTCCTTGTTTGTCTGATGGTCTGTTGACCAGGCGGATCCTGGAAATCACTTTCCAACAGTTACATCTCTGCACATTGGCCTGTCTCTATTTCCTTGGGCTCTGAGTGACCTTTGGTATGACTAACTTCAAATGCTCATGCTGATCGCTCTGAGTGAAAACAGGATGTCAGATCCCAAGGTAATTTAGAGGCACATCAGAGACTGCAGCAGAATAACCTTCCTCCTCTGTGTTCACAAAGTGCTCATTAATTTCCAACACCCACTCCATCCTATATCTGCACGACATTTTGGAAAACCTAGACCTGTTACAATATGATCCCTCCCACTCCTAGATTATTCCCCTAACAGAGATATAACAAATAACATAATAATTAGATGAGATTCTACGTTGAGACTTCACATTAGCATGATAATGGAAACGTAATTAGTAATACCTCCAAGAAAGGGTTCCCGTGCCAGACTGGCGACATTGTCATTTCACTTTTTCAACACCAGCGATTAGAGGAATTGCTATGTTGTAAGACCCGTTGCAGCTTTGAATGAGGCTTTGTGGCTTTGCGAAATGAAATAATGAGAGGCTGCTATCTTGGTATTTGTACGTGTTAGAATTATGGATTTATTTGGAATGTATAATTGCGTTTTATTGCTTCTTTCTTTCACCTCTCCCTTCTCTTTCCGCTTCCACGTGGCTTATACCCCATCCGCCCTGAGAGAGAGGCTCTTTTTAGGTGTCTTTTTTTTCGCACCGTAAAAGTGATCTATCATTATGCAAATACATTTTCATTGGAGCTAAAGACTAGAGAACGAGGGAACAGAGGAGATGAAAAGGACACAGAAGGAAATGAATTTGGATTGAGGCAGGAGATTCTCCCTGGCCCTTTCAATAGATCAAACCCTCCATTTGGCGTACTCAGAATCCCATCCATAAAGCATTTAGAATTGATGTAGGTTGACACCTGTTTTGCCCTAAAACAATTGCACTCCATGCACAATGTCAGGGGTGATAGAGAGAGCCCTGGGATGGAACATCACAGCGATGATCCTCTCTGCTCTCAGTGAGTCAACATGATAAATTTCAACAGGAACAGACAAAGGAGATTGGTGGAATGTATCAAAGTCAATTACTTTTTCTATGACTTGCATCATGAAATATTGATGACAGGATCACAAGGTCTTTTTACTTCAAGCCTCCACAGTGCGGATATTACGCAGGTGAAATTTTAATAGTAAATCAACATGGCTTTTTCACATATGAAATGACAGAGCCCTACCATGGAGTGATGCATGACTTTGTCATTTCAATATCTCATCTTGATTATCAGGAAACACTCTTGGCTCCAATCACAATGGAAGACATCTTTTAATCTTATCCTCCACAAGTAGCGAAGGCATATGACGCAGGATAACATACTTTAAATATTAAACATAGACTTGTTCAGCAAGTCTCCCCCCACCCCCCAAGTCCTCCCAGCAACATACTGTACTTATGTACACTCATTCCCCCAGTCCAATTAATTAAAAATTAACAACATGAGAGGTTTACAAGTGAACTGTGCGGTAAGCGATCTGAATGTATCACAGTTGGCCCCTCTGTGGTAGGGTTGCAGCCTGTCTCCACATGGGGCCAGACAGACGCTGGGCTGTGTACAAGCTGCCTCAGCAGGGCTGCCTGTGTCCGTGCCATCCCAGGCCTGCTGCAGATGAAGAAGCCCCACGGCAAGGTTATCACTCACCCTCTCATGTTCTAAACATCTTTCTTTCTTCCCCTGTTTCATGGGAAATAATGAGGACGTCATTGTTGCAACACCGGGAAGGTCAAGCTGGGGAATCATTTCTATTTGCATTGATCAGTTTGTGAGATATGACTGAAGAAAACGTCTAATGAAATCATTTTGTGTCCAGGCTTCTTTTAATCCTCCTATTGTCTTAAGATTTATTAACACCTGTTACCTTTGGGTCACTATGACCTGAGGTCCAATTTGGGGTCCAATCAGATGTTTAGTTAACACGCTATTTTCCTGGTATGGTTAGACCTCACAGGGACTGGTACAGCCTCTGACAGTATCATCTCATTGCATTTTGATAGTAAGACAATAGGCGTTTTTTAGGGTTTGCAATTTTGTACGATCATGAAATTACAAGCATAACATTATTTGCATCAAGTCAAGTGAATCTTGACTGCTCTGATTCTCTGTCTGGGATCATATACACTTCACGCCTAGTGCCCAAATTTTACCTGAAGCTGATTAAGCCAGCAGAGTCTACAGAGAGGGAAGGGTGGTAGAAAGATGTGCCACACAATTAATTACCAGTGTACATCATTAATTTTTATTAAAGACAGATGCAATTGTGAGTGAGACAATTCTGTTCTGCTCTACTGGAAAAGATAAACAGATCATTAAACTTTAACCGTTTTAAAGGAAAATCATTTAACAAAATAATAAATCCGAATGAGTGGGTCCTGATCAATGTTGATCAAGGTACAGTACAGTAAGAGTGTAAAGACGTCATCTGCATTGATCGGATTCATTTTGAGGAAAGTCTTTTGATAGAATTGTCAGAGCCGGTAGGTCTGGACTTGGAGGAAGCGGACGTTATAGATAGTACCATGGGAAATCAATAATACTGTATGCTTGTCAAACA
This sequence comes from Hypomesus nipponensis, assembly GCF_054491055.1. Taxonomy (NCBI): domain Eukaryota; kingdom Metazoa; phylum Chordata; class Actinopteri; order Osmeriformes; family Osmeridae; genus Hypomesus; species Hypomesus nipponensis. Next base: position 16,339,603 of record NC_140369.1, read on the forward strand.
GAGTGTTCATGGTAAATTAGGGCCATGCAGGACCCCAACATTACATATTTTACCTCAATAGCTAGGAATTCTAAAGCAGTAGATACATCTATCATTACATCATTCAATATATTCGTATCACAGTCTGTAATGGGAATTCATGGCCTTGTATGGTAATCTAATGTAGCCTACATAATGTATGGTCAGCGGATGGATATAATCATGGTTTATTCATTGAATCGATGTTCTTTATAAACTTTACTGTGTAAAAGTCTAAGGAGGATATAATAATAGACTACAGCAAAATGTTGTCCACGCAGGTGGATATTTCCCTTTTAAAGTTGTGGCAGGTTACTGCATCTCAAAGTCTTCAAAGTCTAATAATTAATCAAACATCTCTTTAGTTTAAGCACTTTTATCCATAACCAGGCCAAAGATCACCCCTGCTGTCCAATATCACTGCTTATGTTCTTATTTGTAATTCCAAAGACCCTGCAATTTACACAAAATAATGACATCTCTCTCTCTCTCTCTCTCTCTCTCTCTCTCTCTCTCTCTCTCTCTCTCTCTCTCTCTCTCTCTCTCTCTCTCTCTCCCTCTCTCTCTCTCTCTCTCTCTCTCTCTCTCTCTCTCTCTCTCTCTCTCTCTCTCTCTCTCTCTCTCTCTCTCTCTCTGACGCTCTAACTACAGTTAGATGTCTCTGCAGCAGGTTAACGTCAGAGCCCGACAAGACAGAATAAATAAAGGTCATTAGGAGATGTTCAACCAACAAAGCAACTCATGTGTTGCCTCTTCGCTGCTTCCGTTCCTATGCGTTTTGGTCTTCTTTCCAATGAGATTTATAGAAGAGTAAAAAACAGGCAGTGAATCTGATTTATAATAACAAAGCTCTCTGACCAAATCTCACCATCCAGTCGTTTTTCACACACTCTTGCCGAGATGACTGTGCAATACCTGGCACCCTGCCATGTTCCTTTATGGTTCTTTAGGATGGGGCTAATTTGGCTTAATTTCTGAGTATATAGACTAGGATATGTGGTCACATGAACTTCTAGAGCCGACAGTAAATCAATAAAATAAGAAATATTTCTTAACCACTCTGGTGTTTTATAGATATTACCTGGGGATCTGATAATGCATGGGTTATGCTTAGAATATTTGTATACATTTACTTTTTTCTTGTTCTTTGGTAAGCAGTATCTTTTGTGCTTGTCTCTTTTAATTTGGGCCTAACCACAGTTTAGGTGGTGACTGATTGTTTCGCTAATTGGGAAGTCGACAAGGACAAATTCCTAACACCTAGAACTCAACAACAAGTACTTAGCAGCACAACAGTCACATCTACCCTGGGGGGTATGAGGAAGGATGAATGACTTTCATAATAGGAACAGTCTCTCAGCTCTGAGGAGCCAGTTCTCTTTGACTTGATATAAAGCCTGGGGATGAAAATACATCAACTCAATTAATTGAAAACCAAAAACAAGAGAGCTGAGATGTGTACAGGTTCCTGTGGGATGACGTTGAATTAAAAAAATAAGGAAATGAAAACTAATTTTCTCTCAATTATGTATCTAACAATTGTTTCATGCACTGTCTCACTTCACTCAGGAAGCTTGGGACTTGAATGTGGAATCCGTTGAAAGTGAAGTCCATTTAATTTCTAAAGAAAATTGAAAGACCTGTTAATGTAGAGTTTATTGTAGATCGTGGCTCTGCTTAAATTGAAATGTGTGCTAAAATGTGCTCATTCAGTTTACCATATTGCAAAAATGATGGTTATTGTTGTATCTAACTGATGACTATACTGTATGTGTTGGTTGGCAAAGCACAATTGGGATTGCTGGATGCCTCAGTGTAAAACCTATCCCAGAACCGAGGAAACATTTATTTATTTTTATCTTGAGAGTTGTGGTTATAAATAATTAAAAAATGTGTCATTGAGAATGGACATGAAATCAATGCTTTCAACTTAGTTTGGAATTTGGCCGTGCACTTCAGCAAAATTGCATCTCCAAAATGTCCTTCTGTATTGTTCTCTGCATCCTTGTATATCATCGACCAGCAGATGACATGTTCTCTGAAACTCTGTAGTTTCCCTCTTCACTAGTCTTCTAAAGCAAACCTCATTCGTGCAAGGAAAATAATGAGAGGGGTAGGGGGGCTGCAATTTTCCCATCAAGGAGGAATTGATACGTTAGCTGAATTAGCTCTCTCCCTCTGACTCCAGGGTGTGTGAAGAGGCTGGGCAGCCCTCATCAAGCCCAGTCAGGATTAAGGGTTCTGGCAGAGGCTATTTCCAACAACATGCTAGCGCATTGTAATGAGCCTTTCCCACACAGCGCAAACACACTCAATCTCTCTCTTTAATCACCACCAAGGAGGCGCTCCTCCTTCAGCCCACGGCATGAGAGGAGAAAGAGGGATTTACACGTTTCCCATTCCTCGATGACATATAATCTCTTTGGGAGATGAGTGTCCTTTCTGGGAGCTTTGAGTGACATGTCTTGTATTAGGATGGAACGCACAGTGGCAACCTAGAGCAGAGCTGGAGCTGAGATGACAGGCATGGTTCCCAGACGGCAGAGCTGCTCGCAGCTCTGGCTTTCCTGGTCATGTGACCGCAGAGCATCTGCATGCTGCAACGCTTTGGCGCCGTTCTGTCGCTACAGCGCGGACATGTGGCGTGCTCGTCTGTGGGATGCAGATGGTAAATGAGTGACAACCTCGCAGCTTCTGTGGTGTTTATACCTACGCCATCACTCAGACTGAAGCGACTGCTAATATTGATCTGTGCTTCTGGTGTGATAGGGCTGTTTGATGAGTGGATTGTGACAGACAGGGAGGAATACGACTGTGATGTAATAAGACAGTAGCAGTGTTTGAACAACAAAGCTGAACAATGAACAAAGCGGTCTGTAGAAATATAGCTTGGTACATTCTTCTCTACCTTCATACTTGACAGTTTCATGCATGTTTACATTTCACTCGCATGCCTTTGCCACAGGGAACGTATATCTCTGAAACTCCTTAATTGAAGTTCTTGATGTACTTTAGTTTTCTCCAGTGTTCTGTGATTTCATAAGAAACACATGTTTCAGACTGACTAGTGTAGGCTTGTAGAGACCCAATCTCTGTGAGACACACTACACGTTTGACTTTTAGGGCAAGTGTACACGTGAGTACCTGCTATGGGCATTTATCATGATTGAAGATCAGTTGCTGTTAGGGGAACAGTCGACCAGATGGATGTGTGGCAATAAGGAAAAAGGATCTTCCCCCTCCTCTTGGCTCCGTCAGGATAGTTAATCCAAGTGGCAGTGGTATCAGGTCCATGTGGTTTCACGCTCATATTTCATTGTACTGATCCATCTGCACTGATGTGGTGTGATGTCCCCATAACTCTGCTTCTACTGGCATAATGTGTGGTGGCATAATTCAGGACACCATAAATACAAGGAGGGCAAAGAAATACAGCCCTTTTTATTAAAACAGTAAATTGAACTCCTTGCCCGTAAAAGATTGGTAGAAGAAGAAAGAAAAAAACTGGAAAAAGACAAATAAAGACCTACTGTTTGCCAACTACACAGTCTCCGTGTTGTTGACGGTAGCATTAACTGAGTTAATTTACAGCTTGTAATAATGGGCTTGTAAGGAAAAAGAACAATATAATCTGTCTCTCAAACAGAGGATGACAAATCCAGACGGCTGTGCTGGAGCTAGTGAGGCTACTAGCTGGATTAAATTCAAAGCAGGTAACATGGTGATGGATTGACGCCAAGCGGGCAGCGGCAGCCCTGAATCAACTCAGATGGGTTTATGAAATGAAACAGAGGTAAAACAGCGACAGCCTTCTTTGGGGGGGGGGGGGGGGGGGGGCATTTCATCGAACTCCTATTGACCCAGGATGTGGAACCTGTTGTGTGATAATGACGTGTAATTATATTAGGCCTAGTAGAAGGTGGCACTGTGCATTCCTGAGGGAACCTTCATTTGATGTACCCACGCTCTAACCGCACGCATGAAAATCCAATGGCTTCTGCAGACACTAACGTATCTCTAGTCTCCCTCATAAAGTTATTAATGAGCATACATTGGATCAACATCAAACTGAAACAAAATAGGCGGCAGACTTTGCCCTTTCCCTCCCTCTCCCCTCTCTTCTCTCTGTGTGATGATTTCAAGATAACCTTTTGATTGACATTTAGCAAGGTCGTCGGTTAATTACCAGTAACTCTTCACCTTTAATTACGCGACCGTATTATTATGCACATCGTTATTTATCTATGACCCAAATCGTTTCAACAACAATTCTAATGCAAATCGGGCAACAATTATCTTCCCCATCAGCAAGAGGAGAGGCAGGTCTTGTTTGTGCCTAATGACATTGTTTGCGATATTGAGCGTGTCATTAAGTCCTTTTCCTGCAAGGTTACTGTTGAGAAGATCCTCCGTAGCCTCTCTGCCCCGAGCAGTCCTTAGCCAAACACAACTAAGGCCTCACCTTACACTCCATGACATGCACACACATACTGTACCTGTGGACACACAGATGCACCCACATACTGTACCTGTGGACACACAGATGTACGCACTCATACATAAAGACACACACACACACACACAAAGTTGATTCATGTTTTATCATGCCACATAGACAAAAGTATGTATTCCTACAATTATTTCAGAAATTATGACATTGTGACGTTATGTAGTTATGTAAGTAAGTATTTATAAAATGATCCATTTCGAAAATATACTGTATATTTATAAACTTTTCGAGTGTCACAAAACAACTTGTGAAGTTGAGTAGATGATTATTTGAATAACACCCTTCACTGAATTGTTTGCTGATAATATATGGAGGTATGTAATAATATATTATTGTACTGTATTTATGTACTGTATAATAAAATGCACAAAAATGGACATTACAGGGATATAATCACGCCTGATTATAAATGCCAGTCAGTGTAGCGGCCTCCAGTGCTTGCCAAGTTTATGGGAGTTAGTTTTGCCCTTAGCGGAGCCAGAGAAACTCACATTCTGCTCTGAATAAAATGTTAATTCATGCTGCGGGCAATCCGAGATGGGGTGAGAGGAGTCTTATTAACGTGCTATTTTTTCAACTCTCATGTCTCCCAGGGTGCACTTTGTTTTCCTGTTCATCCGCTCACTGATACTTCTTCCATTGAGGTTTCCTACATTGCGGTGACCTCTATATCCCTCTCTTTCACCCCCAGTCAGCCCCCTCCACTCCCCAGGGCCTTTCAGTCTGGATGGACAAAATCCATATAATTTACTGAACATTTCCACATACGCCAATGAGCCTCTCGGAGAATAGGCTGCAGGCAATTTGTGTCATGGAATATGACTTTTGTCTAGGATATATTATTCTAATTGGAGACAAGTTTGAACCTTCATTTGGACTTGGTGATGCTTGTTATGCATTCCAGTATTGGAGTGTGTACCTACTGCCCTGAGCTTTGCCATGAGCTAATAAGACATTTTCTCATTAGAAGTTTAAGTGGTACAGTATGTTTCCAATTGCCTAGTCTAATAACACTGAGGCATGCACTCAGGGTCAGATTCGGATTCATTCACTTTTATGACTATCTCACTGGTTGTGTTGCAATCACTGTGGTGAACACCTCGATTTTGATAGCACACACAATAACAATTGTTCGGGTGTTTCACATTAAACATGTGGCATTTACTACAACACGTTGAATAAAATAAAAAAAATACAAATCCTATCCATGAAATGGAAAAGCAGATAAGCCTACATGTTTTAGACAAGGGAAGGCACGTTTATTTATATAGCTTTATAACAAGGTTCTCTACCTTTTTTCTCCAGCCGACCCATTGAAATAAGCTCCGCTGCCAGTGATATTAAAACATTTAGAGGAAGCAGACATATTTCTTTGAGAAACCGTAACATGATGTATACATGGGTCCGATTGGGAAACACTTTACGCACACACTAAAAGATCCTCGTAAACCTTTTGATTCTTGATGGATTCAAATGTGTATCAGGAGAGAGATCTAGTACGTGTCTGTGTATATGGCTCTCTTTTGTCGTGTGTGTTTGTCTTGATCATTTTGTGTCTTTCTCTGCATGCACTACACTGTATGTCTTTGTGTGTGTCTGCGTGTGTGTGTGCGCTCATGTGCACACAATGTGTGTGTGTGTGTCTTTGTCTAAGAGTGCAGGCGGATTCACCCCAATCCCCCTGGATGATTGCATCCCTCTCAGCCTCACTGAAAACTGAATTTCATGGTTAACTGTCTGCCAATCGCACACACCCTTTCCTCCTCCTCCCTGCCCCTCAGAGTGATTGATATGACTCATATCATCCATTTAGGGATAATCTATGCCTTTTTGCGTTTGATGAATCTGTGTTGTAATCACGTACTTGGTGTACTTGAACAAGGTCATGCAGAACTTACCGGTGTGTAAAAATGTCAGTTACAGGAGGTGTGTGAAAAGATAAACATCTGAAATACAACATGCACTTAAAGGCATGCAGTGGGACAGTAGGAAGGACAGCAGTCCAGTTATATTGTGGTACTGGATATGCAGTGCAATTACATATAGTCAGACGTTAGTGAAAAGGGAAGTCTGCATGACTGTAACACTGCTAATCAACCTCACCTGAACTGGGACTTAGAGAGGGCACGCCATGTCTGAGTGTATGAGTGCAGATGTGGGTGTGTACAATGTGGAGCCCTACGGTTTAAGAAGTGGGGCCCTATATTATGCAGTTAAATTATACTGTACCTATGTTTGATGTAGTTATGTCGTTTGCCTCGTGTTTCATGCTCTATGTACTTACTTACAAATATCAAATATGACGGATTGATTGATGTGCAGTAAGTTACGGATTATAATGCACATAATGTACACCTGACAAACAAGCCTTTAGCAAGTTTTCCGCCCCTGCAAAACCGGAGACAAAACATCATGGACCACGTAAAGGTGGACGTAGCAACAATTACGTCCAACATCATTTTAATGGGAGATGGATTGATTCACAATTGAAGGCAAGGGGTCAAATGCAGACAGCAGTGCCAGTCCTGAAGCTATGTTATGGAGAGCAGGCCTATTGGTGCTATGGGACAGGCCGGATGTGTGGAGAATACACCATATGAAATAAGACAGAGTTTCAAGAACATGGTTTTCTATCCGGACAGACATACCTTTGAGTAATCTAAAATGATGCTCAGTATATTACATTTGTAACGATTTTTGAGTGGTATGAATTCCCAGAGCGGCGCAAAGGAGGAGTTTCATCTGCTATCCAGGTTTAAAGTTAATGAGCTGCTGCAGCCCCTCGTTCACCCTGACCACCACTCTGCACTTCTATGGGGACCAAACTGTCTGTGCAGTCAGGGGAAGCACATACATTCACCAATTATCAGTCTCTATCGCATTGGGGGAATTGAGGCAATGAGTGAGAGATCTCATCGTTCTATTTAAAGGGTAGTCTTCTCTATTTTGACCCCTCCTTTGCACTCTCTACCGCCCTTTCCCTTTCCATACCCATTTAGTAATCTACAATCTCTCCTCTCCTCCTCTCCGTTTCTCTCTCTTCAACTCTCTCCCTTCCAATCCCCTGTCTCTGCCGCTCCCCCTGCTTTCATGTCCTCTGTTGTCAACCTTCCCCTGGGACAACATTGTCACTTCTCTTTAGTCATGCTGGCCGCAGAGGCTGTGCAGCTGTAATAGTTTTGCATTCCAGGCAAACCCCTGGCTGTGGGGATGGAGGCGGAGCGAGAGAGGGACCGGGAGAGGAAGGGAAGGGGGGCGACACGTAGGGGAGTGGAGGAAACGAGGCCCCAGTCATGCATATTGGCAATTAATGACTTTGAGGACAAACCTTTGTCTTTTGTCTTTGACCCTGGCCATGTCACTTTTTTGTAGTTCTTTTTTTACATTCATACTTGGTCTTGGTGGTGGATTGGAGGTGGTGGTTGTGGTGGTTGGGGGGGGGGGGGGGGTCAACTTCCTACAGCTAGGTCTGAGTCAGTGACCTTGGCTGCCAGCCCTGGATGCTATCGGAAGGTTAACTGAGTGATAAATGTGGCTTTTGAATCTTTTGCTGACATTTGACAATCTCTCAGCATTGTCTTGCCTCATTCATCAGAAACTATTTGTGAGCCTCTGATATATGGCCGTCAAGTTTACGGACAATGCGGCCTGATTTAAGGATAGTTTGGGTCTGTTCAGACATTTTACAATCGATAAGAACCTACTTTCTACATTTTTTGATGAATGTGATCGTTTAAACTTGGATGTTATCCAGTCATCAATATTTGATCTAGATAAAGGAGATAGAACATTGCAAACCCGTAAACTTTCTTCCTAGATTTACAGCACCATTTCCCAGATAGGCCTGAGACAATGAACAATTGCAGACAATGCAAATTGAATGATCAATCATTCTTTCTTAGGGTTTGCTTTACTACCTACAAAAAGAATTCATTCTTTTAAACAGTTTATGATGACAATCAATGATTTTTGTCTGATTGACATAAAATATCCCAACTATCTAAACAGTATTACTTAGTGTTGAAGTACTCACAGTTAGAGAAGTCAAACTTTGATCAGATCTTTTGTAATATTCTACGTATATAAATCAACTGCCTTTTGACATTAGTGGTATGCACATTTTGAGGACAGAATGATTTACAATGCAAAAGTAACATGGCGATTTTTATTACCGACAAGCCTAAATCTTTGCCCTCTAATCCGTCGGTGGCTGGAAAGGTTTGAGACCTTGCTAAGCCTATAATCTCTCCCTCCCACAACTTCACAAAAGTCAATATGAAACACCAATTACCAGGATAAATGCATTTTCTTTCCTGAAGATACTTCTTCACTGCATGAATAAGTTGCAGCATTTTTCGATTTCAAAATTAATTAATTGCAGGAAATATGTGCCAGGACCAGCTGTGTGTTACCGAAAATGAGAGAATTTGTTTTCAGAACTAAATACACAACATAGTATTACCTAAACAAATGCACATGCAGTAATTGTGATTTGATCACAAAAAAGGTATTTGGAACATGTGCCTGGACAAGACATGACTCAATGTTTTAAACCAGACAAGCTTGTCTTGTCTCCAGAAACTAAACATCCGCAATCTTTAACATAAGAACATCTGATCTGTTTTCTTATCCTCCTCCTACTTCACCTTCCTTGGACACAATTGATTTGCACAACTTTAAGTTGCTTATGCAATTTTTCCATGTCCTTATAAAGCCTGATCTCTGTGGACTACTTGACCATGAATGTTTGGCTTCAAGCTTCATTACACTGCCCCATTACAGTTTATTTTATTTTTTAAATGTAATAGTTTTTTTCATTGCAAGAATCCGTGACAAGGGTTCTAACATCAGGTTATTTTCTAACTCATGTCTGGGCAGCAGGCAAACCCGGCTGTATTTTAATATGATATGTAGTAGACACAGACCTAGTGTATTCTAGACCATGTCAAATATAGTTTGCTCTGCAGAACTTGCTGACTGGTGGAGGTACTGGAGCAACAATGCCATTGGATGACAGCAGGTATGCAAGAAGAGTATGCAAATGTCATTACTGCTAAAGAGTGACGAAGCTTTATGTCCAGACCAACATACATATCTTAAAGTTTACTAGCTAGTGTGACACTGTTTCACAAGTTGTAAATTAGAGCTTCAAGACCAAAGAATATGCTGCTCTTTGCAGTAAAAGTTATGCTATTGACAACATTTTAGTGCTATCTTAATTCTCATCTTAATTAACCATGAATTAAGCATCGCCATTTAAAAAAATATTTGCCTGAGATAAAATAACAATATATTAAATACCAGGGTGAAGCAGTGAAAAGCTAATGATTAAATGGACTCTTGGTATTTTCCCAGATTGTATAATGGGCTTTAATCGAAAATTATCCAGGGTTCTCTTACATCTTTATTACAAGGACAAGCATCCTATTCATTGTAGCTAACACTCTGTTTGGAGTTATGTACACAACTAATGAGGTGGAAACACATTGGAAATCAGGCTTGTAAGTTCAACTTGATTGCCTCCAGAGCAAATCCCCAACCAGTCCCTTACATCCCCTTGATAGAGCACTTAAACAAACTCTGTTAGTGGAAGTGGAGTTGATGTGTCTCCACTCTGGTTAATTGAGACAATTAAAGTGTGTGGGCTGCATTTTGCTACATAGCCAATAAATAGAACAGGTAATTTGTTGACAAATTGTATTACTGTTATAGTGTAATTCTTTGAAAAGGTTCAGGCCTATACTGTGAAGTTTAGTCTGAGGCAATTAAAGGCTTGTTAGCTTGGTTGACATTCTTTGATTGAAGGGCATGGTGCAGTAAGTGCTTTGTATTCCCTAATTTCGTGTCCTTCTGTTCAGGTTCTCATTGATAAAAGTAGAATCGTGGAATTTGTCCAGTAGAGAAAGCTGCTGATCAGAATTTAATTTTTCTATTAACCTCCCTTTGTCTTGGGGTAATTATAAAGCTGTTTTGAGACTAAGAAGTATTTGGTGACGCATGGAAAGGTCTAAAAATAACCCATACTATTTCTACAAGTACCATTAATCTACTTTTGCTTATTCTTATGTATCTGTAAATTGGTTTATACAACTTTTCTGTTCACCAAAAAGGAGAGGTCGTCTTGGAACATTAGAAGTCTACTTTTTGCTTTTCTCACTGTGCAACACCTTAGCATCAACGGGGATCTACAGCATGTCATTCATTTTCATTCTTCTCCATTGGTTAATTTAAGACTTTGACTTAATCAACAACATCTCCTCTGGTCTGCCACTTAATTGCTTTGTTTAACAAAGTGGCAATCAATCATTCACTAGCTACTATTCCTGCCACACTATCTAGCCGTGAAATGGAGAAGGACACACCATTTCACATTTTCTCCCAACCAAATCATTTCCCTCAAACATTTTTCACAGTCACTGAAAGCATTTTTTTGATGACTTTTAAAACTCTGGCAATTTAGCATTCTGTCAGTCTTGATCTTGTTTCCTCTCATTGCTCAGTTTAAGAGTAATTGTGCACTCACTGTGGTAGGTTTGAATTGAAAGTAATTTGAGTTTTGTGATTTAAAAAGCATCCCTGCAAGCATGCTTAATGTATAATTTGCCATAGAAGTACATCCAAAGTTGAAGCCTTGTCATTTTGATCTTCCCTTCTTCATCTTCTTTCATTGAGGTGTCTCTCCAGACTCGGCCAACACACCAGCAAGCAGGTGGGTGTGTGTGTGTGTGTGGGGGGGGGGGGGGGGAGGGGGTCCACCTGAGTTGGTTGTGGGACTTTATCATATGATAAATGGATCATTGATATGCATGGATTATGTAATGTGAGACTGGAAATTGCTTTCCTATCTTGATGAGCTGATAATGTGGATTGGAGGGAGTTCCTCATCTCAGTCAACATTACCTGTCATTACACCTTTGGACCCAATCTGGAAAGGGATCTGTCTTATCCCGACTGGTTTAGAGGTAATCTCACGTAGTAATTAACTCATTGACTCATTTCCAACTGTATTTAAATGGTAAATTATCATCTTAAAATAAGAAGCAGTACAGACTTTCCAGCAAATGTTTGTGTCCGGCTTTGAGGGATAAGGATGTACAGTAACAAGGTCTGGCTCATCTGTCTACTCCCCACTTTTAGACGTTCCACGGAACACCTGTGGAATGCTGGAAGGTGTTAAGGGAATTGTAGGTGCGTGGATTGCAATGCCAAGCGTGTACTTACCAAACTCATTGTTTACCACGAGAGAAACTGGCACAAAAATGTATTGACTGGGAATGTTGTGTGAAGCATGCGTGCATGCTTAATTAATAGTTTGTTTTTGTTTATGTGAAAAACACACAACAAAAACAAGTTTACTCAACGTTAATAGACAAAGCAAGTTATCAAGTGCAGTCGGAACACTCGGAAATTACAGTGTTGGGTTCATTCCACTTTTCAATATTATTGACTGTCTGGCGGTCTTCTGCATCTCACAATAGCTTCAAACAAAGTGGAGTGTGGTGTTAGCGTTACAAGTGAACTGGTTCAGGTCAATGTGGACACATTGCTCATGGTATAGTTTACCGTGAGAATCCAATCATAGTCCAAAAGCAGTTACGCCAAGACCACTGAATATCATCAAGTCAAATTGAACATTTCACCTGATGGTTTGTGTGGTTAGTGGCTTTGAATAGCAGCATGGTCCCACTGTGAAATTGGATATTTGGTCGAGCTAAATGTTTGCACTCGGTGACTCGGACAGTTATAGATTGCTGTAGCCATGTGGTCTAAACAAGAGTCAATGTTGCTTGTTCAGTTAATAGAATATCCAATAAACATTTAGGTGATACCAGCTGGATCGGTATTGATCATGAAAAACAATGACACAAAGTGTAGATAATGGTCTTAAATACTCCATGAGAAGTTGAATGTTACTCTGATGTGGGTCTATGAGAGGCTGGAGGTACCACTGCGGGTCCAAGAAGGCCACTCCACACCAAGTACACTCTGAGCAAAAACAAAGGCTGGGTGGAAATAAATAGCTGGTCTGATACTTCTGCAATGCAATGAAGAGAAGTCAATTTGCCACTGCGATTGCACGGCGCCTGAACTGTAATAATAACATTAATCCTTGAGGAAAGTATCTGTGTGTCTGCAGATTGCTTTGTGAAAAGTACATTAATTCACAGCTACTTCATCCAATTACCTTTTATTGACGTGCCAGGGATAAACCAAAACATCATTTAAAGGTAGAGTGATCAGACTGTTTGTGTTGCTTAGCTCTGTTGTCCACGCCTCAGCAGGGAGTGTTGTGCTCTAATCCTGGTGGGGGGAATTTACGCTGTCCTAAATGTTCTAAAACAGCACTGTACATGACTGACAAAATTCACTTACACTGTAGAGGCAATCGTTTTTCAAGCTTGAATACTGTACATTCTTCCAGTATATGACTTTGCTACTTAAGCAAAAATATCTGTACAAAGATTGAGGCACCTCTGTTATTATTGAAAAAAGTACAATGTTTATGAGCCTGATCTTTCTAAATTATGTGATATACTGTATCAGTATTTTGCTCAAAATATTAAGTTTCAACAAACCCACAATTTCTATGGTGTGCACAATGGTTCTGTTTTATACAACATTTTGTATAATGTATTGTTTCTATATATATAAAAAAATGACAAAGAAAGAAACATCATGATAAAAATGTATATTTCATCAGTTTTATGCCTGCATCTGCATTTGTATTACTGCATCATCAAGCAAACACATTTATCACATGGTGCTTATGTAACATTTTATTACCTTTAAAGTTTTCAGTTAGACATACTAGAAGGAAAAGCATTACAAAAACATTACACTTGGCTGGTTGTACATGTGGGATCCATGGATCACAAATCAAAAGTGCTTTTACAGTCTGTGGACCATGAAATGATGTCATAAAATCATTCATTAATTGAGCTTAGTTGAAGTATTGTCACCTCAAATAATTTTTTTATACACAGATTATTTAGTTAAATCAAGTATTGAAAGGTAGTTGTGTCTATTTCTTCATCCAAGGAAGTAGTAGAGAAAGAAGCTTTTAATTTGTTGATGTTTTTCAGTTTGGTTGTCTCGCCTCAGGGTGTGGCTGTGGTTAAGCTGCTCAGTAGAAATCCCCTCATGCAGTTTGAATAGATCTTTAAAACACAGACAGATAACACGGGGAGTTTAATCTGCAGGCAACAGAGAACAATGTTTTTTCTGTTTCAGTAGCTAGAGCCTAGCCTGATTTCTTGTCAACCTTTGTAATGTGATATTTATAAATAAGATGCTTCAGATGTTGTTTGATCCACATCCTTGACATTGCCATTGCTTACAAAGTCATTCCAGAGTCAAATCTTACAGGCCAGCGCAGGGACAATTGTCATTTAGGAAATGTCTTTGCATTGCCATGTTTCATTACAACTGTTGAAAGAGTAGTTTGTGATGACCTTGAGTTGAAATGCTGGCCAACACTAAGGACTGCAGCTGAAAATTGTTGATTTAGAAACTGATGAGATCAAAAAGCAATGCAAGGAAACCCAGTAATTGTTAACCTGTTATGCCTTACACGACCAAGGTAAGGTGGGAGGATGTCTGATGATAATATAATATAATAATAAATCTGTCAGTGCTGGTAAGAACATTGGGTGGGAATCCAATAAAGCATGAGTTGAGCTTGGACAATTGCATTTAGATTGGCATAATTGACAATTAGCATTCACACGCATGTAACACATGCTAGATTGTTTACTCTCTTGGTTCAGTGGTTCATTTGTTGCTGAACAAACAGAACCCTGGGAAAAACACCAAAAAATATTTGATTTGATCTGAATAACTATTCATGCCTGAAGAATATTCTTTTATTAATTATGTTGGTATAGACAGCTGTAATAAGTCCTGTAATAAGAATAAGTCCTGAGACATAAAAGAGGATGGTACACAGGTGTTATTTGTTTACTGCACCTATTTTGTCAGAAAAAGGAAGTGGGATAAACTATATTTGTTTTCTTTCACATGGGACCAAAGCATGCAAGTCAGTTAAGTAAACAAATGATATAAACAAAGTACATATTTTTGTACCTGTGGACATTTTACCAACCTGTTTTCATGCTGTGGGTTCAGTTTATATAACTGTAGTATATCTTTATATCTATAAAATGTGATTTCATTCAATTTCTTCCGAGAGTACAAAGGAATTAAATTCAAGGAGAACAAAAGCCTGTTACCTTGAATGCATTTTCAACTCTGTATAAGATTTTTGAAAAGAGAAATTATAAAGGAAGTTGTTTGACTCCCTCAACCTTACCTGTCTTGCTTCCATCAAACCATTTATCTTCCATTTTTATTGTTCATTACTCATTAGTCTTGATTTAATTTTCATTTCCAATGCCCACTTGCAAAGGAAGTCCAATTAAGTGTCAGCCATAGTTCTCCTCACAGCATGGATGCTGCACTCGAGTAGTCAGCGACTGAGCAAGTGGAGTGAAAAATGTGGGTTAAACGATGGCAGGGTAATATAACCATGGAATCCTCTTGCTGTTGCTAACGCACTCAGATGAGATCTGTGGGGACTGTCCAGCATTCGTGACGGAGGATTTGATGAAAGGTGCCGATACATCTCTCTGTTTCTCCCTCTCTCTTTCTGTCTCTCACTGTCTTTCATTTTTTCTTTCGACCATTGTGTCTAAGAGCTACCACCTTGCAGAACACAGAGGATGACAAGAGCCGTCTCCCAACCGTACGGACAAGCCCAGTCCTGTCAGTCCATTAATCACTGTCTAAGGCCTAAAGTTTCCTATCTCTCATCTACGGTTGCCAAGACAAACACACAAACACACACAAACACACACACACTTAAACTATTTACTCTCCAACACTAAACATGATGCCCCCCCATCAGAGGCCTTGTTGGGCATTCAGGGTTATCGGGAACAAGTGGACTGATCTGCATTCTAATGGTTTCACCTAGTCCAGACTTCGCCTCAGTTTGAACATAGACTTACAGACCCACACTTCCATTGACAGGGCCCTGTTTTGGATCGTATCCATATTGATCTAAGTCCTTATTGTATCAGAGACTAGATTCAAGTTTGGGGAATAGGACTTCAGTTTAGTCTTATTGTAACTGTACACATCATAACAGCAACAGCAACCGCAAAGCCATTTCAACATTGCACATGGCACCCCCTCAATCTATTATTCCCTCTGCTTGCACCAGGTCCCAGACACAAGTCCCTGGCCTTGAAACGGCCACTCTATGGCAGGAGTTTTGTTCCCTCTGCCATAGCGTCATTAAACCTAAACACCCGGTAACTATACTGCTGCTGCAGAAGTATATGGCAGGTATTATGTTGGTGTCATTTCTGTGTATTGGATTTCTGTGTATATTTAGTGTATGAGATAGACGGAAGCGACAACTTTTCTTGAAAGAATAAGGAATAAGGAATCTGTCTATCTATCTGGGCTCGTCATTCACGCCGGGTAGAGGTACACTGTGATCATTTGTTTGATATTGACCAAGTTTGATTTCAAACCAGCGTAACTTATTCACTCATGACCAAAATGTCCTGGATAACTTATATACATGTGCAAGCTATGGCAAAGATGTTATCTTCAGTGGAAATGAAAGTCATTCTCACCTCTCAGTAACGTTTTGAAGAACGACTGTGGGACCTCATCATTCATAATGACACTGATCATCTATTATAGAGTCAGATATGATAAAAAAAGGGCCTGCCTGTGAGAAAGTGTCCTCTATTCCAATTCTGATTTCCATGGATCTCTTCCTTTAACCTTGGTTAGTGACAGATAATACGTTTGTCATTGGAGAGCTTCCTCCTAGTCACATAAAGGCCTTTTAAAAGAGATATATTGCTTGCCCCTCTGGTGATGAAGTCTGTGCTGTTTAGGATTATATCTCAATTCATTCTCATTTATTTTCCCCGGAGGCCTAATTTGACTGACTCTGCTTCATCATTACATCGAAGGTTATCAACTCTGCCAACAGATGAGATGTGTCCTTGTGCTTTGAGAATTGGTCACTTCTTTTTGGCTCCTCTAATTGTCACCCGGTTCTCTTTGGCTGTGTGCACCACATTTCTGAGTCAGCAACATGAGACTAGTTTCAAAATCGCCGGACAAGGATCTCCCAGATCGTCGCCACTCTGCGGGCATGCTTCCGTCTCTGTCATCTTTTGTTGTGTGGAGAAGATGAGTTCTCTCTTCCCTGTTTGTTCTGCTTTTCCTCCTGATGTAGACTGCAGTAGTATTTTCCATTCACACCTTCTTTTTACAGCTCCACTAACATGATTTAGTCAGTGTACGAAATAACATGTTTTCGAATGACTTACCGTACTTGAGGTCACACAACACATTTTCATATTTTACATTTACATTTGTGCATTTAGCAGACGTTTTTATCCAAAGCGACTTCCAAGAGAGAGCTTTACAAAAGAGCTTAGGTCACTGATCAACGAGGTAGTCCCAAACATTGCAAGCAGCCAAAACATGAAGCATAATTGTGAAAAACTAAACAAGTGCCAAAGGGAAGACCCATAAGAGCATGCAGTTATACAAGTTACAAATTAAAACAACATGAACCTCAAAAAGTGCAAGACTGTACCTATAGAAGAACAATCAACAGTAAAATATTTCACAGCAATTTTACTTTTCGTATTGTTAGTCGAACTAGTCAATACTTGTAAATACAACTAGTACGACATTGAGTATTCAGTAAATGCTACTTGTGACTGTGGATAAGAAACTCACGGCAAAACATAGAACTAGAAGAAACAGAAGATACCGCTTGCCACAAAATAACAATAGCTATCCTATATATAAACCTTTTATTCTAAATGAGACCAGCATGAGTGTAATTAGCCTGATGAGGAGAACACTGCATGCTGCCTCTTGTTTTCTGTACAGACTTAGTTAAGGGATGTATTATAGGGAGATAAGTAATTTTCCAAGAGCCATTTGTAAGTGGAGTGTCTGTGCATGTGTGTGGGGGCTTTGGAACCTATGAATAGTGAAGTGTTTTGTTTGTAATCACATGTGTATGTATGAATACGATTAGCATACGTAACAAATGGAATGAAACCAAATGAAAGAGGACAGGAACCACTGACAGGGACAGACAACAAAACACGTTCGTCACCACAAAACGCTTCAGACGGCATATATCAGTGCATCTCTACATCTCTCAGTATTTAAACGATAATAGTATGATTACGTCATCTAAATGTCCATGTTGTTTTAGATGAGTACTTTTGAATGAAAAGCATTAGTTTGCTACAAGTTACAGAAACTTTCACCTTATATAATATTATGGCCTTTTGTGAATATAAACAGATAGAAATCCCAAAAATGCTTATTAATCATAATGGAGTTTAAAATTATAAATGAAAAGAAAATGCAGGAAGTGAAATGGAAATGAAGCTCATAAACTGGGAATAATGATAAATGTGAGAAGACTTGCTTTGTGCAATATTGAAACTCTACATTAGTTCCTGCTGTTGGAGTTTAGGTTAGTGAACACTTATTTCTCGGAAAACAGCAGGGCCAACCTGTAATGTTTTAGTTTCTTCACATAAACGTCAATCTTGTGAAGTGCAGCATCATCAATAGCTAGATGATCTGTGCTATCAGCACACATATGTGCAACATTTAAACAACCCAACTCAAAACTCGGAAATGCAAATAACAATTCAATTCCAGGAGATGATCTGGCATCTTTCCCCCAGTCCACCCTATTGATTGACAGCACATATCCATGCCTACTCGTTTGTTTCTCTCAATCATATTGGGATGTTCTGTGTCAAATCCCACCCCTGCTAACCACATGAGAGCCACTTGAATTAAAAAAAAACAGAGGATAGCTCTCAGTTTCTCCAATGTCGGAGATCTAAACGGTGGTCTGCGGGTCAATTTCAATCAGTCCTTGTCGAGCAGCTAAGCCCTCACACATCTTCTCACTGTTTATCTGTCTTCATTTCTTTTTCTTCCTTTGAAAGTGGATTTGTGAAGTTTATAACACTTGAAGTAGGAGATCACACACTTCCCCAGACCTATTCATCTATCGAACAGGCAGAAAAGACAGAGACAGAGATTAAAGACAAAACGAGATTTTGATTAATTTCATTTTAATCACTATCATCCCATTATGAAAAGGTGTCTTAGGTCAAGACTGTATTTACCCTTGACTTTAACTGAGTTATATCACTGATATTTTGGTTGTGAGGTTACAGAGCCTTTTGTAAATAATTAGGGATTGAAGTTGAATGCACCATCAAATGAGTGTTGTTCCCCTGTGAACCTAAAAAATCAGTGCAGTGCTAATGGCTACGGTTGAAATGGAATCACCAGTTGCAAGGTATCTCGTAAATAAAAAAAGAGACTTATCTGACCCATAATGTAATTATATATGCTGATATTCTACATAATACTATTCACAGAACATGGCGTGAATTAATGGAATGACTGGAGATCTATTGTACTAATTCGACATGTGCTAGCCATCTGCTTTTGTCAGCAGCTAGTTAACTAGTTTGGACAATTTAAAGTCAGAGTTCTTTAAAAATTCTCTTAAAATATGTTAAAATTGCAACTGCTTATAACATTTGTGCCGTGATCAGGGTCCCCAGTTGGGCTCCAGTTGGGTTGGCTACATTCTTACATAAGGAAAGGATTCTTTAATATGAACACATGTAGATCATTTCGACTGGTCTTAATGTTAAGAGTTAAACAATGCCAGTGCAAATTGACATGATACATACAAGTGCAATGAGATAAACTCGTGATCTCTTCATGTTCACAATGTTAACATCCTAGTCCATGAAGTTCTACAGTACATAGGTGCTTCTAAACTTTTTTTACTGTGTAACCAGGCTTAACACAAACAACGCCTGCGGTATTTATTGTTTATTTAGCATAATTGAGCAGGTTAGATGATCCTCGATCATGGAGTCACATGGCTCCACTTATGGGATGTGAATAGTGATAGGGACTGGTGCTTTGTGACATCAGCCAGCAGAAAGCCCTCTTTGTTGGACTTTCCATTGGCCAGCCTTCCTCTCCAGGCCCTGGACCTCCCAGTCATCTGGACCCTTGGTACTGTATAACGGCTGGGGGACTGAGAGCTACTGATAAGACTCAAAGTCCATCAAACCTAGTGGAGCAAACTTTCCTATCCGCCCATTCCCTCTTGACGCTCAGCTGCACTGAGCCCCACTCTCCCAGTCCAGAGCCTCTAAAGAGACTGAGCTCTTTCTTGAAGAAGGTTCTGGATTTATGAATTGCATGGCCAGATTTTGGAATCCCCCCCATCTCCACCACTAACCCTTACTGGGATGAGAATCCTATTTGAAAATTGTGTTTGTGATACTGTATGTAGGCTGTGTAAGTGAAGCCTGTAACAACAAAGTTATTCACTTTAGTTCTTTTAATAACTCGGAAACTATTTTGCCATGGGAGTGACCAGGGGCCATGAGTGTTTTGATGTTGTTTGAATGAGCTGTCAGATGACAAAGGAGCTTTCAACTCCAGCCAAAATACCAAAAACATTTCCTCTAGACAATCTATGCGATTTGATTTTGTTCACAGAATGGAAACCACCATATATCAAAATCCATAAATATTTTAATCAAATATGTCAATTTATATTTGCACTAAATACATATACTGTATCTGTGAGGGTATATCTGTATATCATATATCTGTGAGGGTAATGGATAATGAAAGTATTGAAGGAATAGAGTATGGAAGCCATAATCCACATAGCATTCAGTCATCAACATCCTGATGAAGTTGTTGTAAAAAATAAGAGATTCCAGCTCATGTATTTGAACAAACCAAAAATTTTTGGTACTACAAGTTTACATTTTCAGGTGCTTGCAGCTACCATTAGCAAAAGTTGCTTGATTACTGAAAGAATGTCATTATTTTGTTATTTTAGCAGTGAACAAATACCACTCAAAGATAGCAGTAGTAAATGCTGTCCCTGGACCTGATCCTCACAACACAACATAAACAGTTCTATTGGGGTGGAACATCTATACCTTTCTGGAGATTCTGTAAAACCACCACATTAGAAAAGCCAGAATGCGGTCCTGTAGGTAAGATTGAATTGTTGTAGGCTATAGATAATGGTGCTCAACAATAATTACAACATATTTGTGAAAACCTAATGAAGCCTCAGATTAGTATTTGAAGCCTGCTTTACAACTCATGCCCCTCATTAAAACAAGGTAAACTGTTAATCAAATCTTGGGACCCAACCTGTTTCTTCTTTTTCCCAAACCTGATAATAACTCCCAGTGCTGGGCTTTCTAACCCATGAAATTAGAATACTGTGTTACAAAAATGCATTCATCATTTCATGATGACTAATGGGAGTTAAGATGCAGTTCTCAATTAATGTAGTCATTGTAGTTATATAACTGAGATTTAGGAGAAGGCCACGCCTCATCTGACACCCATTCACAAATGTTCCTTTGTGTATACACACCTCAGATTCACCTGTCTGTGTTCTCATGTTCTTGGCTTTGCTACCAGCATCATCACCCTGCATCAAGTTTACCTTTGCTACCAGCATCATCACCCTGCATCAAGTTTAACTTTGCTATCAGCCCTATCATTTATACTTCCAATACAATCCCTAAACATACTAAATTGTTGGTATTGTCTTTGAACTCATGAAATCATAATATGATTTTTGCCCATAACTGAGTGTTTTCTGAGGAGAGAGAATGAGAGTTGTCCAATGAGAATGAGAAGGAGTGGAAAAATCACTGAGGTTGTTGCAGAGGTAGGATAATACATAACAAAATGAATGCTTCATGAACAAAACAATGCTGATTTTTAAAAACGTGTTTTACTAATTAACAAAATTAGCAAAAATGAACCTAGATCAATTGAAGAGCATCTGTTGTCCGGATCAGGTTTCAAGCAAACAGGCTTCTAAATATATTCTAAATTGACTTTAATGTTCAACCAAATGCCTTGAAAATCTGCATAAACACTTCCTGCAGAGATAAACAGAAGCAGAAAAAAAGAAGAAAGTTTGATACCTCTCTTTCCCCAATCCTTGCATCAGAGCAGATCCATCCGGGTCATTGGTCTTTTTTCCTCCTGGCTCGCCTGTCACGTTGAATATACGTAAACTGTCCTTGCCTGAGGCTCCAGTTAAAAGATATCAGTTGTGCGGAGAGAGCGGGCGGACAGGGAGGGGGTGAGCCGGGGGCACGGGGCATTACATCCCTCAGATTGAGCACGGTCCCTCGGGTCCTAATCCCAGCGTTACGAGCCTGTTGACTCATGTGGACCTTTTCCAGCTGCCGATCCCTTAGACAGGAGCACAGTGACACGTGCCCTGAGTTACTGTGGCAGGGAGGAGCGCCACGACCCCGGCCCAGCGACGGCACAACACAGGCTAGAAGTGGATGCTTCAGATGATGGTGGTTTAGTCATAGTCAGAGGAAGCCATTTTGAAAACGACATCATTCAAAGGTTTTACTGTTGCCATTGTTGAATGGCCTTTCATATATTCCATATTAGAAAGTTGAACATGTTGGTGAAGGTTGGGTAAGAAAAGGTTGGGTAGACAAAAAAAAAGTGCAAGAATGCCTGCACAACGGAATTGATCGAAACTTTGCAATAGCAAGGTTATACAGATATTTCTAAAACACTTCATACTTCACTTTTACTTCATCCTTCTACAGTAGGATAGAACAAGGTTGACAATAGAAATGCAAGAATGGAAAATCCTATGCACAGACGTTCATGTTTCCATTCAGAAATGAGTATCTTGTGTGCATAGTGAGTGAAAACTGGATACGCACTGACAATATACAAACTTCCACAGTTCCTGTGAAGCTGTAACTGTGTTGGTGGATGACTTGTTGAACCGTTGACCCTTTCCAGCTCAGGTGTTGCTCTCTTCAAGCCTGACTGTTCTAGCCCTCTAATTAGACCTGCCATGTCTGATAGAAATCCTGTCAGAATCTACGGGCTCTGAAATGGCACTTGCTGTTTGTCACCTCTATTTCAGAACGTGTGAAAACTGAAGAGGTGACACATTTTCTCTCAGTGCATGTTTTTTTCTCTGTCTGTTTCTGTGTGAAGAGAGGTACATGACACATTGCAGTTAGTCTGACTACTCCCCCACTCAGACCTCTGGTGAAACTAGACTCAACAGTACTTATTGCCTATACATTTTTGTAACAATACCTTACATTTACCATTCAATCAAAGCTAGAATACTTACAGTAGCTTTTTGACTTGAACAAATATTCAAGATGGACTGGATTCAAAATCAATATGGGAGCGACTCCTAGGGTGTTTCCCGTGATGCAATTTGTCTCTGCCCAACATTGTCAATGTTTGGAGAGCCCTTTCTCTCTCTTTCTCAAATATGGTACCATGGCAACCGCACGCTCCCTGCAAGACGTTGACAAAGACACCAGTAAGAGCAGAGAAAGCAGTTGCAGGGATCAATAAGACCATACATGCCCACACACATCTCTGCTGAAGTGGCGGTGATATTGAATCAGA
Organism: Hypomesus nipponensis; assembly: GCF_054491055.1. Lineage (NCBI taxonomy): Eukaryota > Metazoa > Chordata > Actinopteri > Osmeriformes > Osmeridae > Hypomesus > Hypomesus nipponensis. The sequence goes on from NC_140369.1 coordinate 16,362,683, forward strand.
ACTCAAAATAATAGAAAGATCTCAAAAAACATAACATTCCACAACCATCAATGACTAAAAAGTAATTTTTACTTCATAGGGCTTCACAGTTCTCAAGACCAACTGACAACTTACTTGTACCGTCAATCAATTACACTACTGTAGCTCCCATAGTATATAGACCCCCAGCACTGGTTGGCTCCCATATAATCTCTCCACATTGAAAAGCAATGTAAAGTACTGTACATGTACAAGGGAAACAGTTTGATGTTATACAGATCGATAAAGAATATAAATCTGTATGTTATTTTCCATAACAATGAGAGCTTAAAAATACTGTACTTTGTCAACACAGTTTGAGCTTACAATGTTGTGTACAAAAGCTCAAGCAAGTCACCTTTGCTCCCTTATGTGAAAATAGACTTGTAAACAACCTACTTTTTGTGTCGCAAAGGGATTAGGCCTTTGAGCAGCACAGAGACACACAATGGATTTCTTGTGGAGGAAGAGGTCTTTGCCAAGGGAGCACAAACATCCTGGGCATAGCCCGAGAAAGTGTTTAGTTTACTTTTTGCTCTGAGTCTGAACATGGTCCAGAAGGACTTCTTCTCTCTGGGCAAACTGCCAGTGTATCCGTGGCTCGGCCATGTAGCTCCTAGTCCACTTTGAAATGTGGTCGGCTACGATGCACAGAAGTCCACTGTTAGCGATCATTTACTCTCTGTAATCTGGGTTAGTAACTTTGGCTTCATCTCAGTCTTTGTGGCTTTTGCTACTTCTGTAGGAGGTTTATTCATTTGCCGAACCGACACTTGTATTATCAAGTGTGCCCATGTGATGTTGCTCAAAGCAATAACAAAGGTGCTGGATGTAGGATAGGCAGCAACACTGTCAAATTACAGAAAACATGTGTAATGCTTAGGATTTTGTTGGATCTAGTACATAGCCCTGACCAACATCAAATGTGCTCTTATATGAGTGATTGTCAAATTCTAATTCAACCTGTTTGTCCGGAAAGGCCTTGAGTGTATGCAGTACTTCCAGTAAATGTAAACATCTGTGTTTATTATGTGTTGTTCCCTCATATCATCACATTCTGATGTATCCAAGCCATCCCTACAGGCCTTGGTCTTGGCAGCTTTTTGAATGGTCTAAAATCACCTCACTTCCAGCTCTGGCTGAAGTGAGTCATGGCAGCTTCACACCAAGGCTACGATCCACCACCAAGTCCTCATGGGGACCTCTGGGAAAGGCTGTGTTATACTTGTCTACACAAACCTAGCGGTATAGCGCTATAAGGACCCTTGACCTGCACGATAGCATGCTCGATCAGCTCACCACCACAGAGCTGACATCTGTCGCCCACTTCCCAGGTTATGATAGGTACGGGTAAACTAACCTGTATTTGCTCACTTGGAGAGCCCCATGCACTGCAGATTTCTGTTACACCCGAGAACCGTGGTGATTTTACAAATTCAAACGTGTATAAACATGACCTTGTAAAAAATGTCAATGCACATTAAACATTCTTGTACAACATTAATGTTATGTTTATGATGCATCGTTGCAATATGCATCATAATGCATGGCTTGAATGATGACTTTAATGATGATACTTGGATTAACTGTTGTGTCTAAAGAGAAAATAAACAATTTAAGAAGTAACCATTTGCAAAGACAAAGAGGAAGAGTGTGCATATAAGTAATATGTAGAGACTCCGTGCTTCAGTTGTCTTCATGGAGGTGTTATTTTCACCCACTAAAGCCCTCCACACTTCTGGCCTAAAAGGAACACAAGGGTCACAGGTAGGACTTGGTTCCAAATGACAACATCAGTGTTGTTGTTTATCTTTGTGTAGAGTGTTCTGCCTACGCTGCATTTCACCATTATTTAAGCTGAAAGTGTCATCACACCTACAGTGTTTGCTTTACCGCTCTGAGGCTTTATCTCCTTAACAAGGAGCTGTCGTCATTTCCAGTTCAAAGATTTAGATTTCTGTGTAAAATATGACACCGTAAATGGAGTGGAAGTTTCAGAAATGAATTTAATGAGGGGTCCTTTTCTGGGGTCAACCACAATTTTGGTTGCTTACTGTAAAAAAAGTTATTACTCTAAAGACTCAACTAGTCATAGCTCATAGGACCAGGAAACCAAACTAATTGGAAGACTGAAAAAGTAGTTGCTGTATAGCATAGCACCCACTTTACTGCTTCTCTTCAACAACCTGAAATGCTTTGACTATGAAAACCTTGAGGGCCTTGGTGAGATCTAAATCAGGAGAAAAAGGTGTCTGTTGACGTGGTTACTGTCAAGGCTGTACTGCAGACCCAAACGCACGACACAAAGTTCAAGATGTGCGTAGAACTTTTATTTGAGAGAACGGTTGGGGGTACTGGTGGATGGTGGAGCAGGATACCGGTAAGACTGGAGGGCTGGAAGCGGTGATCTGGTCGTGGAACAAAAACAAAGGGTCAGCACAAAAAACTGGCATAGACTGGTCCAAAAAAACACAGAAAGCCAGGAATACAGACTTGGGGTCGGTGATACAACAAACTGGCGAGTATTGGGTGACAATCCGGGGTTTAAGAGCTGTGGTGTTGATGAGGGAATGGGCCGCAGGTGAGGTGAGTTACCGGGAGGGAGTGAAGAAGTGGAATGGATGACCGGACCTGATGATCCCCTCAGCCGGGGACATGACAGTTACTGGGTTAAGGAGTGTGTTTAGGTGGGAAGTACATCAGCCTGTCATCATCTCAAAGGGCTCAGTCTTTAAGTGACCAGAGGGACACAGATCATAAGCTACATGCAGGGGTCAAATCAGACAAACTAGCAGCACTATTACACAAATAAGACAAATTATCAACAGCTTGCCAGACCAATACTCAGCTCAGCATGATGGTCATAACTCAACATTTCAGTATTTAAAAACACTAAACATATATTTGGCAAGAATTGAAAATAAGATTGGTTTGAGCTCTTGCTGTTAAAGGGCACTTCATTACTTCTCTCTTGTTTGACAAGTGTTTATTGGAACCCGTCGCCACTCAACTGAAGGTTGCCTCTCATTTGGCTGGAACACGATGACATGATGACGAAAAAGATTTTGAGGCAATCAATCAACCTTTGTGTCTCTACACAAAGCCTGTCTTGGAGTTTGTGGATATTTAACAATGATGCTCCTCTTGTGGAGAGGTCCTAGATAGATGGATATGGATCATTTTCGTATTTGTATAAAAAAGACAGAAATTCACATAAATTGTTTCACTAATCTGGATAAGGTGGGGTCTCTTATAGGTATCCCTCTAAAATCTAGTCTTGAAGACCATGCCTTCTCTTGACCTCATTTTACACATGCTCTTGTGATTTTCACATCTTTCATCAATTGTTGAGCTCCTTCACACTTCACCAGATCCATTGATTCCACTTGTCGTGGTCTCAAATAAACTCCACAACACTGCTTTCCATGTCTTGCTTTTGAAGCCCCCCTTTTTATTACTCAATAATAATAGTGTTACAGTATGTAACATACTATGGTATGGGACCAAAAGATGTTATTTGGTGTCAATGCAAATGATCTTGGCCAACCAACAGCTCGTACTTTAAGGGTGTATTTTTGTATCACTTAAGTAAATTGAGTGGAAAGTATCCCTTGCAAGCAAAACACACAGTGGATGAAAGCCGTACTGAAAAGGCTATGATACAGGACACCAGGTATCCAACACCAGGGTACTCTTGAAGAGTTTCTGCACAGAAGTCAAAAGGAAGTGAACTAGCAGCAAGCTTACAAACAAAACAGCAAATTGTAGAGCAAGCCAACAAATATTGTGTAAGACAATGGTCCAAGGGATATAATTAACATAACATCAAACAATTCATAACTTTTAGTAAAAAATGTGTTGACCCAGGGCTTTTAAGCACATAACAAAACTGTGTTTTAATGTGATTAGCAACAGATAATCATATGATTAATTTCAATGTATTCTTTAAATGTATTTGACTGCACTGAGATTTACTTATGTATTTGCAAGATGTTTTGCCTCCTGCTCCATACTAAATGTTTAATGTTTTACCTCTGAGCAGCAGCACCTGGAATTAGTTTACGACGAAGGGCTCAATTGCAATAGCAATTTTGTGTTTGAGTCAAAATGGAAATGAGAATTGATGTCCCCCGATAGCTGGACTGAAGAAACTGGGACAAACTTAATTTGCACATAACCCTAAGAGATTGTTGAGTTTTGGCTTGTATTGATCTGTATTCAGGTTCAGATGAAAGAATGATGCAGTATGAACTTGTTCATCATGTGTAAAATATGCTAAAAATATTTTATGTTGTTGTACCAACAGTTTTCTTTTGAGTTTACTTTAACTAACGTTAACTGCTGAAAGCCACACTATACAGCTGGATAGCCAATGCTATGTGATAATGTGTATAATACTTCTCCTTATTGATGGCCACCTCATATGACAGGAAACCTATCCTTGACTCTTTGCCCCCATTTTATGCTATGCAATGTGAGGCAATATGAGAAAAAAAATGTTCAATGATGAAGTGAAGCTGGTTTGTTTCTTGTGAAATCTGTTCTATATGCAGTAGCTAGTTTCTGCGTCGTGTTGCTGTGTTTTCAAAAAGGCTACTGCATCACCTGTGGGATGCAACGCGTATACATTTCCAGGCCTATTATTTTTCGTGAACAGCTATCCAAACAATGCAATGCATGTCCTTGGGTCCTGAGAAAGCCACCTGCTGACCTGTTACTTCACACTAATTCAGGGGTCACACTAAGCGTTTCGGCTGACCAAGGCCTGGCTTCTGGGAGTCCTGACATGGTAAGTCTTTCTAAATAGCAGTGGCTGGTTCATCCATAGAAGACATTCTGGAGGCATGTTATGAAGACCTGTTGTGAACAACAGAAACTTATCTCATCATACCAGACAGTAGTCTTGCCCAGTCTGATTTTCTGACATGTGCTCTCTGCCCTTTCCTCTGGATCAATTAGTGAATCCGTTTTACATTACTGGACCATTAAAACTGGGTTTTACAGTAGCTATTCAGATTATGAATGGGTGGAGTTAACAATATTTGAACTCGAATAAAAGCCCTGCCTTGAGAATAAGCTGGCCTGCCCTTCCCTGGAGGATGGGGTGAGCCTCAATTGTAGAGTGACAATCCTTTTATAGGAAAGTGATCAATGACTCCAGCTCAGCCAGGCATTCATGCCACCTCAGCGCTCAGTCTGAGATGCCCTCCTCCTCAAATAAGGGCATTTAGTTAATTGTGAGGCAGAGAAAGCAGACTGGCATTTGTCTGGTGGGATGGATGACATAATCAGGCAGATCGGAGGCTGAAGAGCGGAGACAAGGGCCATTATGTGCTGCCGGCTCAGGCTCTTCAGAGGAAATGATAGTGAGAGCTTCAAGTGACTGAGTAATGATCACACACTCCTTGCTGACAAGAACATGAAATGGAAGGGTTTGAAATTAAAACTTCTATCCGAGGCCAAATTGATGGCCGCACTGGGCAGAGGGCTTCACCCCAATGATATTAAGAAACAGTAATTAATCAAAAATCTACTTTTTTAATTGAACTTTCGATTGGTCGGAAATGAGAGCTCAGCCGCAGGTTGGTGTGATTTTACATTATGCTGAAGACAATTATGAGAGTGTCACGAGTATTGTATGACCACTGGTCATTTTCTCTTCAGGGAGATTATGGTAATTTATTGGTAAACTCTCTTCAGGCGTGCTCTAAAGGGCGGTGGGGTGGATGGGAAACCTGGAAGAGCACAGCACATGACTTGATCTGAGGTTGTGTGAGGTTCAAAAACAGTGAGGGCCAAATAAATGGTCAAAAAAGCGACTTATGTATCACCTTCTAAGTTTTGACTTGGGAAAAAATCAATCAATAAGAAAAAGTAAGTTTCACGCAGGCAAGCCAGATACTAGCACTAAGTCGCAATGCCTTGAGGATCGATCCTCAGTCCTTAGCAGCACAGAATTTCATCTGCCTTTGGAAAAATAAATAAAGGGATTAAAGCATGCATAATCTGATTAGGTGATGCCTCTACAGCGCTTCACCCACTGGAGCGCTGTACAGAGGTTTAAAGCAGGAAATAAGTCTTGACTATGCAGAGGAGGGAAAACAACCACCCCCCTCCTCCCCCACCCCCAAATGGTAAATAAACCATTGACTCGTCCCTACGGTCGGGTCAGCTAATCATAGAGGACAAGAAGGTTGCTCTGCACTGTACAGTACATGCAATCATCAACACTGTACAAACAATTGTTTACTTGCACGGACGAGCAACTGATGATAAAAATGTTTTATCTAAAACTAAAAATTAACTTGAAATACCAGATCAAACCGTATTTCATTTTTTCACACATAAAAATAAACAAATTATTTCCAGTAAAGCTCCTGATCTTTTAAGCTGTCTCTACAGTGGAAAACCTGAACATAAATGGACTTGAAAAAGTGATATGTCGGTCCACATATTTCTGATAAGATGTCCTACGTTCCATGAGGAATGTACAAATTCTGTTTACTTACTGAATGTTTCATGAACCATCAGGTGCTGCCTGTTATGCTATTCTGTGTTCCACATACAGGTTGACCTGTCATGAAAATCTAAAGTAAAAAAATTATTCTCTAGAAGAAATGCCAGAGAGGTATATTATGTTGAGGATTGCTGGTCTGAAATAATTATAAAGCAGTCCCAAAAGACAACCTAGCACTGGTTAAGATTTGTGTGTCAAGCTGGTTTAGAGTAAACGCTGCATCCTTTAGTATTGTTAACTTCTGGCAAGAAAAAATATACATTCAAATGTTCTGTAAATGTATTAGTGTGGCAATAAAAAACTATTTAAATTGGTAGAATTGTATATTTTATTTCTGTTCACCCTGACTTTTCATGCATGTTTGTTTTACTTCGAAGCGATAGGTCACAAGGGGAAGAATGGACATGGTTTGCAATTGTACTTTTCAATTCACTTTTTAAACCAGGCATAAGCAACTGATAAATTTGTGTAGACTATCACTCACTTTTTTGCTGTTGAAATTGCAGTACAGAGTAACATGGCAGGAAAAGATCCTGGTGCTGCCCGTCACTGTGCAGAACAGGGTGGATATCAGTCTGATATCAATAGACAATCTGTTACTGTCAGCTGTCAGATAGCACATTGCAGATGTGCTGAGCATGCACAATTACATCCCCCAGTCTGGATTAGATTTAGTAAACGCACACTACAACCTGTAATGTGTGAGAGGGTGTTCTGATGAAGTATACCTTTTCAGGGGAAGGTAATGTATGAACAAGACAAATGTGCAATTATCAGTCTTCAGTTTGGGAAAAGGAGCTTTTGGATCTCAAATATTCCCAAAGTTCCCTTTTACGTCACTGTTCATGTTGGTTTTAGCGAAAGGAGGATCAAGGAATGGATTGTATATAAAACAGCATATACAGTATGTTTGATGAATGATGCCATGATGATGCAGCCCTCTTTACTACTAAGCCTGGTTGAACCTGGTGCCCATCAGAACAGCCCAAATAGCATGAGAACACTCATACAGTATTTACAGTCAATCCATAGAAAATATACATTAATCCCACACAGTGAATCCTATCTGAAATGTAATGTAAATGTAAATATACAAAATGTGCACGTTTACACAAATTACAGTCGCAGAAGAACAACAGTGCCTATCGTTTGGAGTCGGACAACCATTGCCTTGCGACCTGTGCTGTTCAGTCACCAGGCACTCATCCACTACACATTGGATGTTTACAGATCACTAAGCCCCCAGCATGAGCAGGAAGGATCGATATGCCCCTATTTTACTGCTTCACCTCACATCTGTCGACTGCTGCAGCTCAGGGAGGGCAGACACAGGCCGAGAGGTAAACAAAGTTAGAATGTCAAAGGTGAGTTTAGGGACCTGACTGAAGGGACATTTTGTCATATCTGACTGTCCCTCCCTCCCTCCCTCCCTCCCTCCCTCCCTCCCTCCCTCCCTCCCTCCCTCCCTCCCTCCCTCCCTCCCTCCCTCCCTCCCTCCCTCCCTCCCTCCCTCCCTCCCTCCCACACTCCCTCCCTCCCACACTCCCTCCCTCCCTCCCTCCTTCCGTTTCTTTTTTCTCTCTTCCTGTCTTGCTCTCTGAGGAGCATTCATTTGTTTTGTTTGCAGTTTTTCTGTCATTTTCTGTCCAGCCACTGTCTACTAGAATAGGTTTCTCTTTTTCTGCGTCAGCGCTTCCTTTCCTCTGGATAAAACCTGGCCCGACCTAATTTCTCTCCCCCATCCAGTTCTTCTGGCAAAATCCTCAGTGAAGATGTCAGAACTGTGATTTGTGCCACCTTCCCAGGGTCATACAGGGGATCATCTCACAGTCATGCTGCTTTCTGTAAAGCTGAGTTAGCACTGGTCTCTGAACAGAACCCTTTATACCTCTTTAAAACCTGTGAGACAGTAAGAACACAACAGGGAATACATTGCTTCAAATTGTTGATTTGCCCAGAAACATGAACCTTTGGATCATTCTGCTGCCATGGAAAGATCTGACCGTGTATTCTAGAACAGTGTAGGCGAGTAGTGCAATCCCCAAAATCTGTCACGCAGGTGTTGTTGAGCTAATTCTGTCATAAATGTGTCGTGCAACTCCATTGCCTGATTCTTCTTTCAACAATGGAAGAAGGAAATGAAATCATGCTCACATACCATCTGTTTCCACAGCTCCTTCTTGAACTCAACCCAGTGAGTTCTCAAACGTCTTCTCCAAGATCACTGAGTGGGATCCTGCATATTTGAATTCCCAGCGACTTGATGCACAGAATATCAATTTAATATTTTGAACGTATAACCATGGTGGTTATACAAGTGGTCTGAGGGGAAAGATAGCTATTGTTTGGAAATGTTTTCACCCTCAGGCAATGGAACAAATGTCTGTTTGAAGCTTTGTCTCTCTCTCTCTCTGGGTAGACGAGCAGTTTTTGGTGAGCATGAAGAGGCAACTAGTCAGCGGAACCAAGGTTAGAATATGCTTCCCATGAGTAACTTTCCAATAAATGTTTTATTATTTGACTTTGCTCAAAGGCTCTCACTGTTGCCGCCATGCTCTTGTGTGGGAGGGTGGGAGTGGCTGACTAGTATCCAAAATGTAGCCTAAACATGCTGTCATATCTTGGTTTCGTCCAAGTTTCTTCTTTGCCGTGTGTCATGCAGCAGTGCCGTGTGCTCAGTGCGCTTGATCCTGCTCATGTACTGTCACACAGGTTTCACGAGCACCAGAAGGGATTTGTTTTTGTTAAACAATTCGTACTTGCAATTAGAAGCATAACTGCATAGACATATGTATTTCTCAACCGTCCAGTCTAATGAGGCTACCGCCCCATCCCTCATTGGCTAGTTAATGTCTGGCAGATGCCTGGAGGCTGCCTAAAAGAGAAAGGAAAGTGAAACTTTCCATTTGTGATGGGAGGCTTGGGAAGGCTGAGTGCGCAAAAATGTCGGCGGGAAATGAAAGGCCAGCGACACACCGTCAGGCAGTGTGGGGTGTTTGAGGGAGTTTCATCATGTGTTTCATAATCGTTAGCCTGACCGAGGCGCGGCCCTTTCACAGGAGAGCAGCAGTTGTTTATGTTGCTGCTCTCCTTCAGACAGCTGTAAATAAATGAAGAAGAAGTAACTCCTGGGGGAACGCAGGGACACCCACAGGATCTGCTGACTTGTTTTGTCACGGTTGCTTTTTTTCTTTGCGCTTTTTAGTACTTTTGCATACATATTTTTTGGCCATCTTTTACTTCACCATTTATCATGTCATGCTCGCCTGTTACATTTATCCCCATCAAGGTAATAGAGTTGGCATGATTAATCTGACACCCTTTTTTCACAGCAGCTAGTATCACTGCACCCACTTATTTAATTTGAGAAACGATCTGAAAGCAAAACTTGGGATAAAAAAATTGTTTTCCTCTGGGATATGTTTGGCAGAGGCAACATTTGTCTCCAGAGGAACCTCCTGCTCCAAGCAGATTGGTTACACGTGTGTAAGCACATTCTACATGTGTGTAGGTATGGGTGTGTACTCAATGTATGTATGTATGTATGTATGTATGTATGTATGTATGTATGTATGGTGACATTATGACACCTTAGTCTTATTTAGGATACAGTTGAGAAAGACTTCATCTCCAAAAGAACAAGAGAATGTTTTTGTGCATCCTCACAAGCAGATCAAGATACAAATGTAGAGTTTGGCTTTGAGAAATCATTGATGACTCTCAGAACAGAAATGGTAGCAGCCAATGCTGTATGTACTCCTCTGAGTGTATGTACAATGAATGCATAATACATCTAAACATAATAAATAACATGGAACAAATGCCAAGTTCAATCCATGTTTGTTCTTGAGCACATTTTTCTCTGCTAATATCCATGAGGTGGTGGTGGAGATGAGAATGTTTGAAGCTCATCAGTACTACTCTAGGACCAATCCAATTCCTGCTCAGAGATTAAAGCTGATGTTACATAAGCATAATCCTCATTGTCTACAATTAATGAGTTTTTCTCTTATTGAGAAATGTGCTAATAGAGATTTCTGGTTTGAGACTGCAATTAGACTAAAAGAAGAGGAAATTAAACCTTAATTATGTACCTTTGTTATTGTTATTGCTATGACTACTGCAGATTTAACATGTATTGGTATCACAGTGTGAACCAGATTCAATTTTTCAAGTGGTTTTTGGAATGTGCTTTCAAGCAACATAATTTGGTGACAGTGCAAGACCCTGACTGAGACTGAGTGCATGGACCTGACCACACAATCAGTTACAGTGGTTTATGTGAAGGAAAAAATTTGACTCAATATAAATGACTCTACACCAAGACTTATGGAAGGATGTCTGGTTCTAGAAGTTGGTCCTATGCAATTTGATACATTTCGATATAGCAGGACTGTAATCATACAAATGTGTGAATCAAGCAAATAATTTTACCTACTGCTTGCTTTTAGGACAATGCAAGCACGCACAAACCACTATGACCTTTTGTCTTTGGCATCTGACACCATCCAAATGATGCACTCTCTCTCATACACACACACATAAATGCACATACACACATAATCTCACTCTTGTCTCCGTCTGAATTGAGTTTAATCTGCTTTGATTTTACAGCAGAGCGAACACGCAACTCCTATTGTGAATGCCATCATCTCAAAAGAGCTTACAAAGCAGAATTACTATTCAACTGAGGAAAAACACATTCTTACAGACACAATCGATGCACCATTTCCAATGGGCACAGATTGTGTTTACATTTCCACTGTGTGGCTCCTGTATCATAATGAAATTATGTCTATCACAGAACAGCCAGTGCAGTGCACCAACAAAGGGCTTTTATTTGCAGTCAGATCCAGGCAAGACAGAAGGGGGAATTCAGAAGGATGATTTATGGAAGGATGGACCAGTGTCACTGTGCACTTTCAACTTCAATGTCATCCACCAGCGAATTTCCCTCAGGGTGAAACTGCATTGTAGATGGCACCGTTCACCATTTGTGCTGCTTACAATGTGCCTTTGCTTAAACATGAGAAAAATAATAAGTTGTATTCCCTTTTATCCGGCACATGCCACACACGGTACCTATGGGAAGCACCACACTTGCATTATGATAGGAATAATGTAGTGGAGTCAAAAGAAGTTGGGGTAATTAGATATTATCCTGCTGCTTTTAAGACCACAGTCATGTCAGTCTGGTTTAAGACAGACTTTTAAAAGTTTTTAAGGGTCAGTCTGTCCTGTAGGCTATACACGGTATATCTCTTTATGTATTTTCATCATATCCAATCTGTCTTTTGTGCAGTGTCAAGTAAACTCTCTAAAATTGAGTGTAAGTGATTGTTGGAGTGGGCACTCCTCTGCTATCCAAATCAATTATTCTAATTATTCTTTAACCTGTAATAGCACTTTCACAACAGATTAAAATCAGGCCTCCCATTTCCCTCAACTGTAAGATATTAATCACAAGTATTTTGGAAAAGCCGTGGATTGCCATGGCAACAGACACACTAGGCTGAACAGGCTGCTAATGTCAGTCAGCGGATCTTCAGACAACCGGTGTCATGTCAATGAGGGTCAGTCAGTATGTTATCATCAGTCTAACACCCACCACCTATGACATCTCCAGAGTATGTCAGGGCCTGAATACCAGGTGCATTCAGCCCCTTCCCTCCAAGCTTTTCATCAGTTCCTCCTCACCACCCCGCTTACCCTCTGCATGCAGAGGTGGCAGCCATTTTCCCTCAGAGGCCTGGCGTGTGTTAAGCCCCGGCGCCTGGTGAGAG
>NC_140369.1:16377500-16400000 GCF_054491055.1 Hypomesus nipponensis
GTTTCAGCTGCATGACTGTAATTGCTTACTTTACAGTGTAGTTCGAAAGTCACAATGCCCCCCTAGTCATAAATATACTTTTGTTTATCAACTTTAATACTCTTATGTTGTGTACCCTCTTGTGCCCACTCATTTAGTAATTTAGTAGACGCTGCACCTTGCTAATATTTAAAAGTTTACGCTTACTTGGTTACTCTGGGCCACTGGTTAATTTATTTGGGTCAGTGGCTTTGATGAATTAGCTTCTAGATTTTTCCCCGCACTGTCAAGCTCTGATTAGATTTTCTGAGGACTGGCAATGGGATCTCCTCATAGCAAGTTATAAGAAAATCTTATTTCTTATAATCTTTTTTTGTCCCAGTTCATGGTCAGTTACATTTCAATCAAGTGCCATTGAGAAATGAAAGTATTTTTGTGAAGTAAATGTTATAGACTATATAGTCTATGTTAAGTTAGTATTGCTGATTTTGACCGGCAGTACCTCATCTGTGTGTCCTGTTATAATGTAGCAGACCCTTCTGCTGAGACTATGAACCCAATTACACAATAACCAGTAAACAGTGTTTGCAAGGGCGTAGGTTTGGTCTCAGCTTTGGTAGGGACACTGAAGGCCCCCCCCCCCCCCAAAAAAAAAAAAAAGAAAAAAAAGAAAAACATTGTCTAAACATCGTTTAAAAAACAGCAATTTAATGCAATCTTTACCAAAGTGGACAATTCAACTTCTCACCTGAACCCCTGATGCTGATTCATCACCAACCTGCTCTACATCTGTAGCTTCAGGGTGCCGTTTTTCCTGCACAGTAATTCATCAATTTAAATAATACAGACACTAACCATGCTTAGTTGACTGCTGACATTGGTCGCGATTATACTGATATTACTATCCAAGGGATCATATAGGCCTACTTATTACTAGTTAAAATCACTTTTGAATTGCCTGCTGGTACTATGCTAAACTAGCACGGTCCCATTATGGGTAGATTAGCTTTATCCTTCTGGCTTCAACAAGACCTGCTGCTGCTAACACACTAGTTGAAAGATTGCAGACGCTAGGGATAGATTTAATACAAGCAAAAGTTAAATGCTCTACTACTCTAACAACTTTCAAAACATGTTTCCATTGTAGAATGGGTGGCGATGTAAGGCTAGCAGGTTTGCACTGTGTGGGTAGTTTTCCTGCTAACTAACAACGACGTTGCAAGCTCTAGCTACTTACTCTCTAGGTGGTGAAAAAACACAAAAGGGTCAAAAATATCAATGCTGAGACCAAATGAAATACTAATATGAGGCTTTATTATTTCCTGACGTATTTAGTAGTTTACCGTGTCAGACTACTGACAGCTCTCTTTCTGCAAGTCAAGATTCACGGAGTGTTTCTGACTCTGCCACTTCAGCCAATTAAATGACATAATCTTGTCTCGCAGGCTCTTGTCTTGGGCGCATTGGTTAACTTTTTTTCACTTTTTTGGGCGACGGACAATAATAGGAAATGCGTTTTTCAAATATATTGTGCAAAATATTTTTTCTGAATCGATCCAAATTGCATTACAAAGGAGTTCACTAAAATATTGGTGGGGACAATTTTGTCATTTTCAAATGTTGGTGGGGACAAGTACCTAGCGTTCCCCCCTAAATCTACGCCCATGAGTGTTTGTATGACCGCAAGTTACCACAAAGAACTGACTGCATGTTGCTTGAGCTTTTTCAATGCACAGAATCTTGCCCATTATCTGTCTAGCACAAGCCAGAGAATTAATTCGAAATAGTGAAAAGACACTTCAGCAACTCTTTAGAAGCACCATTCAACCTTTTACTTTAGGCCTTCAGATCCAGGTAAATAAGTTATGCAGCTTGTTCCCCATGAATAATTCACCTTGCTTAGTGTACATCTGAACCTCCTGATGTATAATTACATTAAATGTACATTTAGCCATTCAGCAGACGCTCTTATCCAGAGCGAATTACAGTAAGTACAGGGACATTACCCCGAGCCAAGAAGGGTGAAGTGCCTTGCCCAAGGACACAACAAAAATTTTCAAAGCCAGGAATTGAACCAGCAACCTTCGGATTACTTGCCCAATCCCCTAACCGCTCAGCCACCTGACTGTATGTATAAAGAAATAAATACATTCATAAATAAATGTATATATAAATGTATATATGCAGTACAACGCCAGACAGCAACAGTTACTGACAGCAAAACAAACAGCTGCAATTATTATGTGAAAGAGGAATTTTGAAATGTAATACAAATCAAATGACAAATAAACTCAAATTTAAGATAACAAATTCCAAAGTGACTTTGCAAGTTATCCTGCTGGAGAAAAACTGCAGAGTTTGTATTCCGGAACTTTTTGTTTTTACTTAGCTTAAACAATGCAACAATTATGTAAGCAGGGGGAATACTTCACTACTTGTAGCTGCATCCATAAGCATAAGAATTAGATTGGTGGCGGCTGCATTTGCATCTCAATTGTTGCACTCACTGCTTCACTACTGTTTATGGAGAGGCCCACTGTGAGGTTGTTGTTGGTTGTTTATCATATGAGTCTCACATACACTTTGCATACACAGAGCTTACCAATGGCAGCACACTGTTCAATTCTAATGCACACATCTCACTGTGCCAATATTATCTCCGCGAGCCCAGACGTTTTGTAATAACCGTCTGTGAATGGGTTGTTTTATTCAACGGTGTGCTTTTGTTTTTTTCAAATACTAAAAATGGATTTAAAAAATGGACCAGTTCACTCCTCTCCAGTTACTTTGTTGCTGTCCTCTTTCATTTATCACAGGTTGTCGAGAAAATGTGAATCAGAAGGATTCGGTTTTATGTCGAATATTTTGAGCAGAAATGGCTGAAAATACAGTGCTTCATTAAGTACAATGTAATGTTGATTTGCCATTGACATTGAAATACCACGTGCTAATCTAAAGTCAGTGAAACGTTTGACAAATGGTGTGTATGGACTGTCTAAAGGATGTAGAGTCGGCCAGAACTGTCTCATTCCAGGGTCAGGTCTGCACAACTGAGAAAGACAATCTCCTTCAGGTTGATTTCAGCTCTGATGGGGTCTCAGTCCACTTTCCACTCACATCATTGTTCCTTAGTAACCCAGACTACTCATTTATTATTTTGCGGTCATTTCTGTCTTCGATCTTTATGACTAGAAAAGCGATACAGTATTGAATGCCTAGAATCCAGAATTACAATGGCTGACACTTTTAGAGAACAAGGTTAACTGTAGGTCACGTGTCCCCGCTGAGTAAAGCACTCCCTTCCACCCTTTCTTCTCCAGATGTGAAGGAAGTGTCAAATGAGAGACCTGCATACCACAGCAGGTCTCTACAATATCTTTCTCTGTCTCTTCTCTTGGTTTCTTAATGTCTCTGTTACTCTTTTCTCTCTGTCTCTCTGTCTCTGTCTCTCTCTCTCTCTCTCTCTCTCTCTCTCTCTCTCTCTCTCTCTCTCTCTCTCTCTCTCTCTCTCTCTCTCTCTCTCTCTCTCTCTCTCTCTCTCTCTCTCTCTCTCTCTCTCAAATTAGGATTGTAATGTGATTTCTTGTCAAGACCGAAAACGTACAGCACTATAGATTGGGGAAACATGGTGAAGAATTGGGAAAGAGCAACACAGCGGTGGTGGGATGTGGTACACCATCCATCAGGGAGACTGCAAGTCCCTGAGGCCGCCTTGTTCAGCGCCAGGCCCCAGTGGCGAGGCCCCTCTGCCTGCTCCCCTCTTGCACTGCCCGGCTCGTGCACAGCGCTCCCTCTGGGCCCACTTACCTGGAATGGGCACGTCCACTGGGGACAGGGTACGAACTGTGGAAAGAACCACAGGTTCTGAGTTCAAGATGCCTGTGTCGTAGAGATCCAAACAAAGGTCCATGCTAATAGCAATTGGGTCACATGTTCATACTTTCTATGTTCTTACTCTGCTTGACTGAAATGGCCTTGGTTTCTATATGTACATTTGTTGTTGTTGCAGCATAATTTGTGACTAAGCATGACAAAGTGATGAATGGGAGTCGGGCAGCTTTTTTGGTTATGGAATGGAAAGAGTATTAACATACTGAATATAATTTGTACTACAGTGCTTTAGTCCCGCATCTACAGAGCTTTATCCTTATCAAGTCTGTGTTTATATGTATCCATCAGAAATCTGCCCTATGCTCTCCTGGAACCCAATTTAAATGCAATTGATTTTCCACCGCTTAAATGTGCAGTGAACCATACAGGCACTGTAAAACATTTCAATAATCTCTTCGAGTGAATAGTGCAAACATGTTGCACATTTGCATATCACGAGAGTCAATCTATATTGTTAAATCGAGTTAGAATGAGTAGCTTTCACACTGTGCTGTTTGTTTGAGTTCATCTGTTGTAGAGACGAGACAGGACACCTTATATCAGCCTGCCATCAAACACCCACAAGGGGGTTTTGCTATTGCCATTTGCTTTGATATCTTTAAAGGATTCCGTGATGTATAGAAAACATATTCACAGTCACATGGGAAGACCTGGGCAGGAGGCTCATCCATTTCTCTTTTGTTAGGAGCTTATGCATATTCCATTATTCAACACAAACTGAATTATTAAAATGAAGTGATCTTCGTTTCTGTGGGTCCTTTACCTGCACAAAGGAGGGTCTCTCTCATTTGTGTTCTGGGTGATTGCTCTTCAAGTCCTGCTGAGACGAAAAAGAAAAAAGGTAGATGGCACAGGAGGGAAGTGGATAGAGATGGAATTTATATTGTTTTATGTAAGATTTTATAAAACACATGATTATAGAAATACACTGCCTCAAAACTGGTACACAATTTAGAAAATATCTGTGTTACGTAATTTGTGACTGAATACATTTTTCTCACTGCAAAAAAAGCTTGTATAAATGATTCTTCTTTTAATGAGAAATTGTTTTTTTTAATCTATTGATGATGCCCTCAACATTAAAAATCCAGGATGGATTAGACAAAGATGACAGAGTAGTCAAATCTAGACAATTTAGACTAGACTCACATTCATACAGGTACATTATTTGGAATATTTTACAAAACCTGAACAGCCTAAAGATCAAATATACCTTGAATATCTTTTCATATCTTACATGTGTGTCCGTCCCAAGGCGGATGGAGGGACACTCCTCCCTTTTCTCCTCCTCCTCCGCCAGAATCCCAGCCTCCTAGCCGAGAAGATGTCTTGATGACTTAGAATGATGAATCAGGTTGGATATGTGAAGACTACCAGGAAACACTATTAATTTCCTTTCAAAGAGCCAAACAGAAAGACAGATGTCCTCTTTTGTCTCACTAGTGCCTATGGTTTATATTTCAGACTGTGACTGGTTGCTAATTCTTCAAGTTAGAGCACGATTTTCCTTAGATATTTCAATTTTTCTTATCAAATAACAATTAGCTGAATAGTTCAGTGACCTATATTTCCGACTACGACTGGTTTCTAGTTCTTCTTGTTAAACAGGCAATGTTATTTTTCTTGTACATTTCCCCATTTCTAATCAAATAGCAATAAGCTGAATAACCTTGTTAGTTACCCACTTCTACAGTTAGTGCTATGCAACCAGTTAGTCACGTGGGTAGTTAGCTAACTAGCATTAGCTGCTGAAAGCCAGGCTACAGGCCAACATGTAGGTAACTAATGCTATGTGGTAATGGATACAGCCACGATGATTCTGGAGAAAATTGAGCCCCACATACACAGACGCACAGAGATCCCTCAATTTTGTTATCAGACTATTCTATTCAATTCACCTTATTGATCTTGAGGTAAATTCAAGAATTTCAGTAACTCTGTGTGCACTGCTATAGTAAGGATATACATACAAATAAACATAACATAACATGATGTAACACAAACCATGTTTTATATTATGATTTAAGACCAACTTACAAAAAACATATACAAAATGAAACAACAAGATGGGATCATAAGGAATTCTCATTAGAGATGCCTGACCATGAATCACGTGTATTACTCATACTTCAGGCTTTCACATTGAGCCATGTTATTATCCTTACAGTGACATTGTATTATTCTGCTGTTGCCACTTAACTCTCTTCAAAACTTTTCAGTTTTAATGGACTAAAATGGAGTCTTGTGAGAACAATACCACAACCTGCCAACACTGGATATTGAGCAACTGCTTCAAAATAATTCACCATGAAAGACGGTGTGGATCCAATTACTCCAGGAAGTGCAACAGACTGGTACAGGGCCTCCTTTAAAACTGCACGATACTGCTGTCAAATGACTTGTTCCAAGAAAGCACATAAAATATCTCATTACATAACAAAGAGCTTCCAGATAGCAAAATTCCCAATGCCCCGTTTAGCAGAGATTTAAAATAACAATTCCCATCACAATTGACAAACGTCGCTTAGCTCCCCTATTCACACAACAATAGGAGGGAGCCGGCCCTTCCTCTGAGCGGCGAGGCAGCGAGGGAGACAGCTGAAAAGAATCAGTAGGGGGAATCTCTCACTCCTTAAGCTTTTCAGTAATGCAATCCCCGGCTTCAGTGTCTACATTACCTCATGGGACCTACCTCCGGTTAGTCACGGGGTGGAGGTCTGTAGGAGAAGTCTTACTTAAGGACTAACAATGGATTCATATTCTCACGAACTGTATTAGGGGACACTGTCAAATACGGGGACCCTTTGAAAGCTCAGCTTTGAGATAGTAAGTCATTACATTATACCTGAATCAGAGAATCTGACTTGCTGTTATTCTTCTCTAGCTCTCTGAGGTGTTAGGCTGCATGAGTAAGCTATGGGTTTACAGCAGATCTCTGATTGCGGTGTGCCAAGTGAACACGAGCACTGCTGTGTGGGCTATTATTGCTTTACTATTGGGGCTTTGTAACTAGGATCCCTAGACAATTCCTTCTCTGGGCATATCAATTACGGGAGAACACATTTTTAGATAACTAAAAGAAGGGATGTCAAATGGCACTGTGTGATGCCTCAAATATCCTAAACAAAACAAACCCTGAAAACCCCCCATTACAATTAAGCGTGAAATAATCACCACACAGCAGACATCCCACCAAGCTGCCTTCACTGAGATGGCAAAGCTTTTGTCTGGAGATTGAGATCCTTATTCCTGGCAGTGTGAATTTGGCCAAACACTGTGTTGATTTCCTTGAGATGAAAGCGAGACAAATGCCACCGAAAGACTAATGACAACTAGTTCATTTGCATTTGGGGCAACATGGACAGTTTCCAGACTCATCGTCAGGGAGGATGGGTGGAGAGAGCTGTAGAGGTGGCAATGTGTTCTGTCACCTTGCTGACTAACACTGTCACTGACACATCCCGAAAACCACTTTGACACATTCACTGGCTCTCCAAATGATCAGCTAGCTCATGTTGCCAGCCAGCATCCTTCTCTGGCCCTCAGCCTGTGGAGAGCTACTCCTGTCACCCAGCTAGCTAACAATTCATTTAGTCACATTTTGTACAGTCTTGACATCCTCCCCCACCCCCCACAAAGCTGCCTGGCACAATATCACCAAGTTATTGTAGTTCAACACCAAGGTCTTCACACTTCCCAGTCTGGTCCTGACTGTCCCTCACATCCACATTGCCACCATATCACTCTTCCCGCTAAATGCTAACATTGGCACCAAGCAGTCAGTTCCAAAACTACAGAGACACTCTGTGCAAATAATGTTTCCCAGAACCGGAGCCAATGACAACTGAGGAGAGAGAGAGAGAAGAAAGCTGAGGGGATGCTGTCTGAGTGGTTTGTTAATTGGAGAGAACGTTCAGCAGATCCCCTCAGAAGCAGATGACATCCCACCTGCTTGCTTGTCAGTCTAGTTGACTTATGTAGCAATATGGTACTGACAGGAGTCTCAGAGAGTTTGTCTCCTGTCCTGACAGGAGAAGATGACTGCAGTAACCGACTCCTGCAAACTTCAAATCATATTTATATATCTATATATATATAAAAAAAATAGAAAAAAATTATTTAGAAAATTTGATTCGAAGTTTCCATGACCACTATAGTATTTGATAACTAAAGTAATTCAGACCAGAAGATATTTTTATTTTTTTTACCCTTTTCATTTGGCTTGCCTTCTGTATGCAATATACAATAGCTTACTGTAGAGGCGAGAGCCAGGGGATGTTTCTGCCCCGATTGTCTTTTTTCCCTTCAGATTTACAATGTAAAAAAGTTCAATAACAATGAACAACCATTGACATTTGTATGATTTCTTCTGTTCTGGAGCTGTGGAGATTGGATGCTAGACCACACGTATCAGAGAACCTAACCATCAAGCCATCTGGAGGCAGGCATGTGTTGTAGCCGCTGATATCGATCATCCTTTACATTTCCTCTCACAGATAAAGCTGCCATCTGGACACAGGTGTTACCTCTTTGAGAACTGGAAGTACAACAACCAAAAAGAAAGAAAAAGTATTATGTCTACGTTGTTTCGAAAATCTTTCTGTTTGCATGTGTTTGTGTGTGCGCGCGCGCGTGTGAATGTGTTACCCCTGTGTTCTGCACACAAATAAACTGCACTTTTTTTTTTTGTACAGCTTGTACCCTATCTTATCCCTTGCTAAAATCAAGCAACAAACCGTGACTAAATGTAAATTGTTAAAAAAAAAATGCGTACACATTTTTACTGACATCGAAACAAAGTGACGACTATAAAAACATTGGTATGCCAATGCTGCCGCCAAGTGGTCATTTTATTTACGACAGATTTGCTAGAAACAATGCAAAAACGTAACAGCGATAGCCTATCGTTAATTGTACAATGTCCTCCTGTTGCAAAAGTTTGATAGATAACCTATAACCCGAGCAGAGGACGTGTGATGAAAGTATAAATTATTATTTCACACATTTGACATAAATTACTTATCTACCCCAGTCAACATAATAGCTTGAGACAAATAAAAAGATTGATAAATTACCGAATTGCAGGCAATGTGTGACATTAATAATGATGACATGGTGTTATCAACAATGACAGTTCTAACAATAGTTGTCAGTGCCAACCTCTAGCTTAACCCTGCTCAGCCAAGCCTTGGCGCGAGTAGCTGACATAGTATACATTTGCATACTGCTTTCTCACTCTGTATGTCTCATTGGTATTTTTGTGACACACCGAGCACTTCAAGCCAAACATGTCATCGTTACCCATCAACTGAAACAAGGCCGTCTACCGAGTCTTGAAACAAGTTCTTGCCAAGGGTTAAAGAGGTGAGTGTCAATCATTAGACTCATGGTTCAGGTTACGTAAAGGAATGACTCGGAACTGTGTGAATTAATTACATGGTTTGGAAATAAATGGACAAAAATCATGTATTTGTCAATGTACAGTAATTGAGCAAAATTCAAATAAAAGTGACAGTACCATGTGACATTGAAACCGTCACCTGAAGCCACCTGAGGCCTTGAGTCCTGTGTCATGATCAGTCTGTTCATCCCACAAGGGTGTGTGACATTGATTCCTTCAAAGGATACCTTGTTTACACAGCGGCCTGTTTTGCAGCAAGAGAATATCTGCTCTATGTTCAGGTATCATGGTAAAATGATTCTCTGTGTTTACCTGCCAGTGTAATGTGATGTCTATGGCAGTTAGAAAGAGAGAGGTTGGGCTAAAGGGGTGAGGATGTGTGGTGATGAGAAACTGGTTTAGCTCCTTGGTATGAGGGCACTAAGATACTGTAGGTGGAGCTAAATCATAACGCACTGCGTACACCAGTCACTGCTCCTTTTCTTTCTTTCTTTCTTTCTTTCTTTCTTTCTTTCTTTCTTTCTTTCTTTCTTTCTTTCTTTCTTTCTTTCTATTTGTCTCTTTCTCCTCCCTCCCCCCTTCTCACATTCTCTCTCACTCACTCTCTATCTCTCTATGTTCAGCTTGTTGTCACTGAACAGTACTGCCCATGATAAATATCTACCATGGTTTGTGTACATCCGGCCTGGCTTGAAAAAAAAGAAGACCTTTAAGACTCAAGATTAAAACCACATTGCACTGTACATATAGCCTGTATCTGTGTGTTTACTACATGTTTAAAGTATGTCTGTGTTTACTGTGTGTGTTTGTGTGTGCACGTTTACTCTGTGTGTGTCTCTCTGTGGGTGTATTCAACTACATGTTCTATCATAGAAAGTTACTTTCTTTAGTGCTTCACATTCTGATACATACACACGCTCCACACAACCATAGCTTTTTTTACAAGAAATGTCACAGAGGGCTTCAACTGCAACTACACCAACCTAAACCCCCAAGAAAGACATGATGAAATTCCCTGGGAAACTCATTGAGAAAAAATGCAAGGAACCCTGAGAGGAGCAAATCAGCGCCGGATCCCCTCCTCTAGAGACAGTGGTGACACAGAGAGGTACAGATCATAGGCTAAACATAGTCATACATCAAGTTGGCAAATGGATGTTGAAACAGATATTCAGAATTCCACTTCAGTGCTCTGAGCTGGAGCATGTCAGTTTAGGCAGTGGTATAGCTACAGGTCAGGGCTGGGAAGTACAGGATCAGCACAGCATGACAGCCAGGTAAGATGTATAGGAAGGGACCAGGGACTCTGGGTTCGGCCCCAGAGTTACTGTAAGTAACCTTTTGGCCTAATGACCTCTGTTAATGTGGTGTTGACTGCTGACGAGACACTGGTGCCTGTGAGGGTCAGAGGTGGTGTTGTGTGAAGCAGTAGGACAATGTGTGGGATCCAGGTGTTGCATGGCCACTTATAGGTCCAGGCCTGTGGCCCGAGGGCTGGGCAACACTCCACTGACCCCAGTGTCCAGTTCCATACTGGCCAAACCCTGCTGACCCCTGGAGTAGATGACCAGGTGTGAGGAGTCGACCCAGCGGAAGGACAGCTCATATACCTCACCTAGCGAGATGGCTGGAATTCCAGGTAAACGTGTTGGTCGGTTAAACACATGGGTTTAAAATAGTGGTTGGACTGCAGTCTTTGGTGAAATTCTCTCGATCAACTTAAATCCGCCACGAATAGATTAATCGAGTTTGAATGTGTTGTGAAACCATTATTTGTTGATCTTACAAAATGTATCATTTTTGTGACACCCAATCTGAAAGGGTTGTCACTGTTAATAGAATGTGTTATTGTCTCCACGGGCAAACAGGCTTACGTCATTTTTCTGTATTTCTGCCATTCTATGGCCTGTTGTTCTGGTGAATCTCAATCTACCAAAATGCTGACAGACTTCATTTTCTTTGAATACCACTGCACAAAGCTTTGTTGAGTCCTCATAAATCTCGAGGGAGCCTAAAACTGAAAAACCAGGCCTTTTCTTCAGTGTTCTCCATGCAGGCTGCTTTTAAACTGTCACACTGAGTAGATACTGAGTGCGCTCTGACTGGGAACATGGGACACGAGAGGGACCACTCCCTGACAGCTTGTGGTTGTGGTTCCTGTCTCTTCTGAAACCCTGTCCCCAAAACATCTCTGGCTGTTGCCTGAACCCCCCCCCTCCCTCCCTTCTTCCTTAAAGACCCTGCTAATTAAAAGACAGGAATGGAGAGAACACACAGCAAGCTAAACGTGCAACTGTTTGGGAGGGTTTATTTCCTCTCATGTTCTTTATTAAGTTTGATCTTGCCATCATGTACTCAAAACAGATGCAGGTGGATATGATTGGAACATGGACCACAGTTTAATTATTGTATACAGCTAAGTCTTTATTTTGTGACTACAGAAAATATGTTGACTTTTCTGTAGTAACTAATTAATATATTTAATAAAGGGATTTGTATAGCCCATCACTGGACTATTGAATTGTTAATTTCCAATGCAAGACTTTTTTGTAAGTGCAATGATAAAATGATAAGTGTTAAGGTGCTCCACCACAGACGCTTTTGTTATCAACAATTCACAAAAAGAGAAAGAAAGTTCAGGATCATGAGCGCCCCAATGAGTAAAATATTTAAATCACAACACCAAAAAGTTTTCATTTCGGGCAGAAGTGTAACACTCTAACCCACAGAGCTGCAAGATTACGACACCCATCACAACAATGGCGTACTGTTTCCTGACATTCACGAAAGTCATTTGCTTCACTCTATAACTTCGGACAGCCCTACTCTAGGACTTTGTGGAGAGCAGTCAGGGTGGTTTGCCATCGAGAAACCATACCACCTTGCCGAGAGGCTGTAGCTCTACAGATTCAAACACACTGGGGCCCTGGATCCCTTCCCATTGGCTACTCTGTAGAGAATGTCCTGTTATTTGTCACTGAAAGACTGTTGCTCTCTGGGAAAGCGCACCGCAGAGCCTGGGGGGATTGAAGTTCTTAAAGCTCGTAAGCCAAAGAGAGAGCACACACGGGTAGAGATGCAGTGGATTTGAGTAGAAACATGTTTTCACTGTGAGCCTGACATCCTTGAGAACAAGCAGTAATTGGAAAAATGTGGGGGGGAAATGCTGGATTCAACAATGAGCGTATTTCTTCTTTTATCACAAGCACAGCTCCTTGGGGGCTTCTTCTGTGAGGTTAATGCAAGTAGAGATTGGGTCGAACCAATCCTGGGATTTAGTACCTTGTTGGCATACGACATGAAAAACCGCCACATTAAAACCCCCCTGGCTGGCTTGTGTAAAGAAAGATCGGAAACGAGTAAGAATAAATGTATTTCAATAATAATCTGCTAAATGAATCCCTTTAGAGCCATGTGTTGGTTGACAGCTGCATGATATCATTTGGACCACAGAGCCGTGATGTTTGTGTTTCACCTCCACACAAGTCAACCATGAAACACTTCTATTTGCGCTGTTTCCAACCAGACTATTAGCATGATAGCACACATTAAAGTGCTTTACCCATGCTACCCATCCCAGAGAGACTTTGCCCAACAACATGCCCTCTGATTTACACAACAGGGGTCATTACCAAGCAACCAGAAGAGTCCTTCCTCCTCCAAAGCCTCTTCATCATAAGTGTTTCCACTAATGGATCCCACATGGCCAGACTCGTCTGACTATGATTTTCACATCAGTTTATTGCATGTAAACAAGCGGCCGTATCAACAGAGCGTGAAGCCCCATATCGTTAGGGATTCTCGCTTCATCAGTCCGGGCTGGAAGAGGAAGCGCCCCCGGAAGGAACTGAATCTTTTTGTACAGGAAATGAAAGCTGTGAGCGGGTTAAATACATGCCGAGTCATCATTAGCTAGTTTGGTTTAAATACATGACATCAACCAGAAACAACTGAGACTTGGTGTGTAGGTGTGTGTGTGTGTGTGTGTGTGTGTGTGTGTGTGTGTGTGTGTGTCAGTGTGCATTTGTGTTTGGATGTGGGGAGACTTTTAAAGACGTGAATTACATCTCCTGTGTAACCAGTGATTTCATGTGAAAGTCATTTGCCATATAGGAAAATGAACAAATAAGCATACAGCATCAAGGTTCTGACATGTTCTTCATGTTTGACTTGAACAGTTCCGTGCAGGAAGTCAGAGAGGGCAGATGGCAGCAGAGTAGCAGACCTAGTGATGGTTCCAGGTTGCAGGCTGGGTCAGGGAGGTGAGATGGTTAATTCCCTGTGCCTTGGCCCCGCCCCCCTCCTCCTGAGAGGCCTGAGGCGGAGGGGCGGTGCCTCGTTTCATGCCGTGCCAAGGATTCACACCAGCAATTTGACCTGTCAGCCGAGCAATGAATCACCTGGGAAAGGCATCATTAGTTCTAGAGATTTATTGGAAACACATAAGCGGCCACATTTTCATACTCGAGAAGAGCTGAGAAGCCTGAGGGGGAAGAGGTTGTGGGGGGAGGGGAGGGAGCTGCTATTGGGTGGAGTAAACGGGTGGGGGCCACATGATGTGTGTGTGTGTGTGTGTGGAGGGGGGGGGGTGGTGAAGGGGTTCAGGTGCGAGTTGATGATAGAGTACACTTACGTTTACCTCCATCGTTGATTATTTTCCTTGTTAAAACCAGAGCAAGCTCTCCTCAGACCGGTTTTGTCTTTGCTCCAGAGACTTCCACATACCAGTTCTGACTGAACAGCCCCTTCTCAGTGTACTATATAAATGACACAGTAGGCCCCAATTATTGGGTCATAAATTCAAAGAGAGGGAAAATATGCTCGGCTGGAACATTGAGTTGGTGCAGATGTGTGTGCCAACCGGGCGAGCATGTTGAGACTTCTGCAGTAAGTGGTGAAGGAGATTGGGGAAGTGACAAACAGAGAGCCATCGTTGTAACCATGCCGCCAGCTGTTGTTATGGAGGGCGTGTGGACAGCTGAGACCCAATATACAGAAATCTGATGGTTATCTGTACTGCATTGGCAATGTTGATTATGATGTTGACATATTGCAAGAAACACATTTTTCCCAAAAAGTAATGGTATGATTCAGACTCGATATATTAATGTTCATGTAGGTGGACAGATACTGTAGTTGCATACTGTTGAGGATTCATTTAAATATTTTTCTCTTTTTGTTTCTGCCTCCCTCCTTCTGGACTAGTCTGAGCAATGCCTTAACGCTACTTAAAGAATCCTTATTAGTGTGGTGCGTTAATGAGTTGCGTTCAACGCTGCTTCTCAAGTGTCCAAGTGCCTATATAATTGTGCTCCAATTACCTGTCAGCGCTGACAGCGTCTGCAATGAACGCCCTGTCACTGTCTCACACATTTAATTAACTCTCCCAGACTCAGATTGGTTTGTTTGGCATTCCTGGTCATACATGTTCTCTGGAAGACTGAGTTAGTCTTTCAACAGCTTAAAAGAGTTTTGAATGTGACTGCATTTTGACAGATAGGCTAAAGGTCATGTGATTCAAGAAGAATGTTTGATGTATTTTTGTACAAAAACAAAATAATAGCGTCAATAAAATATGTGTCATTGGGTGGGTGTCATCCATGTCATGTATTTCAGCTCGGTGACTGACACTGACATCACATACACATTTTGTAAGAAAACTTGTTTCTATTTGTGTGCCACATAATTAAATGTGTCGGTTGTAAAATGCATTTGAGACAGTTTCAGGTGATTAGATTCAGAAGTTTCCATGTGAGTGGGATCCCTCCACTGTGCACCAGGTACTTAGTAGTGTGAGGTGCCTGGAGAGAAGGACGATTCTGGCTGTTGTGTTGCTCATGCATCATTACAGAAGGGCTCCAGGGCCTTCGGAGCCGTGTTGGCTTGGATTAGCTACATGTTGGCCCCTTGAGGAGCCTGGTCCCTGCAGACACAGATGCAGATGTGTCCCTGTTGGACCCCAGGGGTTCTGGGTGTGAGAGATCCTCCCCCCTGGAGCTGGAAGGGCCGATCCCCCAAGAGGGCAAGTTGACAGACCCTGGCACCCCGACCTCAGGCCTTCAGCTCTGGGAGTCACACTGCAGTGCGAGACCTGACAGACAATTCATGGATCTGCTTAAACACACCCCTCAGCCACAGGCTTTACATTTAAATCAGCCATGTCTCGTCATCTCAGTAATTACAAAGACTTTCATTTGTTGTGGGGATGCCTACTGTATAATGGTGGAGTGTGTTACTGTAACATGTGACTACCTCACATGCCTCATGTGCCTCACGGGGCAAATAGCAGCACAATAATTCAACAACTTTGAAGTCATTGTAATAATATTAATTACAATGAAGTCATTGTAATAATATTAATAAAATTAATACTAATATTATTAATATTATTACAATTTATGTAATAACAATTAAGCGTATTGTAATTTGGAATTGTTGACATCCATGATCATGTTGTTAATGAACAAACTTGCTCACTGTTTAATGAATGCGTACATTTGTTTTGTATTTTCGGTCCATTAAATTTTAAGTGAATGGCAATCGTCTCTTCTCATTTGATGGAGTAAACAATGTAAGTTCAAAGAGAAATAAAGACACAATTCTCTTCCTAGTCCTGTTTTAAATCGTGTCTGACAACAATTTTGGAATTAGCATAATGTTAGTAATTACAGTCACCCAAAGTTACATCACCCTTATTTACACAGTGGGGGCAAGTTACAGCCCCGGACCTGTAACAGTCAGTGCTTGTAAAGTCAGATACAGATCTGCCTTTGGAGGAATGTTTATTCCACAGTTTTAAATTGTTCATACCTAGTTTACAAACGAGAGAGCATAGTTATGTGGAATTGTTTTTGACCATGTATCGTATCAATCCACTGAAAAGACATTCTGGGCTCTCTGGATCTAATTCTCACATGTGTCTATATCAAATTTACAAACGATTAAAACCACCCCCAAAAAAATTCCAAAGTATTTCCTGTCATGATTTCCCAGTCTTCTTCGTTTCAGCATTGTTGACAACAAGAGAATTGGGGCCCTGAGAAGACGATACGTGCCAGCTACTCATTTCAGAGTGACATTTCAAAACCTGCCTGAGGTGATGCAAGCAGATTAATCAACGTCAACACTCTGCAGCTTACATGAAGCCTTTGAACAAAACAGAAGCTTGCTAATCACGTCAACACGAAGATTTTTCATTTCTAATTGTAAAAATCTACAAAGAAGCTTGTTGACCTTGTTGTCCATGCCCTCATTTAAATATATAAAATGTGAAGAAATAATAAATGTTTTTTACTGAAAAATGTCTGTGTAAAATTATATACTTACCGTGTGCCAATTTCATACAACGGCCTGAGACAACTTCTGAAAACCAAACTGGTATTGTTCAAATGTTACCTAAAATAACCAATTATTGAAAAAGATATGTGGAGAACTCGGTCATCCTTGACGCCAAACTGGCTGGAGAATAAGCAAATGAAGAACGTCTGACATTCAAATAAATGGGGATTCACTAATTCTCTGGAGAGTCGTGTCATCTTCACCTGTGCTGTTTGTGTATTCTAAGACCCAAAAGAATGACTTTGTAAATCTGCCCTGAAGCAGGAATCTTGACCTTGTCAATCCAGATTGACGTGTGTGTGTGTGTGTGTGTGTGTGTGTGTGTGTGTGTGTGTGTGTAAAACCTGCTACTTCATATTGTCCCTCCAGAATTAAAAAAGCTAGATGCTAGACTACAGGTGCTTGTTATATATTAAAGGCAGTAGAAGATTGTTTTTGTGGAAGGATTAGACTATAGTTCAAATGACTTATATTTCAACTCTTGTATTCAATGAGAGCGTTGCACACTTAAAATCTTAAAGAAAATGTTTTGATACATTTGATCATACATTTCTAAGACACTCCTCAGTCTGATAATAATAATATTTTATAGTCTAAACCTATTTTATACTTAGCATAACACACATATATATTTTTTTAAAGGAATTATTGTCAAAAATTCTTTAATGTATACTTGAGACCAAAATGTTACTCTTAGCAGCTTGATTCACACAGCCCCTGGACTAGTTTGAACATGTTGCTATGCTTTGTGGGATCTCTCCTGCTTGTATTAGGTTGATCTTCAAAGAATGTGACCCCTGCCGTAGTATCCAGGGCGGCTTAATTGCCATGAGTGTGTCAGATGTGGCAGCAAGCCTCGGGGCCAGGAATCATCTGAATCCTGCTGTGTTGAGCTTTTGATGAACTATCCTTCACTGGAGCTCTCACCTGCCTAGTTGCAGCACACTGATGTCAACCGACACAGTCACCTGGCCTCGTCAGTTACCTCCGACATGATCCAATCAGGATGTTGATGCATCGGTTGTGTTATGGCACTCAAATCCTGTGACTGGGCGTATGTGTAAAACAATAGTGCAAATTGGTGTGCTTTGGAACTTCGGGACATGAGTTGGTTCTTTCATGTTGACTGACTTTGAACTGACTTTGGAGACAAGATGGACCCTGCTTTGTGAACAAAGTTCTGAAGTCATATATTGTTGAAAAGGCACATCCAGAAATAGCCGCGTCACACATTAAAACACAAACGTTCTGTTCTTTTATAGATCCCATCCTTTTTCCTCTTGCACCTTGATAAATAGTAGCTGAGTCTCTCCCTGGCAGCGCTTCCAGCCTAGAGGCGGTTTACGAGTCCACACCGGGGGAGGCCTCCAGAGAAAATGAGCCGCGAAACCTGCTGTGGAGTCTGTTCTGAATGAGGACTGTGTGTTTGAGGCTAGTGTGTAGGGTTCCCACTGGGTCCCCAGGCCAGTGCTGTCAGTCACCCACACTGAGAAAAGCATCCTCACTGATCACATTTTCCCAGCGCTCCCACCTATGGCAGATCTCCTGCTGATGTAGACTATGAACAGACCTAGCCTGTCAGTCAGTACACTGGAGAAGTCAAGTTAGTCACGCTATCGTCTACACAGCCCAGTGCTGTGGAGAACATTCTCCCCTGCACTCACTCCTCCTTAGAGCCGTGTACCTTATTGTTGTTCTTCAGATAACTCTTACCACTAACCGTCTTTTCATCTTTGGCAGACAAATATACTTTGTTTTCCAGCGACTAATACGTCTTTCGGTGACTTTGTTATTCTAATATGTTACATTAGTCACACAGACAGTCATTTGGGTCATTTAGTTGTAACCCAAGCATCGTTTTAGAATGACTGCATTTCTCTCTTTGTCAACACTGGCATCTACCCCTCTGGGCCATTTTCTCTTGTGATGCCTATCATGTTGTTGATGGTAAATAAGCACTAAAAGGCTTTCTAGCTGGCTGGGGTACACTCAAATGACCCTGCTGATTGGACGAGAAAAGCAGACGATACTATGAGACAATCCCCATCTGGCATCTGGATATTCCTCTCTGTCTTTCTTTCTGTCTCTCTCTCAATCTGTCTTCCTCTGTCTCTTTCCGTCTCTCTCTCTCTCTCTGTCTCTCTCTCTGTTTCTTTTTTTGATGATTCAGAAACATGTTAATTGAAACAAAATGCACGCGAAGTGTTGTCCTACCCCATACAGCGCTAACAGTTTTCGGAATCACTGCCACAAAGGAAACTTTAAAAAAGTGTATTATGCACTCTGTGTATAGAAGTCCATTGTTGTTTTCTGCTCTTTTATTTTTTTTTTCTGTCTTTTCTTCCGAATTATGAATTGAGCTTTTCAAAGCAATCCTTACCAGATGAGTGCTCTTGCATGAGAGGCCTTTCACGAGCAAAGCAAATGTATGATTTCAATGTGTTCTTCCTTTGTTGTTTGGGTTAGTGTGTGTGTGCATGCGTGTGTGTGGTGGAGGTGGGGGGATACATTTGGATTCAAACAAAAGACAGATTTTGGAAAAACATCTTAGTTACAGTGAGTTTCGAACAGTTTTGTAGTGAGATGGGGATCATTTTACATGATACTAAACCTGAGACAGGGAAAAGCAAATAGCCACTTGCAAGTTTCAGCTGCTATTGAACCTGCTATTGACAATTTGGAAATATGATTCATAGTTTGGTTTTATTGTGCTTTTACTGCACTTAACTTACTTATTGGATGACAGAGCACCTTCAACGGGATCAGCCCTGAGGTGACAAGAGAGAGAGAGAGTAAGCGTAAGAGAATGAGAGGGCATGAGAGAGGGAGAAAGGTACAGAGAGAGAGAGAGAGAGAGAGAGAGAGAGAGAGAGAGAGAGAGAGAGAGAGAGAGAGAGAGAGAGAGAGAGAGAGAGAGACAGAGAGAGACAGAGTAAAGAAATGGAGGGGGCCGGTATGCATGTCTTCACACTACACTGGTGATTTTGGGATTTTCGGGATAAAGATGAGGTAAATCCGGCCTTTAAGTTGTCATTTGCGGTCTAAGAAGAGTCGCCTCTCGGATCTGGTCCCAGGTCTGTTTGGCCTTTTGTTCCATGATGATTACGGCGAGGGGAAGCTGATCTCAGAAGTGTGCCCATGGGGTATATTCAGAGCTTAGGGCCAGGTTAGACAGGCTGCACCTCTGGCTTCTAAGCCTCACAGCTTTGTAGAAACAGGAGAAGGGAAGGTGAGGGCGGAGTGGGTGGTGGCGGGGGGGGGGGGCGGGGAGGCGCAACAGTAATTACAGAAGATGGTGATCTCGGTGACCTCACCACACCCGACACTTAGCATGTTGTCTGCGCACCGCTGTCCTGCCCTGCTGTCTGTGCATGACAATGGAGCGGGTCATGGAGCCAGTGATTCCACTGAGGCTGGGCTCTCCTGAGTCCTCTCAGGTGTGTGGGGAGGGACGGGGCTACACCCCTGCTACACAGGCACATCCCTCCCCTGGCTGACCCCTTGACCCTGGATATCAGCTGGACAGGCCCTGGAGGTGGAGGCCTTTCATGAGGAGAAATGCTTGACGTTTTGATGCCGAACCAAAAACGATGCACGCAAATGTGGTCAGATCTGGTATCTTTATTATCTATGGACGATCGTCGAATAAAATGAAAGATGCTTGAAGCGTGCGGAAAATTGTAAATGTTACCCGTTGGTCGAGAGGAGATTTGTGTCGTGGGTTTCCAAAAGCAGACTTTTGGATGGTGAGGAAGATGAGAGGACATGTATGTAGATCCACCTGGTAACACTAGAGGGCGATCTTTCTCTCTCACTGCACTGAATCTGGATGTTAGGTGGTTCGGGGGACCACCTAAGCACCGTTTTAAGCATCGTTCTCCAACACAATTATTTGTCAACTATTGTTTTGTCCAGTATTTTGCAATACACGTTAGTCATCATTTTCATCAACTCCTCTTTGCTGATGAATCACATGAAATAATATCATTAGAGTTTAGACATGGTTATACTTGTTTGAATGTTCTGCTGGTCTGCGTTCTCAGACAGTCTGCATGAGGAGTGCTTGGTAATGTCTCCATATCTCACATCCACAGACATTTGAGCGCCGAAGCAATTCAAATTAGCAGTGATAAGAAAAGAGCACAGTAGCTTCCTGCTAGGGTTGAGAGCTGGGAGTGTTTTGACATGGCCCCGTGGCTAGCATTAATTGACGAAGCAGTCCTAATGAATGGGGCAGATCTACGCCAGAGGCTTTGACAACAATTACCATTGCTACAAATTGAAGCTCTCTTGGGTTTGTGGGGCTGGATGTACTGCAAGCCGTGATGACAACCCAGTGAAGTCACGTTGAACGAAAGCCATCGGTAGCATAGCTCATCGTTGTTGTCATTGGCCTGTCTGAAGTCTGTTCTAAATCCAGCCCAAGTGAACTTCTTAGATATTGAGAAAACGGTTCTTAAGTCAGTTCGTATTGTTTTGCTTCCTTTCCCCTCAGTTCACAGGATGACTCATACTGCTAACACTCAGTGACAGACCGTCCTCTCATCAAACGCAGGGTTTTGCATGAAAACATGTGATCGTTGATGATCACCCAGCTCTGAGTGGCATTTCAAACTGTGAGTTCAGACAGAAGACAGAACCTTTGAGTTTTCTTCCTGACTGACTGGTCGCCCATCAGTCGAGGTTAAAAGAGGAGGTTTCAACTTGAAGAACTTCTCAAATGTTTTTAGGAAATGCTCGGCTGGAGGTCAGACCTCGTTGGTGTGTCATTTGCCTCAAAGGACACGTGATCATTTGCAACTCCGGTTATTATATTTGCTTAGTATTTTGCTTCTCGCTTTAGTTCCATGAAGCTGGAACCTGTTCAGCTTGCCGTCGAAAAGTCTCCTGCCACCCCTCTTCTGCTAGCAGTAGTTAGTCAGTGTGGTCTGAGAACACTTTTCAGTTTGTGTGCTTTGTGGAGCGTAACACACACAGCAGAGGATTCCTTCAGTGTGATCTCCCTCAGGCCCCCTGCCAAAGCACCAGGGCAGGTTACACACTTTGCCTGCCTGTAATTCCCAGTGACAGCATCGATGCTGGGGGCCAGACCTGTAACCCTGTACGCAACGTTAACAAACAGGCCCCTGGGAGGGTAGAAATCCCACAACCCCCTTCTACATCCCCTCCTCTTCTTCCTCCGCCTCCTCTCTCCACCCTTTCACCCTCCACCACCCTCTCATCTCTCCAGAGAAGGCAGCTGTGAAGTGATCCAGGGTCCTTGTTCAGATCCGAGACCTTGTCATCCACCCAGCCTCCCCACCACAGTATGTCAGTGCGCCGTGTTCACTGTCCAAAGGTATTTGAAGACACCTGAACTTGTAACAAGAGATCTCCTCCTGTTTATGTTTTTTTCTTCTTCTGGCAACTCTATCTGTCGCTGCACATATACAGAGCTCTGGGCTAGAGAATCATGTCAGCGGTTCATTATTGTCTGTGGGCGTCATACTCATGGTTGCACTGTGTTCTCAGTTTACAGTGAAGGTACATCGGGGTGTTGTGTGGAAACTATGCAGTAATTATTGTGGCGGGAAATTTGGAGGAAGAATGTGTATCCTTTGGGCAGTGAGCAGTTGCCTGTCGAGAGTCATGTTGTTCTGTGGATCAGCCTACCTGCGCACTGTGGTTGACCCGGTGACTGCCTGCTGTAGGCCGTGTCCTGATCAACGTCGCAACGAGAATGCAGAGGCTCAGTTCCCTTACAACAACAAAAAACAGCGGGAGGGTGAGTCAAAGCCTGACGCTCTTGCTCCTCTGCCCCTAAACAGCATTTTGGGGGGGATTCATGAAAAGAAATGCCATCAACCACACCTCCTAGTCTTGTTAAGTTAGCACCAACGGTACACTCCGCC
>NC_140369.1:16402500-16550000 GCF_054491055.1 Hypomesus nipponensis
CTCACACACACAAACTGGCTCAAGCTGCACACACACACATACATCCTCTTTGTCTTTAGTATGCAACCATGCGGGCAGTAGCCACAGGCTACAGAAGCATGCTCATCTGAAAGATGTACGCAGGCCAAGCAGACTTTCCCAGCCCCACCCCTCCATCTCTCCATCCCTCCATCCCTGATTCCTTCGCTCCTCTCCCAGCCTGCTCTATGCCCCCTAACCTTGCTACGAGTACAGGGCAGAGAAAGAGGACTCTAACCCCCCCCCCCCCCTCCATCATGGGTGGAGGAGAGGCGAGGCTGGAGGTGGCGAATAGCAGGTCCTCAGAGTAACCCGTGGTGACAGGTGTCAGGGAGTCTCATGGGCAGACCTGTGACGAGTGTCCTGCTCACTTACAATCCACAGTTTGGCGCTTTTCACAAGTCACGAACTGATGAGTGCCAAAGAGGTGGTACGAGGCTTTGCCCTCACTCGAACACAAACACACACACACACACACACACATACACACACACACACACTCACATCCTCCCTCAAGCCTGGCACTCCACACACGCCCGCTGCCAGGCCAGCTTAGCGTAGTCCAGGAGGGCTTCTCTGTCTCAGGGCTGAAGCACAGAACACAAAGCCGGTAGGCCGTTACGCAGTTGGTAAATTATATTCTGCCGCGAGAGATAGAGAGAGAGAGAGAGAGAGAGAGAGAGAGAGAGAGAGAGAGAGAGAGAGAGAGAGAGAGAGAGAAAACTCACCAGGACATCTCTGTTGTTCACCGTGAAGCACAAAGGCCGCCACGTCGACTCACAATCCTCGCGTCTCGTTTGTGCACTGTGAACACGCCGAAGCATCCATGACATCGTTTGTTGCTTCTAAATGCATGTACGCGACCGGTTCTAGCCTCTCTGAATATGTACAAACGGCTCTGTGAACCAAACTAATTGCAGACATGGTTTCTTGTTGCCACTGGTTGAAGTGCCAGGGCTTGGAAATTACATGATGTCATGGTGGATTTTTGTCATCTTGGAACTACTGGCCCTTCATTCCGTTTTTAACACTTTCATCCTTGGGTGTCTCATGAATGTGAATGGAATTTTATGAATTTAAGTGAAATTCCCCTAAACGATCCCTGGGGTATCATGATTGTTTTTTTGGGTCTTTCAAATTAATGCTACAATCTGGCGTAAATGTACCATGTTTTCAGTTTTGGACAGACCAAGCTTTTGACAGAGCAAAGTAACGGAGCCAGGATGGCTGAAGAGATCTGATACTGAGGTGTTCATTCACTTTGCATGTTTCCTTTCTTCAGCACAGCCATGCAATTGACTCACCCGAAACGGGGTGACAATGTCCCCTCTCTTCCCTCTAAACCTCGAGAGCTCAGAAAGCAAAAATCCTCAATGACCTCAGGCCTATTCATCACGCTCTTCTGTCCGCCCATGAGAGAATTCCGCTGAACTTGACCCTGGGTCATGTCACCTATTCTACGGCAGCGGGTGGAGCTCGCCCCGGGGCTCCCTGGGAGAGCCCCCTCCTCCCTGGTCTCCTGGGGGCTGCCTTCTGATGATGCCAGCCCAGTGGGGAGCGGCGGGGAGCAGTCAGGGAGGAGCCGTCATTAGATCACAGCAATTACAGCATTTCCATGTAAGTGGGTCCTCAGCAGGCTTCCACATACTCATCAAGACCTCTTTTATACCTCCACCAGGCAGTCAAGACCCCCTTTATACCTCAAAGCAGGCAGACCTGGGCTATGGGCAGCTAATGAGAGCAGCCTCCGTCCCTCTATTCAACAAGCAGTCTGCCTATTCAGCCAGCTCTCTATAAACTCCCTGTATTCACCGTGGGCCAAGCCTGCAGTGTTAGCGCCAAACTGGCTTCTCTGTACCCACCTCCCGCCACCCTCCTGCCCTCCCAGCCCAGTCCCACCTTTTCACACCGAGCCGAGCTCAAAGGGAGGCCGGTAGGGGGGTGTACAAAAGAGCTGTGTTTGTTTAACATCTCTTTAAAGAGGAATACTTGTCAAATGTGGGCTGGATCTCCACTCCTCAACCTCAGCTCTCCTGCTGCAGCTGAAGCTTCTGTGGACACCGCACCGCCCGTTAAGTCACACATTATAAGTCCTTTAAGGGTTAATACACGTGTACTGTTTTTCATTGTCTTATTTGGAAATTTCTTTTTTTTTTTATCCTGGTGTTAAAATATTGGCATTAAGTTAAAAAAAAAAGTGGTAAATACATGATGAAATTAGCCTGTGTTACTATCCTTTAAATCTAAAGCAGTGATCAATTGTCTTAAATAAATAGCACAATTGCTAGCCTAGGATTCAAACCATTTATTTTATTATCATGTCAGGAGTAGTCTACCTAATAACCAATTTCAAAGTAAAGAATATACAACTTAGAATTTCAATACGTGATCAAAACAAGCCAGTATGGAAAATAAGAATTAAACTTCTTATCCTTTTATTTATCAAGCATGTATACATGGATTAACTAGGACAACTATGCGTTCCTATGTCCTTTCACTTCTCAATCTGCAGAACATTTCTGTTGGTTTCTAAGAATAGCTAACCGACCTAATACAGTCAGTGACATTTTCACCATTCACTGAATACAATTAAATTATGTCTCACCAAAATGCCAAGCATTTACAGGCCTCTTTACATAACGCATCAGGACACCTTAACATATTACAGTTTGTTCATGCAACTGCACGAAAGTTTTCTGTTCATGAAAAGGTATTGACAAAATTAGCAGTAGACCTATTTCGATAAAATACAATGTTCTCAGCATTATTAGCAAGGCCTTGTGTTAGTCATTACACTAATACGTTTACAACCCAACGAAGTTCAATTCTATTAGGCTACAATTTTAATAAGTTAAACGTGTGTGAATGAATCAGACAAAGGTTTTCTTAATGCATGTGTGCCTTTCCCATTACGTAGGCTATTTGTAGGATACTGATGGAAGTTATAATTTATAGTCTTATTTTGCATGTAAAATAATCGAAGCATTTTATGGTTAATTCATTTTACAGCGTCAACGCATCTGTCGCGTTCGTCAAGAACAAGCTTTTTTCTGGACTTGACATGCTTTGATCTCTAACAGCTAGAGCAAGAAAAGGGGACACAACGAATTAGGTTAATTTGCATTAATAATCAGTGGATATTTATCGACTTAATGAGGTTCATATCGACGATCTCAGTTTTAATTGAAACCAAGTGTTCATTGTTTCAAACTAATTAGGCCCAACTCTTTAAAAGGCCCTTCGTCTGCATTAAAAAAAGAATAGAAAAACGAATATTAGTCCAATCATCTCAATTCCGAGATGAAATGACGAAATATATGATCATACTTTATTATTTCATTATTTCATTATTTCCTATAAAATGTAAATTATTGTAAACTATGACATTTCGGATTAAGGTTTGCGTTTGATGACAAGCTGTATCATGCTGTCCTGTAAGCAACTGCTCGACGCTCAAAGAGGACATTTGCATTTATGCAGATTAAATTAATCTGTTGATCTCCTTGTCTAACTGATGTAGAAGGCAGCATCGTGTGTGGATATTACGTCTGTATGCATGAGGACGGGTTAATTAGTGATACTTCGCCTAGGATTCCCTAAAGGTCATACTTAGCCAAAGGCTTGAATACATTCCATATTCTTGACATGCTACAAACTGACAAGTGCAGTGACAAAATTCCTTCTTGTTTTTTTATGATTAAAAAAATAAATAATAATTAAAATCTTAAACTCTCCAAAAGGAAAAAAAATCATTATAATTGTTTAGAGAACGAATGATTCACTGCTTTTTCATCATCACTAATTTTGCTTATGCCATTAGCATTAAAGGGTTTTCTTGATGTCCTCCCCAGTCACAGAATCCTGCTTAGTTTTTGAGTTTTTGAAAAATGTCACTGCAATCACTTTTGTCACTCACCAACAAAATAAAATAATGGACTGTATTTCTGTGTATTGTCTTTCTTTGTATACATCTTTTGACTTCCAACACCTACTCTAATGATCATAAATAAGATGACCTTCAGAACTGTCAACACATTGCAGCATTGCATTGTCTTTGCCTAGGACAACAGTCAAAAAATACTTGATATGCATAAATGATATGTATTCTTTCAGTTGTAGCTACTGCCAAACAAACTGCCAAACTGGCCTGCAAGCAAACAAACAAAAGGAAACATGAATGACTTATTTTAGCGATCTCCTTTATTAGATCCAGTCCCATAATCCTGTCATCCTCCTGACAGACAGACAGACAGACAGACAGACAGACAGGCAAGCAGGCAGGCAGGCAGGCAGGCAGGCAGGCAGGCAGGCAGGCAGGCAGGCAGGCAGGCAGGCAGGCAGGCAGGCAGGCAGGCAGGCAGGCAGGCAGGCAGGCAGGCAGGCAGGCAGGCAGGCAGGCAGGCAGGCAGGCAGGCAGGCAGGCTTTAGGCTCTGCAGGCTTTCTGACAGGCCACAGAACATATGAACCCTCCTGACCAGGCTGTTCTCAACAG
The DNA here is from genome assembly GCF_054491055.1 of Hypomesus nipponensis. Taxonomy (NCBI): domain Eukaryota; kingdom Metazoa; phylum Chordata; class Actinopteri; order Osmeriformes; family Osmeridae; genus Hypomesus; species Hypomesus nipponensis. Next base: position 16,407,012 of record NC_140369.1, read on the forward strand.
CCAGTGATGTCATTCTCTGCTCGGATGCCTTGTGTTCTTTCCTTCCTCTGTAATACATCTTCCATGGTCTGCTCTTTATGGCCACATGATTGCTTCCAAAGACCTGTGACAGACAAACGCTTCCACAGTAAATGGCCCGTTCTTTTACAAGTATACTGCCTCTATTGTGCTGTGTTCTTCATCTGTATTTGCTCCAGATAATGTTGTTTTTGTTGTCGTCAAAGGGGGTGACACATTGTGAGTATCAGATAGAAGATACGTTAGCTCAGGAATGGCCCGAGATGATATCCTGCAGAAAAAGTGACCAAAATAGCATGAGGTAGCCAAAAAGTCCAAACTGAAAACAGATTTTTCCATCTTGTTTGTGGCATTTGTACACTAACTGGAATGGATCGAGGCATGAAAGGCCACTGCTGTCTCTGAAAAGTGTGGTGCCTGACAAGCAAGAAGTAAGGCGTTGATGCAGCGATGTGAAGAGATCCGGGTCCGCCCTGTTTACGCTCTCCCCCCCCCTCCCCTACCCCCCCCCCCCCCCCCCACTGACGCTGGCTACACGAGTGAAATTGACAGTTTGGACAGGCGGGTACTGCTGGTGGCGTCATATCAGGTTGTCACCAGAACATTAGGAACAGGGCAGGGGATGACTGTCAGGGATGTGGGGGTGGTGGGGGGGGGGCTGGTGGGGGGCTCAGGGCTCGGGGCTAGTGTGTGTGTGGGGGGGCGGGGGGGGGGAGAGGGGCGGGGGGGGGGGGCGGAGTCATTAGAACCAGATGAAGGTGATTGACTGTCTTTTCTCTATTCTGGGGAAGGCATTTCTACTCCCGGTCTTACTGTCAGTTTCGTTTTCAAAATATCAAGTCAGAAGCAGTCGTCTTCAGACATATCTATTTGGTAAACTTATGTTCCATGACTTTCCAATCCAGAGGGTTTGAAGACACAGATAAAGGACCCTCGACGAAATACGGCACAATAACTCAGCTGCCACAGACTGTCGGCTGTTTTTCAATTTATCCAATAAGAACAAAGATGCAGAAATCCCTCTCAAGCTGACCGGGCGCTTGGACTGACCAAAGCTCGAGGAGCTGAGCAACAACGTGCGCTCCCGATTATTGTCTTTACCATCTGAGAGAAAACAAAGAGATCCCAATCAATCGTCATTGATGTTTTTCTTGCTTGAAAAAAAACGAAACTAAACAGAGCCAAGAGATGGGGTCAGGAGATATGGTTAGCTGAGTTGACCTCTGGGCACAAACAGCCAGGGTTCAAAATAATTGTGAGGGGTGGGGTGTATGTGTGTGTACGTGTGTGTGTGTCTTGGGGGGCAGGGGGTTATACAGAGAGCAGAGCAACTCTACAGTTGTCACGGTCACAGCCGTGCCCCCCAGTTTCAGTTGTCGTTTGTCTCATCATGTCCCCCTGTGTCTTGTTTGGTTCTGTGTCTTAAGGTTCCTGTTTTGTGTCCAGTCTTTGTCTTTTCCTTACCCTTGTTACCATGTCTGTTCCTGTTTCAAGAATAAACCCTTTGTTTGACGCAATGCCTGGCCACTGTCCTGCGTTTGGGTCCTACCCCACCACTCCACGTAACAACAGTAGCTGATAGAAGTAACTTAGGCTGCTAGTCCACTGAAGTCACAGTGCAGCACACAAACTTTACTGACAGAAGAGCAACTTTCTTGAAGGCATTGAATGCTTTGCATTTTGTGAACAACAAGCATTTCTGAACACTGTACACCATGAATTCATTCTCAGTTTTTTGCCCGGTGCCTTGCGCCCACTGCCGAAAGACTGTGGATTAAGTGACTTGGTTGCTTTGTGGTGCATTTGAATTAGGTGAGCCACATTCCTCCCACCCAGCCAAACCACTGGCTTTCACTGCACCACGGAAAAAGAGAAGGGTTTGTCCTCACATTTAGAGTCAAAACAAACAATCACAACGTTAGCGCCAAAGAATGATTCCCAAAGCAAACACACGTGACTCGATAAATGGATTACAAGCTCCTCTTAACAAAGCAGCCCTCTGCACCTCTGGGATTTTGGAGTTTGCCAAGTGGTGAAGGCCACGCCCGGCCATCGCTGGGATGTTGGAAAGTCACGGTGGGGTATTCGCTCGCTGATCCTTCAAGGTTTGAGCATTTACCTCAAGTCGGCAGCAGCCATTTCACAGGTAGTCGAACTGAAGACTGTTCAACTGGTTGTGTGCTCTCTGCATGGGAGCCTGTCAGCTTTCCGGCTGCTCCACTGATGACAGCAGAAGGCTGGACATGCAGGGGCATGCACCAGAAACGTATGCATTACAGATTTGCGGGAATTCAAAACCATGATCGGTCCTCGCTTCCAATTATTGCCATGTATCGGCTTGATCAACCGAGGCACATCCCACTTATCAAAGGGTTACATCTGTGTTGTGTGAGAGAGTGGAAATGTTACCTGAAATGTGTCAGCGGAGTGGACCCGGCTGTTAACGTTCAAAGTCGAGTTCCCCTGACACAAACACTTGCACTGACACGCACAGCCAGACCCAGTGACTTCCTGGTGTCATCTCCACCTGCAAGTGTCCCGGTATCCTGCCCCCCCCCACCCCTCCTCGTCTTTACATTTGGATGTCTTCCCAGCTCCACCCCCCCCCCCCCAAGTCTCCTCACCCACTGTCCTTTGATGTAGAGACCTGGCAGTAAATTCCTGGGTCTTTTATGCCCGCTCTCTTTTCTATTAGCAGGGTTAACAAGCTGCTGCAGCCCTAGCTAATGAGACTGTACCATGTAGAGGGGGTCACCTGGTGTGGGGAGAGGGGGGGACTTGGGCTCTTACAGGGACCCAGAGAGAGAGAGTGTGTGTGTGTGTGTGGAGGGGGATCCTAAAGATGGGCCCCTGAGCCCAACCCTTTCCCGTCCGGGGCCCCGCTCAGCGCCGGTCCCGCTGGGGACAGATGGGCAGAGAGAGAGGGGGGCCTCATTAAGGCAGGATGTACCAGGACGCAGTAAAAACTCCCTTTTCCCTTACTTCGTCCGTTTCCTTTTTTCTCTCTCTCTCTCTCTCTCTCTCTCTCTCTCTCTCTCTCTCTCTCTCTCTCTCTCTCTCTCTCTCTCTCTCTCTCGCTCTCTCTCCCTCAGACCAGCGAGAGCTCCAGGAGATCACTTACAGATGTAGAACAGGACAGCCGAGGAGAGGAGAGGAGAGGAGGGGAGGGGAGATGTAGACGCTATTCGAGCTCAAGATTGCATCAGACCTGCGGAGTAGCTTTTTGAATTTCTTTATTCATTTATCATATTTCAAAAAAATAGACGCAGCACGATCACGGATGATAAACAACAGTATCTAACGCCTGTATTTTGGAAATATGTTGTGTGAGGTCACATCTTTTCTCCAGGGGTTGAGTTCTCGACTAACACACGCACAGCTGGGGCCGACACCCTCGCTCACAATCGCACACAGTCACATGCACTCACACACTGAGGGGTTAAGTGTGTTGACCCCTGGGGGTCAGGCGATCATTTAGACGGCCCTCTGAAGACCCGGTCCATGCAGATCAGCTGTGAAGGCTGGCCAACCGTGTGACAGCAGGGGGGCCATCTTGTCTGGCTGTGACCCCGCCCCCCTTGCAGTCTGGGGCCCTTTCTTAATCAGCACAGTCACCGCTGACACGCAGCATACACACGGCAGTCCCCCGACATCACAGCACCTGTCAATCTACCAGGACAGACTCGCCATGCAGACGGAAGAGAGACAAACACGTCTCAACCAGTGTGCTTGTTGACCAGCCGGCTCTCACACAACTTGGACGAGTTCCTGGCATTCTTCAGTCCTCAGCACCTTTGTTCTAGATATATCTCTGTCTTCAATCTCACTCCCTCTTTCTTGAAATTCTCAGTAACACACACAGAGCACCATGCACGCACAAACACACACACACACACGCACACACACACAAAGTTTACCCTCCACAGAGAGGGAGTTTAGGCTAAAGAGAGAGTGAGATCAACGTCGCCTTCAGGTATAAACGCAGACGGAGGCTGCCTGTGGTATGGAGTGACTACGAACATTGCTTAAGGAGTGCTTGTGTGTGTGTGTGTGTGTGTGTGTGCGTGTGTGTGTGTATGTGTGTGTGCTGGGGAAAGAGGCACCCAGATCCTCCTCCAACGAGGGTCTGCTGCCCCTTTGATCAAGCTCATCAAGCCGCGCCCGGCGGGGGCTAACATTCCATGGCGTCGGGACTCCGATGGGTCGGGGCCACATCAGGACTAATGATAATTCAATTAAAAGGTTGCTCACTCAGGGGGGAGATGAACAACACCGCTCCTGTCCTGCAGTCATCCAGCCAGCCATCCAGTCATCCAGCCATCCAGTCATCCAGCCAGTTGGTTAGACAGTCTCCAGCATGGCCTAATTGAGGCCTGCCTGCCCCTCGGTGGGGCCACGATGAGGGGTCGCCCCCGAACGCCCCCCCAGAGGCCCCTCTCCTAATTGGTTAATTAATCCGCACAAGGCTGCAGTCTGCGGAGCCAGAGGCGTCAGAGGGAGGGAGGGAGGAGTGGATGAGAAGTGATGGAGGGGCAGGGGAGGGGCAGGGGAGGGGGGGGCAGGGTCTGACAATGACATCCTCTTGCATGGTAGAGACATGAGAATCTGAAAGAAGAGCCCACCGCGCAATGACTTCTGGTCTTGCTTGAATTCCGATGACAAACTTCCAGTCGCCTACTACGAAGGCCTTTAGATGCAATTAGACCAACGCGTTCCAAACAGGGAAGTGATCCGCGCTGCAAGGATACACAAAGGAGTTAGGCCCATCTCTCTCCAGCTTTCTCTTTCTGGTCTCTCTGTTATCTGTTCTTCAGGGAGGGGTTACACTGAGCTGGAGGGAAGGGCAGATGTGCATAGTGTTGGTCTGGGTGACACTCACTGGAAGAGACAAGTACGTAATTTGCCCTTAGTTCCAACACAGCACACTCTTGCATAATCTGGCCAGCACCATTTGGAGGGAAAAACTGAAATGACTTCAGATTACACATCCAGAGTTTGTGAAATCCTTTTTTCAGAGGTAAATCCACCTTATCCTATAAGGACAGGGTGCCCTTTTTACAAATCAACGTCTGTAAAAACACATGACACTTTTGTCGTGACTCGCGCGTCGGCATGTGTTGCGCAACGCGTGCATAGAATGTCTCAGGAAGAAGACTTTATTTGCTGTGCCAACTTCTGGATGGATTCTTGTTTGACTAATCACCATTGAACGGTCTCAGTCTCTCCGTCCAAGCGTCATAGCGTTAAATCAACAGCAGCGGTGTTTGTGTGTCCTGCTCATGGCGTAAAGCATCCCACCTGTCTGTTCGCCCCGGGAGAATGCAGCTTGTGAACACAGCTCCCGTCCACACAAACGGGTTCACAGAGGAAACTTAAAAGTGTCTTAATGAATGAAGGCCCCTGCACACACACGGTCTAATCCCGAACATGGTGTAGATAAAGACAACAGCGTGCAGGGCAGAGCTGCGGGGACGCTCCAGTGAAACAGGGAGGGGATGGTGCGGGTGGTTGGGTGGTTTTGTTGAAACCGGGAGCTCGTCCACCACCCCCACAGGTACTCTACATCTCCATTCCGGTGGGTTCTCTTTGTCCTAATCCTCGCTCAGTTTCAGGTACTGTAGCATAATGTCTTGATTTGGCAAGTTTCAGCATGCCACTGTGGTCCCCATTAGGAGCCAACTCAGTGTTAACCCAGACCTGAGCACCAAGGAATATGGAACTCTAGTAGCAAGACATGGTAATTTAGCAGCAAGCATGGCTCAAGTCAGACCTATTACTTGTCTTAGACACATCCAGCCTGAGGCAAGGACAAACTCAGCACACAGCAGACTGTACATGACATGACAGCAACTCAAATAAACTCGAATGGACACATATGGGCTCTGAGAATGTGTGTGTGTGTGTGTGTGTGTGTGTGTGTGGCGTGTGTGTATGGGTGGGTGGGTGGCTCGTTACAGCAGGTCAGTTCAAACCTATGCAGTAAACAAACAACTTGAAAGTTTCCATCGGTTGGCGCTACATTGGACTGAATGTGTTTCCGGCATATGTCCCAGTGCTGATGAAAACGAAACACCTCTCTGCTAAAACGTCCTCTCAGATTTTCATCTCTGCATCTCTGTGTGTACACTGTGTTGTAGTTGTGTGTGTGTGTGTGTGTGTGTGTGTGTGTGTCTGTGTGTGAAAGTGCTTCATCTGGTGCTGTGTGTCCCTCTTCTCCTCTGTAGAGACATCCAAGAGAAGGCGAGGAGTGTCAAAAGGCATTTGGCCAGGATGGAGCCATGCGGCACGCTGCCATTCACATCGAATCAGACATACGGGGAGCCCAGCTCAGCCTGGGGGAACGTCCTCCGCCCTCCACAGTCCGCCCCGCTCCTCACCTCCGCGCTCAACACACCCTCCCTCCCTCCTCTCCCCCCCCCCCCCTTCTAGACCGCAGCAGAGACCCACCAAACACAGGGTCTCCACCACGCCTCATCACACTGCCCCCGGGACACCCCCTTGACTGGCCGCACACACACACACACACCATGCCTGTCCTGTCCTCTCCCATTTATTGCTGTCCTGGCACCCACCACTCTCTCTCTTATCTCTCTCTGAGACTCTTCTCCATCCATACTGACTGTCCTGCCCCCCCCCCCCTCTCCTTCCACCCCTCCCCTCTCCTTCCACCATCACCCCCTCCTCTCCTTTTCTTCTCGTCCCCTCCCCTGGATTTCAGAGCAAATAGCTGAAGGCCAGATTAGAGGTTGGCTGCCTCTTTGTGTTACCAGCTAGGATAAATATTCCCAGGATGACTCCCCATTGCCTGGAGGTTGTTTACCCGTGTGTATGCTGTCCCTCCCCCCCCCCCCCACCCTGCACACACACACACACACACGCGTCAGGTTGAAGACAGTGAGATCACCTATAATAGCCCTGAAGTCTTACATTCCCGTTACCTGTGCGGTCACAAGGAGCCCGTATCTGAGACAACAGACACTGAGGCAGCCCAGAGGCGACAGGCGACAGCAACCATGTTCGCCTTTCAGGCCCTTAAATGGCCCCACACTCCAGCAGCGGTACAGAAGGACATTCGCTAGCATCGTTGAATAGCCATCCTAAAAGATGGACTGATTCAGGTGTGCGACAAAGCCTCAGTGCTTGACAGCGGAAAACTCGAGCAGGTTGTCTACGTGCAATAAAGAAGCTGTAATGTCCCTATACGTTAAAGCATGCGTGATTTGTGGTGCTTTCTTTGACCTGACAAGTTAATGGTAGGGTCCCTTCTGAAGTCTCGTGAAGAGGGTTAGATGGAGGTAGGGAGGCTGTAGCTCACAGCAGCAACGACCTGTGGACAGGCGGAGGAAATGGACTCGTATCTGGGATCAACATTTCTGAAGGGTTGATTTACACACACACAAACACATACTTTCACCACGAGAAACTAAAGAAGATACCCTTTGGCTGACTCCACATAGGGCTCGTGGTCCACCGTCACAGTGTTTGCACATTGTATAAAGCGCATCATGTAAACACAATTTCCAACTGTCAGTATTATTGTCCTGCTACGTTGATATTTCACTTTCTTAGAAACTTCTCGGAAGGCCTGTGTTTTGGTCGATTTTTTTTTAGGTGTGGAGAGAGCTTGGAGCGTGCCTGAACAAGACAGACGCTGACAGGCGGGACATATTTGCTGCTGGTCTGAATTCCTGCCTTTTTATTGGCTTATGGTGAGGGGGGGGGGGGGGCGTTGCAGCTCTGGATATGTGAGAGACCCGAGGTCTCACTTTACAACACTGAGGAGCAGAGAACACAGTCATCTCAGGTTTGATGGAATGATCTTGCTTGAAACTGTTGCAGGATGAGACGAAGATATAAGTCATATGTACAAGAGTGATTTTTCTTGCACAAGTTTGGCTGTGATGATACCATCAGAGGGTTGCTAAATACAATACATGTTCTCTCATGTCTCAAGCACCTGATGGCAATCTGTTCACAATCTATCTCCACTATTCTGTTATCTATAAACTCAGGATCACTTATCAACAACAACAAAAATCTCTAAATATCCGACACACTGGTCCAAAGCATCGGTTTTCTGTTGGTCACCAGGGTCATCTGACTAAAGACATACACACGAGAAATATAGCCTGGCTTCCAGCCCAACTGAGCCCCGCCCACAAAAAGATTTGGTCGGGAAGTTGGGTCTGGAGGGGCTCGTATTGGGGACAAACTATATAAAACCAGGATCTGGGCGGACCAATGAAATTGCCAGGGCGGGCTTTATACGATGATGGACAGATGATCAATAGTAACGTAATCAACAACGTCACGAAAGAGCGCTTGGGTTGAATTCGTTTTCAACAAACAACATATTACGTTGCTTTGATTGGTTGTAGGTCTATCCAATTGAGTGAAGAGGCATTTGTTTTACGAGTTCGGTTGAAACACGCCCCATAGTCACAGCCCAACAGAGAGTAATCAGACTCATGTTCTGACTAGAATTATGAGTATGACAATGTCAGGCTACACACAATATACACACACTCTGAAATCCACAACAATATCAAATAAATTAGACTCAGGGCGAGCAGAAATCCCAACAAACACACAAGCCAAGGGCAACCATCTCTGCTTGTCCCTGCACTGCTGTGAAGGGGCCGGGCAAGTGATTCAGAGGGTCAAGCTCCTCCCATAATGAACGTTAGCTGCACCTGTGGACACAGTTTGTTAAGACTTGCCCCGCGTCACCATGACATGCGCATCTTGGCCATTCAGAGTATATCAGACAATATGCAATGTTTCTCTCACTGAAAACATGCCGAGATAAGAACTTTATCACCCTCTGCATCTCTTCAATCTGCCATCTGCGATCTCTTTTTCTCTCCCTCTCTCTGTCTCTCTCTCCAACTCTCTTCTACTCTCTCTCTCTCTCTCTCTCTCTGTCTCTCTCTCTCTCTCTCTCTCTCTCTGTCTCTCTCTCTGTCTCTCTCTCTCTTTCTCTCTCTCTTTCTCTCTCCCCAATGCCCCACCATCCACCCCCCATGCGCTGTATTTGTTTATTTTTTCCTTAGCTGTTCTCCAAAAGTAGTTGCATCAGCAGAACCGTTGTATGTGGTAGTCACGCTTGTTTAGCCTCTGTTCTACCCTGGACAGACAGGTGCATGGCAACCTGACACACACATGACTCACACACACCCACACGAGTGCACACAAATCACACACACACACACACACACATGCATGCGTACATAAACAACCTACCCAGGGATAGGCTCATCATCCTGCATATGTTTTCGGGTGAAGGAACATGCATTGTATTTTGTAAGTTTAAAGGTTCTCTCTCTCTCGCTCGCTCTCTCGTGCTATTTAATGAGGGGGAGGCAATCTGACAGGGTGGCATTGACATCTTTCGTCACCAGAATTCCTCTTTATGCACAAATCTTCACCATGGCTGGCTGCCAGGGAACATACTGTAAACACTGCTCCGTCTCCTAAAGAAGATGCCCCACCCCGAGAATATGCAGCTTTGACAGAAACTGGAATGCAGGCTAGGTGTGTGAGTGTGAAATATATACCAAATGATGTGAAGAGTCAGGCCAAGCCCTGTCTTAGAGTGACTAAGAGGAGGCCATAAAAAGATAGCAGATGTATGATAACAACTTACTCCTTCACCTTGAAAGTTGCATGATGTTTTTTGGTTTATTTTTGGTGTGTGTGAGGGAGGTGGGGGGGGGGGTGTTGTAGCTCAATATTCAGTGGCTGTGTAAACGTTATAGAAGTACATTTAACAAAAGAACATATTATTTGTTAGCCGCAGTCTGGCTTTGGTAAGAGTGAACACGGTGCATCTTTCTCCCTCCATCCTACACACTGCAAACAAGTCTGGACAGCTTGTATCTCATCCCCTTGAATAAACACTTGCAGGAAATGAATGTTTCCACTGATTCACTCCATACTGGAAGCATTTATTGTAAGAGAAATTCATTCAAGGCAGCTTTCTCTTCACATGGTTAGCATTTTCTTTTCCGGCCGATACATATCTTTTCATTTACTTTGACTTCACTTCCGACTTAGCGTTATCGTAAAAAGATTCAGGTTTTTTGGGGGTTGTCTATTGTCTGGCTGTTATCACATTTTTCTTGTACGTTTTTTCATTTTTGGTAAAACAGTTCAAGCTTCAAGATTAGGAAAAAGGTTCAACATCTATTTTCTTTCCAACTGTGTTTGTATTATTCAGCACCTCACCCAGCTCAGTGTCTAGATCAGTAACATGACAGTTATGTGTGGTGTCTCTTCTAAAGTCCTAGTTTCTGTGTTTCCCTTCTGCTCAGCTATCTTTATGAGTGGAAAGTCAAAATGCCCGGGGCCAGTACTTTAACCATGCAATACAGCTGGTTAGGGACTGTTGGTGGGGGTAATGAGCTTTACCTTTAGCTGAACCATAAAGGCTGGAGCCTGCCTATGGGCATTCCAGCTCTGAAGCTTCATCCCCCCCAACACACACACACACATACACAACACACACACACACATACACACACATGCACACAGGCAGGCATGCATCGTACACACAGGCAAGCATGCATTTACACACGCATGCACACCAGCAGCCGCACACACCCCCACACACCACACTATACACATACACTCTCCCTCTTTCTCCTAGCCTTCCCTTTCCCCGGGTTCAAGGACCATAACTCTCCTCATTGTCGAATTCCTGTCTTTCAACCAGGACTCAGAAACGACTCGGTCATAGTGCCTGACTACTGGTACTTAGCTTCAGCACTTCAGTAATCCATGGTAGATACATTTCTGCAACTGGAAGGTGTCATCCACGACAGGGCGAAAGTCTTCACGCGCGGTGTGTATGATGCAACGTCACAGAGCGTTGAGTCGTGTAGCGCACTGAGAACACAGACTGGAGCTGACGCCATGAGCCACAGTCAGGCCACATTTGTTCTGCCACGTTCAGGGTCTCACCAGCCGGTCGTCGTGTTCAGCTCGGGCCTCTTGTGATGGTGAGCCTGGATCACTGAGGGTAGAATGTGTATCAGTAAACCATGAAGCCATTAAGCTTCAAACTGCATCGCTAATGTAGTGAAACCTGTCACACATGTCCAATGGCATTTCCTTATCCACTCGGAGGACGGCACTCATTGTTTATACAGTTTGAAATATTTGGGGGGAAAACAAGACATTGAATGACCATTACGAGAAGGTACCGTTGGTTCCAAAGTTTCATTTGAAGACTGGGACTCGTAAGTGTCACGGGCCATTTGATTTGAGCTCAAATACATCCTTTTAATACAGCAAATAACATGTGTGAAGGGTGACTTGCTCTGAAGGATTTTCCTGTTTAATTGGAAAGACAAGCACTTTATTGCACACTTCAGTATCACTTTACATGAACCCCCTTGAGCAGGGTTTATAGGAGTTTAAGGACTGTTGAAGATTAGTTAGGAGCCGTTTTAGAGCAGCTAGAAATCTATAGGTTCACCTGACTCATCTTCACATCTTGCCATGCACATAAAATAAATGAAACTCTATACATTATCATCTAATTTCCCTTTCACTCCCTTTTACCAGCACTAAAAATACTTTCCCTCTACAAACCAATGGGATGCAACCACTTGTAACAGTTCTGTAAATAGTATTTATAACTACAGTGAACTCAAAACTCAAAAAAAGCTCCCTAAAAGGTCCACTGGACTTGCAGTTTGACGTATGCTTCAATAGTTTATTGTGCCCCGGATACATTTTTCATAATCCCCTTCATATTTAGGTTTATACTCTTTGACCGGCAGACAGCTGGAATCTCCTAGCTGACCCATGATGCATGTTGGGAGCAGGGTGAGGTGAGCAGCAGCAGGTGGTTCCTGGGTGGCTCCCCCCCCCTTTGGATCTCCTCAGGGGTCGTTACTGCAGCATTAAGGCCACCTCTAGCTGTCAATAGGCTTGGGAATCAGCCATGTGCTCACAACAGATAGAAAGGAGAGGCAGTGAGATGGAGACAGAGGCTGATCAATTATCCTTCATAATCCATAATCCATAGTGTGTGAGAACAATGGAGGACAAATGTGGAGTTTTCCAAGACAAGAAATACTTGCAATGCAAACATGGGTTCATTCGTGACAAAAAGCATGCAAATGATCTTGAAACTCTTTAAAGTGATAACTCGTTGAAGGTTTGGTTGAGTGGTTAGGTTGTGCCACAGTGCTGGGTCTTTGTGTATGTGTGGGCCTGTTTGTTGAGCAAACAGCTTGTTCTAATTATGGTTCCTCACAGGGCCAGATAGGTGGACAAGGCTGCTTGTATGTTTGTTAGAGGGGGACAACAGATGCTTTTGATTTGGCTGGAGATGTGGCATCAACCATCCTGTAATTTATCTGTTTTTATGCTGTGCTAAATAGGAGGACCAGTCTCTTGCAAAAGAGAGCGGCATCCTTCTTGAACAGAGGCCTCTTTGGCAGTAAATCCTTTTCTAGTTAGCTAGCCGTTCTGGGAAGAAAGACTCTTCCTTATTTTGTCCTTGTAGTTGGCTAGTAGGGCTGGTTCCCTGAGAAACCAGGACATCTGTTGTCTGTGACGGAGTGAGGGAGGCTGGAGGAGAGGAGAGTGGGGTCCACACTGCCCCATCTAATTGGGAGTATGTGTGAGCAGGAGAAGGGAGGGGTGTTTGGGTGGGCGCCCGAGGAGGAACCGGGACAGGCCACTACGTTCCCACAGTTTGAGAAAAAAAAAAGGAAGAAAAAAAAAGAAGAAGCAATGCCCCTCCCCCCGTTCCAGACTCCAGACTAAAGCCATCCTTGCAATTTAGATTAATTTCTTCCACATTTTCCTTAGGGATTAGAAGTTAACCCTCGCCCCCACTCTACCCTTCCCAATCCCCCTTAATTGTTTGGCATTTTCATTATGGGACGTTGACCACCCCCAAGTCCTAGCCAGATCCCAGGTTATGAACATGTTTTATTGATTTAGCTGTGTCTCTCCTTCCATCTCCAGTTTAGGTCTTGTTGCCACTATGTGGGAGTGATATGGCTGCTGAAACACATGTGACGTGGGATGTTTAAAACCAGGACTGAACCCATAAAGTGGTTTCGGTGGTTGGGAACTGCGACGTCGATTAGTGTGACTGCAAATGACTCTTAATGCACACCAGACTGTTGAAAGTGATAAGTACGCTATGGATGAAGACAGCATGAGAACAGTTTGGGCATAAATGTCACTCATGTAAATTGTCAATGATATCCTCGAGTTAAACACCGAGGTGTTGTATCAAGTGCCACTGAACCCTTTTTCGACTGAACTGTGCTTGGAAATCATACCACAGCATAACTCAAAATAAATCTACTTATATAATGGGATTCTTGTTTATTTTAAAGATAGTAAAAGTCTCTTTATTAACTGTCCTCCATGTTGGGAAAAAAACTGCACATCATGTGACTCTTCAATGGCCTAGATGGAAAGGTCACAGTCACAGCTAACATGAAATATGACTTTGGATCAGTGAGTCAAGAGATGACAAGTAGCCTTGGGCGTCTTAATGAGATCAAATGATCATTAGTACATTAGTACTAAAGTAATAAAAGTTTTATTTGGCAAAATCAGATAAAGGTGTGTTTGAGCTAAGGCAAGCTGAGGCCTATTTGTGTGTGTGTGTATGCAACTCTGATCCGAAATATGTCAAAGGTAGTTTTCTTACTGATTGCTCACAATGTATGAAATGTCCTGCCTCTGGCAGCAAAACTATGGTATTGGTTTTAACTCGTGCTAAGCTCAATCTCAGTTGGCTAGACTGAAAGGCGGATTTCCACAACCAATAATAATATTGAGATACTGATTGTGGGATTACGCAAAAGATGAGGGTGGTCATCATGGTTGCATGTTCTTGTGTGTTTTGAGTTGGTGACTGGCCTCGACTGCAAACAGGAAGAAGGCTTCAAACGTCCTGCATTCAACACCAGCATGCAAGAGAAATGTGTTCCCAACCCTCATGTTAGAGGTGTAGAGACAGAGGTTAACCAGCCCCCTTCAACCCTGACTGAAACATGACAGTGGCTCCACATACAGTATCCACCATAGCATATTATTAGCGGACCAATTCAGCCAACAGACTCAAGGTGAACAATGTAAACAGATGGCAGGCTCTGTAGCTCTCGGCAACGGCTTCGTAATGAAAGCCACGGGCCGTCAAAAATTGACAAACTTCCCAGCAGCAGAGAGAGAAGAAGAGCACCCCTGGTCAATGGCTCGGAGGCAGGGAAGTGTCGTGGCAGCGCGGCTCGACCAGTCATCAAAGAGAGACATGGCAGAACTTCTCATCTCATGTTACACAGCCCTGTGGAAAAATGATGTGTGTAACTGAAGGCAGTTAGAGTCAACTGCTGGCAGGGCACTAAGCCACAGACTGACAGGTCTGGAAGAACAGGTTTCTGAGGGAGAGGCTGCTACTTGTTGAGCTGTTAGGCATGACACTGAGTCAAGCAACTACTGGTAAGTCCACCCGGGCCCTCTCTGCTTCTCAGCATTGGGGGTGAGAGTGAACTTAGGGAAAATGTCGCCGGTAACAGGACAACGCTGATGATTTGTGAGGGTCGGGAAAGGTTTACTGCACGTCCAGGGATTCACATTTCATTCTAAAATGTCAGGCGCAGTCAGATACGCTCTGTTCTCTGAAACGAACGGCACCTGGACTGAGTCGTGTTCCAGGGACAATTTGAGTGCAGGTATGACACATTTACTTCACAGGTGTCTGCGTCCAAATGGCTTGGGTTGCTGAGACATGTAAACAAAGCCACATGAATCAGTTGGCGCGGCGTGAGTAAGTGATGATTAAGCACCCTTGCTCAACACCCTGGGTTCCTCGGTAAAGTCCCTGTTCATCTTCTCACACACCGTAGGAACTCTTCTGCGATTGTGAAACATCAAGATACTGTCTCATTGCGGATGGCACAGGTATGAGGTTGTCGTTACGTCAACACTGGATCTAAAGATCCATTGGGTTACATTATTCAAGAGGCTCATGTTCTGAAAAAAAAAGAAAAAGAGGAAGTGGAAAAAAAAGAAATGGCCAACAAAGAGAGCTGCTTGTCTCGTCGCCGACACGGGTACAGTTTGTTACACAGAGTGAAAAACACTAAAGTGGTCATTTTGCTTCAGTGCTCTCTTCATATCACACGGTGGGTTTTGTGATCTCTTGATTCACCGAGCCACAGTGCTTGTTTGTGTAGCTAAGTTACAGCACATAATGATGCCCACTGTTACTTTTAGTCTGGAGGGGTTTTGTTTATAATTGGGAAAATCTTCAAACACATGACTTGCCCTTTATCCCCCCAATAATACATAAATAAAATGAATCCAGCTCAAGGAGGAAGGAAGGCTGCAGTGTAGTAAGCTACATGTGGACGACCCTGTCCCTCTCTCTGTGGGTCCATGTGCGCATTATCAAATCTGTCACATCGTGGAATAAATAACAAGTTTCTTTTTTTAAGAACAGGGTTGATTTTTTATTATTTTTTGCTATAACTTTAAAACAGTTTTACACATATTTCAAAATGCATGTCATACCCATTTCCTAAGTTCTACATGATAAAAAACAAACCCATTTAGAAAAGTTTAACACATCATAAAAAGATAAGCCAGACACCAAAATTAAACCATTATGTACATATCCCATTAAATTACAACATAAATTAAAAATATTTACATTCAGGGGTAATATAACGGACAGAATTCTCAGTTTGCAGGTCATTTTCTAATTAAAACACTCTTTCAGAAGGGTAATATATACACTTTGCATACACAGGAACACTCACATCATGTAACACATACACTCTCGCTGAAAGGAATACAATTTTGATTAAACTGAATGATTGTGGCTGAATACAGTTAACATCAACAGGGACTCGTTTGTATTGAAGGTAAAGATGATCTAATATGGTAGAGTAGTCAAAAGGAAATTGGTCCCTAAGGACAGCTCTAAAAGTAAAAGAAGAGGAGAATAATTTCTAAGCCTTTGGTGTCAACCCACAATAATGATTCAACAAGAACACTGAAAGGCTTCTATTGCAAATTGTCTTTAAGGTTTGTGGTTTCTGGGAAGCACAGACAAAATAACACACTTTCATATTCAGACGCACAGCATGTAAGAATCTCCTCCCATGGACAAATACAATAACACTGAACCCATTGAAGTCATTATGAAAAGTCTAAGCAAAAAATAAAATAAAATGGATGCTCCTCTCTCCCATAACAAGTGTCCTTTGGTAGTCCAATGGGAACCCTGCACCGCAGAAGAGACACAGGAAATCACCGGATTTGCCTCCAGACAGAAGAAGAAGAAAAAAAAAGGCTGTGAGGAATTCACAGCCACAGCAACTCATCTTGAAATGATGTCCTCTGGGGAGAAAAACAACGTCTGTTTTCTGTCCTGTTACTATGTCAACAGAGTCCAGGGCCTGTGGCTGGAGAAACCTACTGTATGGCACCAAGGTAGGTTGACCTTGCACTAAAACCAGCCAACGGGGATGACAAGCCTTAGAAAACTCTACTTTTAGAAAGCGCATGGGTAGTTGTAATTCGTAAGTTCAAGTCTGTAGCAACATAAAAATAAAATCTAAGATCAGTACTTGATGACCATTTTCAACACTAGATAGGAATCCAGATGAGGCATAGGGTCTCTACAGTCTTTTCGAAGGGTGGAAGGAGGGAAGAGGGGGAGGGGGGGGGGCGGACGCGGGGGGGGGGGGGGGGGCGGACGCGGGTGGAGGGGGGCCGTGGGGTGCTTATTTCCTGTGCTTCTCCATTTTGTCGGCTTTGCTTCCGCTGTCGGACGAGCCCTGCGTGTCGCTGCCTGAGCTCAGGTACATCTTGTCCACCTGCTTGAGGGCCTCGTTCAGGTAGTTCTGGAGGGAGGTCATGGCAGCGCAGATGGCAGGCGAGCCGAAGCCGTGAGTGATGAGGCTGAAGTGGGTCAGGCAGCCCTGGATGCCCTGGTCCAAGATGGGCGCTGGCCGGGAGTTCCCCAGAGGAGAGCGGTCCTGGGTCAGCAGGTCAGTGAACTCCTTACAGATCTGCCTGAGGAAAAACACGTTGCGATTGAGTATTTGTTTTGGGACACCGGACAAGTGAAGACGGATTTATGACATCGCCGAACCCTCACGATATTGGAATTAATCAAGTACCACACGTAATTCTGATTCGAAACATAAGCCTGTTCCTGTAACTAGCCGAGACACTTACTTGGCGGCGAGGAGCATGTTCTTGCGAGAGTTGGCCTCATTGCGTTCTACGTGCGGTCTGCCGAGGTACTCAGCGATGGCTTTTGCTGGAAACTCCGTCTCACAAACATACCCAAAATCCCTGGCCAAGTGAACAGCTTCGCCTGGGAGAGGGGGGGGGGGGGGCGACGACAGTTAAGAAAGGATGTAAATCTGTCATACAAAAGCTACACTCCAAAAAGGTAGAGGAACCCAGATCTAAGAATCCCATCCAGACAGCCACTGGGTGAACAGAGAAGTTGAGTAACGTTCATAATCAGCTGAGCCCAGACTCTTTGCTAGAGGGTGGAAGAGCCAGTGAGATGCACATATCCCATCTCCAGGCTACTCCTCTGCATGGTCATAATGGGCTTAGCTGGCTAAATGCAACCATACAGCCTGTGGCACCAACCGAGCCACTTATTGATAGACACGCACATCACTTTAGGATACAGCTATTCAGAAGCGCTGGCTTTAAGGTCATTCTCTCCTCTTGGCAACACGTACACGTGATAACAAGCCTTAATTCAGCTTTGAAGGTCTCTAAATAACACAAGCCCCAAGTCATTCCCCCGCACAGAACTATCAGCCCATTTATAGCGATTTGGCTTCAGAAGAAAAAATATATATTCCACAAAGCCCGAGGCGGTTCGATGTGATTCGAAGTAAAACTATGGTTCCTGCTATGCGTCATTGTCTAGTTGAGACTGATGGGAGTCTGAATTGAGGAAAGTTAAGGTGTACTCACTGACTGAATAAATAGATGAGTAGACATCTGGCAAGATAACCTTAATGGAAAACTGTATGTGTCATTGGGTGTAGTCATTATTCTAGCCGTCTTAGACGCCATACACAAGTCCATCATTTGATTTCTCCTTTGGTTGTGAGTGTCACAACTATAATAGGCAGTTAGGACGTATAGATATGTATTTTGGGCTTTTCTGCAACGTTCCAGGTCTTGGACCAGATGGTAGCTGACCTGAAAATGTCTCACGGGAAGTCATGGTAGATAATGTCAACACTGCCTTGATGGTTAAAGGCAGAAGGAAAAGAAAATGTCCAGATTCAAACACACGCTACGTCACGTGAGTCCTTTACAATGGATATTCCACCGATAATAAAATCATATGGGTGACCAAAATAACCCAGAACCAAGGGATATAACACAAAGTCTAGTTGTATCCAGTGTTACAGGCAGTAACCTACCTTCAACGAGTGCAGTTAGCAGGGTGACATTAGCTGCCTTCCTTCTCCCAGCCGGCAGGTTGAGACCAATCTTGTCCAGCTTTTCTCTCAAAGACCGGCCACCATTTTTTGACTTGGCCCTGCAAAAGAGACAGAACCGGATATTCAGCTTTGTGATAATTGCTTGAACTAATTGCTGCCAGCTACAGAGGGGACCGGCCTGAAGGGAAGGCTTAGGAGGAATTCATGGCATTTGCAGTGAGAGAGTGGCATACTTGATCCTCTGTGTTGGTACATTGTGTTCTTAGGAATAGAGATCAAAAGTGAGAGGTTGTCTTCTCCAACTTTCCTATCATTAGTCAGACAGAATCTGTCCAGTTCCCATCTCTTCTCAGAGCCCGTAGAAGGGAGGGACTTGTGCAACGCGTTCATCCTTGAAAGAGGACTCATCACATACTTTTGAAAACACATAAATCAAAAAGGAGAAGAGACTTTGAAATCCACCCTGACCTAAAAAAACACACAAAAATAATGCTTCGTCCTGAGAACATTGCAGGGAAATCACATGCATACATACACACTCACACACAAACAGTCAAATTCCCCACTTGCTGGAGCCGAGTCAGTTTTACGCATGACTGGCGGGCAGGCTTCACTCTATTCGTGGCGGGTGAGAGAGACAGCATCTTTGGGGAGGCGAGTGTGTATGCCCCCCTCTTCCCCTCCCTCCCTCCCTCCCTCCCTCCCTCCCTCCCTCCCTCCCTCCCTCCCTCCCTCCCTCCCTCCCTCCCTCCCTCCCTCCCTCCCTCCCTCCCCCCCCTCCCCCCTCCCTCCCGCTCCATGACCTACTTAAGGGTATCTCAGATTGAGTGTTAGTGTGTGTGTGTGTCTGTGTGTGTGCGTGCGTGTGTTTGTATGTGTGTGCGTTAGCGTGAACGTGTGTGTGAGCGGGGACACATGGGAAGTTCGAAACATGCATTCCTTGCACAAAACACAGCATTTCTGGTCTCGGGGTCTATCCCCCTACTCCCTTAGCTGACTGCTTGCTGACATATGGGCCACAAGGTCAACTGCTTAGCGACAATTAAAAACAGCTCTCTGACCCCCCGACACATGCAGACGTGCAGTGACGCACATACAGTACACCCAATGTAGCTGTCACACTCAAGTGCTAACTGCATGAACACAGCCTATCCCCAAAGCGAGGGGACAGAAACTGCAGCGCAAACATGGGTTGTCACGAGCCTGCCACACCAGAGCTGCAGAGCAGTGGCTGAAGAAGTGCCTGAGCGGCGTTTAGAGAGTCCTCGCTGGGCTTCCACTTCAGACAGCACACGTCCAACTACAGTCGAGATCAGCTTCGGACCTCTTTCCCTTTCGACTCCTGACCATAAATCACGTGCGAGTTGGATACTGTATCGGTATCCCCGTGGCTATGGTGCCGAGCAGATCAAGGTACTGCCGGCAGCTGTGGAATACCAGGAGTGCCGATAATAATTGCAACGTTTGGTTGTTTGCCAGGTATCATTGAGAGCCTCGAGGGGACTGAACCGCACCAGGTTAAGTGACATCCGTATCGCCGGGAGGGCATGTATAAGCGAACTGTCAGCTTGATCTGGCTGTGTATGGAGGTTGAACTCTGACCTGCGTAGGACTCCGCCCAGCAGGGAGGCGTTGAGGCACTCTGGAGGGGACAGGCGTCTCTGCACCTCGGCCACGGTGACCTTGTACTTGGAGGTGGAGCTGAGGAGAGAGAGGCGGCCAGGCACGGAGCAGAACACCTCCGTGGGGTTGGACACCATCCCCAGCAGGGATTCCTTCTGGAAGGGAAGGCCCAGCATGTTCCCCTTAGGGAGGGAGACAGGACCTGGAGGGGGGACAAAGAAAAGAAAAGATTAAGAGGTTGCAAAGAGAAATAGAGTTGAATAGCCTGGTTTTCTATGTTCATTAAGGTTGGAGATATTGAGGGCTCGCAGCTTTGGTAGATAATAAGACATTGACCCCCCCACTCTTTTATAACACAGTCTTACAACAACTTTCTCTCTCAACCCGCATTGTGGTTTTTTTTTTTTTGTTCCAGTAAACACTACTTGTGTTCCCTCGTACTGATGAATGTTCCTAAGTGCCTGGCTCCTTTTCAAGGCCCAACATGCACACAACATGTTCAGTTGCTGGTCAGAAGAAGCCAGGAACATGACCACCTTAGGTCAAGC
The DNA here is from genome assembly GCF_054491055.1 of Hypomesus nipponensis. Taxonomy (NCBI): domain Eukaryota; kingdom Metazoa; phylum Chordata; class Actinopteri; order Osmeriformes; family Osmeridae; genus Hypomesus; species Hypomesus nipponensis. The sequence continues at coordinate 16,427,668 of NC_140369.1, forward strand.
TGAAAGGCCCTCCATCCTGCCATCCACAAAGGGCTTGCAGAGCCCTCACCTCAACTCAACTGATTGACAGTTACATCATCCCTTTCCAGACAGACAGACAGACCCTGGACTTACGGCGCAGATGACTAAATGTACCTGAACAGAGAGTCTAGAAACGTTTGGTGTACAGATTGAGTCTAAAAAGGGGCTATTGTGTATCACAAATCACAACGGACTGACAACGCCAGTTTGACAAACAAATAGCACACTACATATAGCTACCTTCATCCTCACCCGCAAATATGCCCCCCTCATAATAAGTCCTCTGTAAGCGATCAAGGTTCCTGCCACCTCGCAGTCCTAATACTGAGACAAAAATCACAGAGGAGGAACAGGGGTGATTTAGGGCTCATCTGGGTCTAGGCAGCAGAGAGACACATTCCATGGTTTACTAGCATACTATAACCCACAGCCTGGCTTTGAGCCTGACAACAACATAATGAGCCTTGACACATTACCATAACAATGACTACGGTTGTGAACAAACAGTTTGCTCCTTCAAACTATGGATCAAACGTTTGCATGCTTAAAATAGACATTTCTGTACTCATTAAGGGATAAACATTCCAAATGTATCTATGCTAAGACAAATTTGTTATGAATCAAAGATGGCTTCCCAGGATGAGAACTGTTATAATTCGGGGAAAAAGGATCCAAGATATGAGTCCTTTTGACATTACATCATAATGAATTTGCATTATATCTAAGAATCTCATGCATAGGCTTTATTTGACATTTTAAAAGTTGTGAAGCAAATCAGTATGTGAGCATAAGAATACAGTCTACCTTCGAGTCCAAAAAAAGTTTGGAAAAACCAGAATAATAATCCAGAATAATCCTCATTCAAAACATTTCAAGTCTCAACAAAATGCAGAATTGTCCTTCACATGCAAGCTAATGCCACACCCCAACCAAAGCTGGTTTTGCAAAAAAGTCATAGTGTCTAAAAGGAACTCTTCTGTTGCATAAAGACGTTGGGAGTACCATCTGAGCCCCTAAAGACTGGCCAAAGCTTCCCATCAATGGACAATTTCTAAGATTGCTTGACTTCTATAAGGTGTCTTGTCAGCCAACCTGACATTTAGAAACATTTTTTTTTTTTACCCACTGAGTCAATAGACTATTGAAGCAAGACAGGACCAGACAAGGCTTAGTTAAGTGCACCTTATGAAAAAATCTAAAAACAAGCTTCTCCTTACCGCTTTCATAAACGCTGAAACATGTCACTGAATTAACAAATAATTGAATAAGCATTAAAGCCCCCTAGCAATGTTTGCAACTTGTCCTTTCTGCCATCTGATTGTTGGGCCTGCTTATACATGCAGTGCCACACTTGTTAAATTTAGATCTATGGATTTTAACATGCTGCAGTGAAGACCTTTACAATTTTACATACATTTTTACATTTGATTAATTTAGCAGACGGTTTTATACAAATAGTGCGTAACAAAATATAGCAGAATATCAAGGCTCAGAAGTGTATTGAAAATTATAGAAAATATACAAAGTAACCAACCTTTTTTGATGACTGTCTGATCAGCCATTATAATACTGTGATCATCTCCATGCTGGAAAAAAACAACAAGACAAAGCGGTGCAGCAGTGAGATTTGTACTAATGAATACATTTGTAATTTGAGGTATTTGTATATGTATTTGAGCTAAAGCATTTGAGCTTCTGTGTTTAAATCCACATATAAACTGCAATTGGCCCAGCTCATTATACTACGTTATGCCTAATTTGTATTTAAAAGCCAGCAAACTTCTTGAGATTACTCACTTGAACATCATCGAGACCGTGACCCATTTCGTGCATTCCTAAATTTTCACCAATGACTGAAGACTCGATATTGTGAACATGAGGTGGTAGAAGTTCTGGACGGCGGAAGCCTTCCCTCCTGACGCCCGACGACCCGCCGTCCAATCCCAAAATCTGACTCGCCAGTCCACTTCGACCATGAGGCCCCAGTCCATCTTGACCCTGCCTGCCAGGCCATGACTGCTGCTGGTTTGACGACGGGGACTGGTGTATGGAGTTAATATTGAAAGGGTCGCTAAGGTGGGAGTAGGGATCACCTGACTGAGGGTATGACATGGGCTGGTATGGTGGTGGGAAATAGGGGGGCTGGAAGTCCGAACTGGCAGAGTGGGAAAGAGATGGAGATGGGCTGTAGAGGTGTTGGCTCACTGCAGGCAGGTGAGGTAACCTGGGGTTCCCATTGCTACTGCCATCGTGCCTTTCCTGGTGACAAAACCGACATTGGAGTTTAGAAAGACATTAGAATTTGTCAATATGGGCATAATTTGTTTCTTGCGAAAATAAATGTCCATAGGTCTAATATCATAATAGAAGTAATCCACAATAAACAGGTCTTGAACATGTATGAGATACATCACCACTGAATATGATGGGCTAAGGTAACTAGTGCCAGCAATAGCCTACAACTGCCGGCAATACCTCGGGAATCAGACTTTCGGGTAAACTGGGACTCATCGAAGATTGGAACACAATTTAAACTCGACTGTCCTAAGGAGAAATTTAATTATATCCTATAATTTAAATCACATAAGATAAACTAATATGTCCATTACTACTTGGGAGAAGGAAGTTTACATTTTTTGAAATCGTATCATTCAAGGCAACTTTGCCTGTGAACCCTGAAAGTCCCTATTGTTAAGCGTCACTTAAAATTAATAAAATATGGCCATTCTTTTACGATTATACTTGGTATGATTATTTTAACACTATTAACAGCTAGTAGTAGGCTAGTAGGTTAGTAGTAGGCTATTTTATTATGTTATCCATTTGCTTATTTGAATGTTGCGTACACGATACTATTTAAGTTGTTTTACAAACTCTGAGAGGTAGGCCTAATTACAACAACCCAAAAATATATAAACCTATTCACGAAAATGTTGAACGTTTGAGTCATCTAACTCGTTTGTTTCCTGAACGATTGACGCGTAGTTTCATTTTATATAGATTAATAAAGTAGGCTAAGATAGACAACTATGAAAAATATCTCGCTGATACAACAGTCTACATGATTTGAAAATATATTGTTGGTCCGCATAAGGTCCTGGAGTCCAGTTAAATTTATTTTGACTTAATTTTGGGTGAAGAAATGTGTGCATATTAAAATGTGATCAACGCAACATCTGATGCTGTCAAAACTCACCTCGCAGTCATCTTCGTACTTCACGTTATCTGCTAGCTTCCACAACATTTCTGTTTCTGATACAAAACCGATCTGTATAAGAAAGCTCTCGACCAAGTAGTCTACAGTCGCAATTTAATCCAGATAAGAAATAAATAAATGCTTCCTTAAAAAGCAGTTTCTCGAACAAAACGATGGTAGTCTGAAGAGAGCACTGACGTTTAGAGCTGGATTCGGGCGGCTGTCAACGTCTAGGTCTAAACAGCAACTAGGGGAAAACAGGTTTTTTTTGGCAATATCCCTTCTCATTCAGTCCAGCGCAGTGGAAAAGTGTTACGGAAATTGGAAGAAGCGTTCAATAAAAAGAAACTCGACTCCCTCTTATGGTCAAAGTAGTGATGTTCAGTCCACTGATGTAGTAGGCCTAATGTTCGGTTCTAAACTTGTAGCCCTCCTTCAAATATGTGTGGCCCTATTATATTTGCATAGCCACTTTCAGTGGGCGTTAACATAACTGTGATGTCACGGTAAGAGTCAAACTTCGCCGATTGGTTATTGTTAGAAAGAGATATATTGTTTTAACCAATTGTTCGATAGTCTTGTAGACCAATGGGGCGTTTTAAAAATAGAAAGTAGGGATTGTTTTTAATAATAATTGTAACAATAACATAACAATAATTTAGTTATGTTGATAATGATAGAAAATAGAATCCAAAATAACGAAGATAATTGCCTATTAGCACCTAGGACTATAATAACAATTATATCATAAAATGATGGGTTAATGGCACAATTAGCTACTACAACCAATATTAATAATAATGATAATAATAGCTGAGCTAATTGGTCATTCTTATAGTATTGGGCTTTTTGTAATCTTTTTTGGAATTTGCCAAACACCGTTCATCATAAAGAAAACCAAGCTATTATCACTGCATCGAAATGTCCTTTTTCACTCTTGAATGAAACCATATAGCCTACATAGCCTGTTATCATTAGGCCTATATTTTGTATGCGTATCTAGCCATCTTATAAACAGCATATGCATAACAATTAATCAGATTTGAATCATGACCCCTTAGTTTCTGAAAAAATCTATATGGTTTTGAGATATAGGCCTATTTGTGGTTCAGAGTTGAGTGCTTAAGACTTAAGGCTCAACGTATCTCTTTTTAAAACCTCTTAAATCTCCCCAAAAACCGCACTCTTCATTAACATTTTTGGTGTGGCTACAATAGGCAGATCGCTCTTTGAAAGGCTTTATATTTCCCATTGTTATTCCTTTTTTGCTTTTTACGGTGTTGTTTGTGATAGGCCTAGTTTACTGGGTCCCATTTTCCACATGATTAAATAAGGAAATATTGATATTTATTGTGTAATGTCCTGTTTGATTCTATTACAGTCACATTTGCCATCTAAAATGTTTTTGACGGTTTATATGGTCAAAATTCATGCTGTGGGAATGAATGTAGGTTTGATGCCTGTTGCGTGAACGTGGTGATCGGCTCTGGGAACATAACGACTGGGGGGAAGCAGTTCAACCGTGTGGGACGCACCGGATTAACGCAGCGTGTGCTTAGTGGCTGGCGTGTTGTGATATCAACCAGAAATTAATGCCCACTAATTAAGTTATTTTTACGTTGCTATGTTGCATAGTAGGCTAAACAAGGTTATAGACACGCAAGACCGACAGTTATTGCAGTTTTGAATGCGTTGTGCATAGGCTATCCCTCAGCTGCAGTTGTCTTTCCAATAATTATTCGTTTAGGCCTAAGTGAAATAGTGTGACATGTTTCAATCATGTACTAGGCCTACATTTAACCTAAACATGTTTGCGCTGCCTTCTATGAAATTGGCAAGCCAATCGGATACAAAACAAAAAACAATCAGGCGATGAACAACTTGTTTAGCTTGAGCAATTAACGTGGATCCTTTTTATAATTTACGCCCTGCTGCTCTGTCGACACTGTAATTTGAACAAAGATGTAGCCTACAGAGGGCCTATAATTCTGGACAACTACTAGGCCTTTATGTTTCAACATTTCATCATAGCCTATTACAAAAACTACTCAAAATGTTGCAGTTTGATATTTTGAACACTGTGAGGGAACTAAGCATTTAAATGTAGGCATAGGCCTATCAAACTACAGCCTAATACGTTGTGTAAAGCCAAACCTTCCAAAAATGTGGCTATTCTGGGAATTAGTAGAAAATGCAAAACCATATAGGCTATGTCTCTACAATTAAACAATAAACATAACCTATTATCCTATAGGCTATACGTGTCTTTAAACAGAATTTCCGGCATATTCGTTTTGCAGACAGTGCTCATTGCGCTTGTAAGATGTTATTGACCTTCTTTACATAGGCTACAGCCTAATTTAGTAATTGTCAATGGCCGTTTCATGTTCCAAGGCCTACATGTCAAATAATCTAACGAATATTTTTGTCATAGGCTATGTCAATAATAGTTGCTAAAGCCTATAGCCTAATAATTTGTTGATCTAGAATTAGAAAGGTTAACATACCCGCCAATCCAGCCTCTCCAGTAAAGACATCAGAAAGACTCGGACAGTAATTCCAGTGCAAAGGATTCGAAAGAGTGAATTCACAAGTGCTCTACATAACCGACTACTCACCTGAAGGCTCTGAACTGCGCATGCGGCCTCTAGGTATACACCTGCGCGATTACCTCCCTATAGTTGTGTGATTGGAGCCGACATCATCACTCTCTCTCTTTCTGTCGCTACAAGGCATATCCTATTTCATCTGGAAAATCTAAGATGATATGCGTGATGATGACGGCATAAAATAATTATAGGATTTCGCTGTGTATTTTCTTAATGATTGGCCAATCAATTTAATTTTATGATAATTAGTTCAAAATTATCATTAGGCCAACTGAAACAATGGTGTGTTCGAGAAGGCCAACTCAAAACAATCACAGGCATTTCAGCCTTAGGTTGAAATACTTTCAGATATAGAGATAGACCAAGGTGACCAATAAGCGACGTTCACGTTAAAAGTCTTGTCATTACAACCTAGCCCAAAAACAGTTTTTAGATAAGTATTTAACTGACATTAAACGTTCAGTGTCGCAGAATCAACTTTTGTAAAGCCAGACAACGCCCATTTGATTTCATTTTCATTTAAGAAAATAGTCTCCAATCTTGGTCAAAAATGTGTGGAAGTATTTCACTGCAGGCTATCTTCTGATTTGATCTTTAATTAAACTCTTTTTTTTACTGTAGACAAGTGCACCTGGAAAGCAATTAAATGATCAATTTAATTAACATACATAGTTTATGATGCTTTATTTTAGATTGGTTACTAATCCAAGCCTGCAAAATAGCACAAAGTCTGGTGAGCAGTAGTCTTAACCTCTGCTTCCATCTTGTGACCGTTCTCAAGCACTGCAGGGGAATTGAACGCCTTCAACAATTAAAATATGCCTCGGACCCATTGTGCAATAGTAGAGCAATCATTCATTTTTAAATATATTTGTAAATACATGTTCAAAACATACTTACAATTTTACTTCCAGAGGTGACATTAACAGCATAAAAAGTATGTGAGTATCATTAAGAGTGCTGTTTAAGGAGAAAAAGACCAATACTATTTCATGTAAAAAAAGAAAGCCTGTTGTTGATATCAATGGACCAAAGCAACCTTATACAAAAAAAGTATATTGCTGTACAGCCAACGCCTTTTTCCGGTTAGGGCCACAAGTATTGTGTTGCATCATAAATGGTGGTATACCTTTGAAAGATCAACATAAGTTATTTTAAAAGGAAAACAGATTGACAGACAGCTGACCCAGCATCCAATGATCCACAAATATTTACCTTTATTTTGGAGGATAGCCTAAGGTGTATCCAAAATGAGAAGTGTGTAAATAAATGCTGTCAATATTCTAGTGAGGCATACACATTTTTATAAATGAAAATAAAACTTTCACTGACAAGATCCCCCCTTCCCTCCCCCCCTCCCTCCCCCCTCCCTCCCTCCCTCCCTATAGAGAAAACATTCCCTTGAGCACTGGTCATCTGAAAGTTAATGAATTTGAAACAATGAAAATTGAAGAGAAAAATGTGATTGTACAAACGGCCCTGCTTCTTATGGCCGAAATAAACATATCCTCACCAGCGCATACAGAGCTACAGGAAGAGCAGGTACAGGCATTAGGGGGTCTACATCCAGACCAAGTTGGTCTTGGGCTTGACGGGGCACCTGGGTCTATTTAGAAATGATACGGGGTGTGAGTGACCCAATTGGAGGTCTGGGCTTTGGTGCGTTTGGCAGAGCTGTGAGAGGTGAAGAGGGATTTGTACACCTCGGACTTCTCCTCCATTGCCTGGATAGACCTCTTGCTACCAGGACCCACTGAGGACTTCACTCCGTTGGAAGAACTGGCTGATCCAGAGGGTCCTGCTTCTGCAAGAGAACAGGAGGAGCAGAGAGGTTAACGCCTACGGTCAGGAGAATCATACAAGTTTGTCACAATCGGGGGATTAGTCATGTAGCTGTTGCGGGATGTGAATACAATACCTGACTGACTGCTTTCCCCGTCAGTCTGTGTTGAAGTCTTTCCCTCCACAGAATCAACTTGACAGGAATCTGGATTCTCTAAATACATATAAACACAACAACAACAACACCAACTGTGAAACCAGATAAATCACTAAGAAATTAATAAGAATGGGCAAGTTTTCACTCAATTCAATCCCATGTCACATATTTGTTATACTTTTTATCCTTGATACAGTTGCTTGTTGATGATTGCTGTGCATTGTAAGTGTTAAGGGGTGCTGAGGTGTTAACAATATTAGAGTAAGTAACTAAAACATGTTATGACAAAAAAAAAAATAGTTGGGATGGGCATCATAAATAAAATGTGTTTTTTTTCCATAACTTGCCAATGTGCTTTTTCGTCAATCACTTCTCTGGACATCCACTTATCAATCACAATACAGAATGCTGCCTCAATGGTCCAAGTCTACTCTGTATGGTGTGGTTAGTCTTTATTGGATCTGTCTCCTGACAGCGACCTGTCCAGAGCTTCCCCCTGTATTTTGTAATATAAACTAATCTTATGCTGAGCCAAGATAATTGCATTAAAAAAAGATGCCAGCCAGTCCCCATTTGCTCTATAAACTCAATGAAAAAGGAAATACTGTACATCATTCAAGCAACCCCGCTGCTAAGTTCTGAACTGTATAATTTAAATTACTGGCTTCACTGTATCAGTATATTGCTGTAAATTACGTAAGTTACCCCGCTCCTCATCTCCCTCCACTGGCTACCCATAACAGCCCGCATCAGATTCAAGACCCTGGTACTGACTTTCCGAGCAGTGACTGGGACTGCACCCGACTACATCAAGTCTCTCCTGCAGCCTTACACCCCCACCCGCCACCTAGGGTCTTCTTCAGACAACCGCCTGTTGGTCCCACCACTCGAGACCGCCCGGTCCCAACACAAGCTCTTCTCCTGCCTGGCCCCCCAGTGGTGGAATCAACTCCCCACTTCCATCAGAGACGCAGACTGTCTCTCCACCTTCAAGAGAAGGCTCAAGACGCACTTTATCCGGGAGTACAACGGTACTTAGAAATGGTTTGCTGAACCCAACGCTGGTTTCCTCAAGGATCACAATGACTCTTGCTTAGACTGTTGCTCTTGTTTGTTAGTGGTAGCTGATTTAAACTGTTTTCTATTTTAGTTAATCCTATTTTTATTGCTTTCCTACAGGTACACTTGCACTTAGAGTTTCATGTTGTTTAATTGTAACTTGTTTAACTACATGCTCTTATGGTTTCCTCCCTTTAGCACTTATTTTTTTAGTTGTTCACAATGTGTACTTCTTGTTTTGGCTACCCGCAATGCTTTGGGGGTTATCTTGTTGTTATTATCAGTGACCTATGCACTTTGTAAAGCTCTCTCTTGGAAGTCGCTTTGGATAAAAGCGTCTGCTAAATGAATGAATGTAATGTAAATGTAAATTTAACCGGCATCGTTTTTTGTCACTATTATTTTGCTTACAAATGAATACTCAGTGTTAACAACCAACGCCTTTTTCCGGTTAGGATCACAAGCATTGTGTTGAAAAGAGTTTGAAACAGGAAACCCCCAGCTAGGTGCCTTTTGAGGTGAACTGTCAGTAGAGAGACAGCGAGAGAACTGAGTACGAGAGAATGAAGAGAGAAAGAGAGGGGTGGAAAAAGTGAATGTTCCAGAAGTAGGCTAGCACTCATACTTGGAACAGTGAAAAGGATGTGAGCAATCCTTTTTCCTGAAGTTTGTGTCTGAAGTGGGTGCAAAGTTTCCAGAGAGGCCTACCTTTTGAATCCGACGCTTTAGAGACACTCTCAGGTCCCTTGCTCTTCTTTGGTTTCTGAACAGGAAGAACAGCAGTTTATACGTTTACAGGGTGCTTGAAAAGGAGTGGCCCTACATCCACTAGCTGGACGGCTGGCTGGAACTCCACTTTATTTAGTCAGTGGTGTACCTTGGTTTTGGCCTTGGCCCTCTTTTCCACCATCCTCTTTATCAGTTTGTCCACGTCATCTTTGGGGCCGTTGAGCACCACCATATCTCCATCTTGGAACGGGTCTCCACACTAGAGCAAAAAGGACTGAATGAATATCAAGCAGTGTTTCTCAAAGATTAGAAAGCTATTTGTGGGGGGGGGGGGCTTCATGACGCCGGGTAAGTAGCTAGCTCCTGATACTTCTCACCAAAAAAAGAACACAGGGGAGCCTTCGATTAAGATATGTTCGTGGGTACCTAGCGAAAAGTAGTCTCAACTTTCCTAGACCTTTAACTACGGCACTAATGCTGAAGGCTCGCTGATATAGCTGTCGGTCTTACTAGAACGCCGTAGGTATTCATCGTTGCTAACGTTTGTGTTAACCTTTGTGTGTGTATGTGAGAAAGACGCGTGAGTGACAGAGAGATGGAGGGAGAGCAGGGAAAGGAAATGCAGCTGAATGAATACGCTGCGTGTTTTAACCTAAATAGTGTTAAAACAAAAAAAAAATGAAACGCAATATGTGGCAGCCGGTGTTGATTCTGGGGCGCACTGCCAAAAATTAATCTGTGTCGGAAACACTCAAGATTTTCCCCCCGAAAGGAAGTCACCACCAATCAGATTCTGATGAACTCACAAAAGGTAAAGTCACAGCCCACAGCAAAGAAACAAACGTTATCTTTTGCAACTGCAATCAAGCAACTGCATCATCAGGATGTGGGTAGAGCTTGAAGTGCTATGGATGTAGAACTTAACATTGTATGTTAAGAATTCTACTCTGAGGCATTTAAATGCAAATAATAGCCTACCCCAAACAGTAGGCAATACTAAATGTAATTCCTGTAGAACAATATATATTTTGGGTTCTATGCTAAATAAGTCTCAAATAACCAAATGTGAGAGGCCCCCCGCTACACCTCACCGACCTGCTTCACCACCACACTCCCTCCCGCTCCCTCCGTTCCTCCGATGCCAACCTCCTGTCCACCCCACTCAGGACCAAGCACCGAACCTGGGGTGACAGAGCTTTCTCCATCGCTGCTCCCTCCCTTTGGAATTCATTCCCCAAACCCATCAGAGACTGCACCAACCTGTCAACTTTTAAATCATTAGTTAAAACGCACCTTTTTAGATCTGCTTTTAATGTGTAAAAATGCTGTGATTTTATATGATGTACTTGTTCTATGTTTATTTTAACCATGTAAAGTGACTTTGAGTCTCTTGAAAAGCGCTATATAAATAAAATGTAGTAGTATTATTATTATTATTAGTTAATTATTACATCTTGGTGAAAAAGTATTTTTTTGGAGTGGACTTTGAACAATGACACAAATCCCTGCACCACTGGATTCAAACTGTGGAGATTTAGGTTAAAGACAGGAAAATACTGTAATTTAGTTAGAAATGTGAAAAAATACACATTTCTTCTGAAGTCTAATTTTCAAAAGCAGAGATACTAGTTACACACACACATCTATTGTGTCCCAGGAGTGGGTCACTGTGACCTCTAGCCATGTGGTATGTTAACACAAGAGCGCTAATCTCAATCGCTGACCAGGCAGTCAACAAACACCGCTGTCGCCATTACTTCTGCAAGCCAAACAGCCACCCAGCCAGTCAAACGGCCAGCCTGCAAGCCAAACGGCCAGGCAGATATTTAATCAAACAAACCAAGACACAGAGACCTGCTGTCACCTAAGAGAATACATCTATTTCCTACAAACCCCTGCAGCATTAAGGCAAAGGAAATACACTGGGTCAGTCGACATAGTTACACCCTAGTTTATAGAGGGAGACAGCCAGAAGTTGCAGAAGTTAGTTGGGGGGGGGGGAGGGGGAAAGGAAAGGTGAAGAGACAGTAACGGGAAGCGGGTGGAGACTTGTAAAAAAAAAAAAAAAAAAAAAAAAAAAAGAGAGAGAGAGAGAAAAAAAAAAAAGTGCTTGTGTGAATGTGTCAGCAAGGCAACCAGGCAGAGCCAATCTCTCTGGGGAGATGCACAGCGAGCACCTCGCTTCCAGAGGAGAGCGCGAGACGACGCCGCCACCACCACCACCACGGCCGCACGCACGGGCACGGGCAGTCTCCCGGGCCGACCCCCGCCTAAGACAACAACAACATAACCGAGAGTGCAGCCTGGCAACACACACCACTGTTTCAGCTCCAGCCCAGCGCTACTGCTGCTGCTGCTGCCGCCACTGACGACCATGGCTCCTGTCCTCCTGAGTGTGCGTCTGGACGGAACCCTCTGACTCGGCCAGCACTCACCATGGTCGAGGCCGTGGCCACAGCTCATGTTTGAAACCCCTTTTTTGCATGGAAGGAGCCAGGGGTTAACTGCAGTTGAGGTGAGTGGCTGTGGGTCTTTGGGTGTGTACATTGGGGTCAGTTGCTTTCTATTTGTTCATTTTGTTCAAATCAAAATGGAGGAGGCATGCTGTTGTGTGTTTTGCCTTCACGTGAGATAAAATGGAATTATTAATTCTGCTATTTTAGGAAGCAGTGCGTAGTTGGGTGCACTTCAGCAAAGGGTTTGTTTTGACGCTCACTAGCTTTATTTAAATGCCAGTGAAGGGAGTTTAAATAGCCTCTTTCTCAAAACAACATTTCTCAACGTCAGTTTAAAAGTTTGATATCCTGGGAATACGTCAAACATCGACTTCAAATAAATAATTATTACAGCAGCTCAATGATTGAAATCATGCAAACAACAGGCTTCTTTGTCCTTGTGACAACGTTCAGATAAATAACTGATACTCCATTCTTCCCCTATCTAAAAAAGGAAGTGGATAGTGGAGATTAAATCATGTCTGTGCAATCTTGTCATGTCCTAATATCTTGCTGTAGACCAAGAGACATCATTTGATCACTTCTAAAAGCAGACACAGTGTCCAAATCTCACCCGTGGGTGAGGCAACAGGGTTTGGGTGAATACATTTCTCCAAGGTGCTATTAAGTCAACTCCCTTGAGTAGTGTTGAGACCCAACACGGGGGGGGGGTGGGGGGGTATAGTCAGATGGCTGAGCGGTGAGGGACTCGGGCTAGTAATCAGAAGGTTGCCGGATCAATTCCCCGCCGTGCCAAATGACATTTATGATGCCTTTGGGCAAGGCACTTCATGTCCCTGTACTTACTGTAAGTCACTCTGGATACGAGCGTCTGCTAAATGACTAAATGGCGTCTGTCTGTGAGCAGTATTAAACTGCAGGTACACAGACTTGCAAAGCTTCAGCTGTGTCAACAAAGATAAATACTATTAGGATTCATGGAAATGATCTCTACCATCATCGATGAAATATGCAAATCATTTTCAACAAGGAAGTGTTAGGTCAGGGGTAGGAGCAAGAACAAAGAAGAAACATGTAAAGAATTTGATGGAACACCTCTTTCCTGGTTGCTGCAACTTCCGTTCCGCCACAACCGTGATTAATTTTCAAAGCTATGAGCGGGTTTAATCTTTCACCATCTGTGAATCAAGATTGGAACACTGTTCCTGAGGAGTACTGAGGTATCTTGTCTGGTTGCAATACGGTAACTGTGGCCGTCATGGTTACAGGAGGTTGCAAGAAGGGGTTGGTGTCGAGCCGGAATACTATGCTCCAGCTTGAGGGCACCAAGTGCAGCTTCTTGTTCTGCCTGGGAATCTGCATTCTCTTCTGCTCCGTCATCTACCTGAGGACCCGGACTCACACAGGCCCTCAAGCCCAGAGTGGGCCTCTCAGCTGCAGGGCCTTCACCACCTACTGCCAAACCTTCCTCCCCAGCACCACCGACGAAACGCTATGGCAACACCACGACTGCAAGGTTGTATGTCTGTATGCCTCCATTTGTATTGTCTGCCTGTTTTCATTTCATTTGCCCCTCAGGAATGCCTGTGTGTGATAGTACAGTGAATATCTATTCTAAGAGATTTGCATTTTGGGTCACAAGCTAAACCGAGAGCTGTCCCCCCCCCCTCCCCCCGCCCAGGTGGAAAGTGAGGTGGAACTTCTGGAACATGTCAGCGGCCAGGTTCTGGGCTGCCCACAGCTGCTCAGAGACCTCCACTTCATCACCGGCTCTTTGAGCCGCGAGGAGGAAGACTATCCATTAGCCTTCATCCTCACCGTCCACAAGGAGCTGGCGCTGTTCGTCCGCCTCTTACGGGCCATATACGCACCCCATAACGTCTACTGCATCCATGTGGATCTCAAAGCCTCGCCCGAGTACCGGGCCGCCGTCGAGAATTTGGTGGGCTGCCTTCCAAATGCCTTCCTGTCCAGCCGCAGCGAGACGGTGACCTACGCAGGCTTCACGCGTCTCCAGGCCGACATCAACTGCATGAGGGACCTGGTGAGGTCCCCGGTGGCCTGGAGGAAGGTCATCAACCTCTGCGGCCAGGACTTCCCCGTCAAGAGCAACCTGGAGCTAGTACGCTACATGCAGAGCAAGGAGTGGAGGGACCGAAACATGACCCCTGGGGTCAAGCAACCCCCAGTTATGAGGCACAGGACCCAGTTCCATCACCGGGAGGTCAAGGGCTCTTACGTTGTCCAATGGGGGAAAGACAAGAAGAAGCCCCCACCCCATGGCCTGGAGGTTTACTTTGGTACGGCTTACTACGCCCTAACCAGGCCCTTTGTGGACTATGTTCTGAAGAACCAGGTGGCCCGCGACCTACTAGAGTGGTCCAGAGACACTTTCAGCCCCGATGAACACTACTGGGTCACACTGAACCACATCAAAGGTAAGATTGTGAAAGGAAAGTAGAGAAGTACATTTTGGCTCAGTGGAGGGGGAATTAAGATTAAGTCAACATAGTCTCTTTGGGGTCTCTTTTATCATAGTCACTAACCTTAGAGACGCTAACCTTTGCCTGGAATCCAACATGGAACATAAACAGGTTTCAAAGCACCAGATACAATCTTGACTTACACAATACAAGTCAACCATTGACTTGGTGCCTATTTTGATCTGTTGAGTGGTCAATGACTGTTCCTGCATTGTTAACAATGACTAATGTAATGATGATGTTCTTCAAGGAGTGCCAGGAAGTGACTTAGATGGAGGCTGGGATGGAGCAATCCGGGCGATAAAGTGGAAAGATCAAGAGGGATCAGCACATTTCGGATGCCACGGTAAAATGCTCGTACCGCAGCCTCCATTTTAGCTGGGCTGCTGACTGTCCCATCATCGTCTATTTCAACCAGATTTTCGATACATGTAACTCTCCATATTCTTAGCTAATCCAAACTCTGTCACTGCTGTTCATCTCAAGTGTCCTCACACATGATGGTTCAGGCCAAATCCCATTTCTCTGTCTTACCCCTACCCCTTAGTTGTGTGCGTTCACGTGAGAGTACGGGCGATCCCAATTCTCGTTTTGATAGAGGGGTAGGGCTAAGGGGAAGGGGTAAACACCCCTTAAAACCAAGTATTTTCGGGAGCTTACTTGAAACCAAGGGGAACCCAGAATACACTGCGCAACCGGCAGCAATGATGGCCAGATCACCCAGAGTCCCATAAATGTATTTTCGGCTTCAATAATTGATTTACAAATTACGACAGTCTTGTTTTGTACTGTACATATATTTTGGCAACCATGTTCTTAATTTAAAAGTGGTTTTAAAAATTGCTAGTTTGCTACGCTAACGTGACAGGATTGGCACAACAGTCCCGCATTTCTCTGACTAGCCTTGAATGGACTCCATGCAGTCCATCTACAGTTTTATTCAGTTCCATGAGCAGCGAATTTCATTTGACATCAGGGCATAACACTACTTGCTTTGAAGACATCGATGCGTGCTAGATGACGTAACCATAACCAAGTGGTGTCTCATTTCATAGGGGTAAGTTTTCACCCCTAGGCCTTCCACTCGATTTCGAGGGACAAGGGCTAGGGGTAAACGAAGGGGAAGGGGTAATCTCTCTCCTCAAGCTCTAGATTGGACTACTGATTAGAATGTTTATGCAACCAGAGATAATGGGCCTGCAGCATTGCTATTTTGTTTTGCTCGTGTGTCCTCCATCCGTGATGATGTTATCGATCCTCGTTCCTCACTCCTCAACAGTTATCATCCAGTCCAACCCCCCCCCCCCTCCCTCAGTATTTCTTTGTGTTTACGTGTTAAAGTGTCATTGGCAGGTCGATACGTCAGGGACATCTGCATCTACGGTCTGGGGGATCTGCAGTGGATCGTCAACAGAAACAGCATGTTTGCCAACAAATTTGAGAGCGGGAACTTCCCGGTGGCCCTGGACTGTCTGGAGCTGTGGCACAGAAACAAGGTCCTGCAGCAAGCCTCCGTGCCCATAGAGCCCTCCTGGCTCCTGACCGCACTGGGCAACAGCACCGTCTCCACCAGCAGCCGATCCAACGCCACCGCGGGACTCTGAGACAGCAGCTTCCGGCTGGAAGACTGCTGAGCTACTATGAACGACACGGCCCTCCAGAGATTGAAGCTACGTTTTCTCACAGGTTTGAAGCTCGACCCTGCACTAGAAAAAAAGCTACTATCAAAGGCTAGATTTGATTGTTTGTGTGGTAGGATGGTCCTTCAATTTCAAAGGTCCTGATAATGGCAATAATCTGGGAAGGTGATAGAGGCAGTTTGGGGAATCAAGCTTTTATGAGACAGAAACAGCATCTAATCAGGAGACTGGCAGCTAAAAGTGGACCCAGGCTCACCAATGCTAGCATGAGCAGGCTTATTACAAACACAAAAAAAACAACATCTATTTTTCTAAATTCACAATATACTGAAATCTTGCACAGATGATTAGACTGTGAGCACTGACATATCTTGTTTGGTTGAGACGCTCGTGCTAAAAATAGGCTTGGTGTATCACTAAGGGCAGAGTGGCTTAGGGGATGGCGCACTAAGAGACTCTCCAGAGTTCTCACATGTCACAGGGGGTTATGGGGCATGTAGTCTGCGCTCACAGAGGCTAACTACAGACCCATGTAGTCTGCTCTCACAGAGGCTAAATACAGACCCATGGGTATTCAGTCAGCAAAATCCAGCTCATATCATGTTATCTTTTTTTTGTTCCTTTTTTCTTATTACAAATGTACTCTGCTGCTAAGTTTTTTCCCAACTGTAAAGAGACCTGTGTATTGTTGAATCGATTGCTACATTTTCTGATGTTCGTTTTAACAGCCTATGGCTACAACTCCTGTTAAAGAATTTGTCCTTGTTTTAAGGATTCAGCCATTTAAAAAATGAGCAATAAAAACGAATTGCTCACGCAATGCCTTATAGCTTCTGCTGCTAATAACAATGGAAGATTGCTGTTACAAAAAGTGAACATAAATAATATGTATTTATTTATTGTTTTATTTATTGTGAAACTAAATCACGTAAACAATGTTATTAGGTAGAAAACCTAAGCTACAACTGCCTGCTTTTAAATGTTGTTTTAAACTACTTGGAAGGAAAAAAATGAGTCTCTGTAGAAAATATACTGTTTTTGTTTGTGACATCGGTGGTCAAATAAATGCATTAAAAAGTGCGTTACCCCTTTCTGACACGCAACAAGGTACTCCATTTACATAAGTCCCACTGTGTCCTATCAGCTCACTGGAGGTCTGGGAAGACCTCCTGTGAGATTCAGTGGCTATCTGGTTTCCATGGCATTCCGTATCAAAGCACTGCAGGCCAGCTGGAGCTGGATTTTCCTGCCATGTTGCCAAGACCCATTGATTGTCAGAGTGTGCTCAGAGACAAACCTTCTTGTGTATCCTGTACCCTTTTATCCAAATGACCTCTCACCATGGTAACTGATTATAATGAATAACCAACTGCTGGAAAAGAAGGTAACAGCCTTATCTTGGTTACAGATTTATTCATCAGTAACGTCCAAATAAAAAGAATACTACTTTTGCTCTATTCCCAGTCAAAGCACAGAGACTGTGTGGTTCACATTAAATCATTTTAGACTGCGTAATGTAACCCTAATCCTAAAGAAAATCATCCATATCTGAAGGTTGTTTTTTTTAAGGGTTTCGTGTTTGTCTGAGAGACACATGGGAACACACAAGCGACTCAGACACCAATCGTGCCTCATAGCATTAATCATTCACTACTGTGAAAAACCTGGACTGGGGTCTATATAGGCCTGAAGTTAGTGCAACAGAGCATTGAAAATGCCTCACTGCCACCCACTTCCTCTCCACTGGCGTGACCAGGGACCCAGAGGGGGAGAAGGATTCACTGGCTACTTACAAGCACAAGACCAGTAAGCCTTCATAAGCAAACACCTGTCACAAGCACAAGACCAGTAAGCCTGGATTTGTGATTTAATTATATATTGAACCCTAGATAGTCTTCGATACCCTAGAACTTGAAACATAATTAGGTAAACCTTTAATTCTCAGTACAGGGTTTTTCCGCAGCACTTTTCAATTCAGGCGGCCGCCTAAGCAACACATGCCTGCCGCCTTAACTACGTTGTAATTTTTTTTTGTTGAAAAAAGTCCTGCAGGAAACCAAGCAGTGAAAGGTCATATGCAGGATGTTTACGTCAACCGCATGTTGATGCATGACTTTTGCTTGTCGCCGCCTGCAAAGATCATTTTCAATAGGTAATTCACAGTGTAGCATATGGTCAAAAGACCTGTGTTGTGGAACTTGCTATAATTCGTATCATGTAATAGGACACACTGAACATAAGATGTGATGACTCCATCTGCTTTCATGTCCTTTGGCACAAAATATTCCGCCATCTAGTGGACAGCGAGAATACAGAACGTGAAAGGCACAGATTTGTGGTGGGGGAAGGTGTGTGGATGATTGTAATACACCATTATGTTAAGAGGTACACAGGTCATGCAGAGAGGAGGTACCAAGAGAATCCTGACAGAGCTGCATCCCTTCCTTTGGTGAGGAGGAAGAGAGAAGGGATGTTTCTTTGTTGATGTCAGGATAACAATTCAAGGGGAGACTGCAAAACGAAACACATCCCTCCCTGTATCTAATACACAACAGGAATCCTGAATCCTTGAGTGTCATAACTTCCCCGTGCAGCAGGGGGCACCACTGATGAATGAGAGCCGTGTGAGAGGCGGGTGGACATGCGGTTGTGACCGTCTCAGGGAATGTCCTCACCTTGTGGCAGATCTCAGTCTTGACCTCCTTCAGAGCCCGTTCAGAGAACACACAGCCACAGGTCTGAAGGTAACAGAACCTGAGACAGGACATCACAGAAGAACAACATTAAAATCAATAGCCCAATTATATTTCACTATACATACTTACTATACCTTATAGACTTAATATTTTGTTTTGTGATTATTCATGAGTAATTCAAAGTATGTAGCTCGGAGCAGTCTGTTTCAGCCTTTAAAAGGAGATTTGAGTCCTGAAAGAATGTCCATTTGAGGACATTTGTAAAAATGTGAATGAAATCTAGGCAGTTGAAAGTTGGTAGTCCTTGGTCCTGCTTGTTGACTCTTCAGCTCACCCCACAAGCTCTCCATAAGATTTAAGACAGGGGACTCACTGTGATGGCCTTTGTAAAAGCTTACATCTATAGTAAATAAACCATCTTCCTGTGGTCCCGGGTTTAGCCTTTTAGCAGTTTATAAACATAAAAAACTGAAAATAAATAACTTGATTCTGATGTTATGCTTTACTGTATATGCTATGGTTTTGTTTCATGTGTGACTTTATGCTTTATGCAAATAATACATTGATTGATAATCTAGAATATCCTGGAACTTTTTGAAGTACATATCACATTTACATTTAGCAGACGCTTTTATCCAGAGCGACTTACAGTAAGTACAGGGACATTCCCCCGAGGCAAGTAGGGTGAAGTGCCTTGCCCAAGGACACAACATCATTTTGCACGGACGGGAATTGAACCGGCAACCTTCTGAGTAATAGCCTGATTCCCTAACCGCTCAGCCATCTGACTCCCTAAAGTACATGTATCATTGCAAGGTTGCCAGGGCCTTGTAAAATAGCCAAGTAACATCAACCACATCACATCAAACCACCCCTAGTCTAGAAACTCAAGACACTTAAGTTAATGGCTTGTGGATCGGGTGAACGTCTCTGATGGCACTGATATACAGGCCAGGAGGAGGACAGAGCTGGGGAACCTTACTTGTGTTTGCCATTCATCTCCAAGCCCACCACAGGGCATATGAACATGGAACAGTGCATGTCTTCATAGCGGTCTCCCTTGGTGTTCCTCCCCTCCCCCTCCCAGGAAGGGTTATCAGTAAGGTTCAGCTCTGTCACATCCTAGAACGTTGGTGGAAGTGGGGGGAAAAAGCACATACACAAACCTCATGAGCACAACCTGAACCATAACAAACACTATGGCTTGGTTGCAGACATTGGATGGTGTGTCCCTGCCTGGTTGAACAAAGGGAGGTGGATAGAAGTGTATACTTGATACCATACAGAGCATACCTTGATACCACGGATATGTGTTGCAACCTCAGTGTTGGGTCTCTCTGCTGTTTTGTCTAAAAGATATTCGATCACTGCATCTTTGTTGAAAAGCCTGTAAACCCATGTAACACGTGTTAGCTTGGACAAAGAATGTGAGAATCCTAATGCAAATAAAATATTAACTCTCAAACCATTTGAGTAAGTTTCAAACGGATCACTTTATGAAGAGGGCTGTAAGGAGGCAAACACACCAGGAGCGTCCAGTAATCTGAGGATGTAGGTAGTAAAATGCAACGGAAACTCACCTTCCGAGATCACAAGCAACAATGGGACGCCGCAGTTTTTCCTGGCTCAGGGCGCAATACTTCCACTTGGCAGCAAGCTCTGCGTTTTTATCAACCTAGAAGTAGTAGTGAATACAATGTTGCAGAAAGAATTACGGGCATACGACGTTTTGGTCGAGGCAGCTAACTTAAGTTTAGGCTAGCTCCACTGGATGGGGCAAAGCTAGAAAGCTCGTCAAGTTATATGGCTAGCTACAAACACAGATAGCTAGCCTGGACAAGGTGTATTTACCTCCAATACATATTTAACCTCTACTGTAATTACACATTATTTTATCATTTATAATTTTATATCGAAGAAGAGTTGATAACCTGAGTTTAGTCTATGCTGTTAGGCTAACATCGCTAGGCTAGTGATACTGTACTGTAGTCTAAGTGATGACGACACTGACTCGTTTTGATATCCAGCTAACTTACCTTCTCAACTTTCTTCGGACCTTTTACCAGTTCGTGCCTTTTGGGAATAGTACCTCCATCACACCCCATGCTGACAACTATCGTTAACTTGCTATCAATGTTATTTTTCTGAGATACGCTAGCCAACCGCTTGCTCAAAACTCAAACAGGAAGTCCGCGAAAACTATAAACAAACAAAGAAGCAAACGGTAAATTGTATTGAAGGGTCCAAAAACATGATCAAATCTGGATATCGCCCTCTAGAGTCAGGTTGATTTGATTCAGAGACAAGTGTGTAGTTCTCAATTTTACCACAGTGTGACAGCATAACTGTAATTTTAGGAGGTTGCACAAAGTGTTTAAGTGGCAGTAGTTCTAATTCATTTGAGAAAAAGTAGGCTATGTAAATATGGAGAAATGTAACTCCCATGGCCACAGGTAGCCTTTTCCAGTTCGTTTTTTTTTCTGCATTGTGACACCCCAAATGGATCATATGGATATTTGCTCATACATAGGCCCAAGTGGACCAAAAGACCAAGGCGATGCCACTGTGGTCTGAGGGCGACATTTTCAGCTCACCGTTTTTAGGCCGGACTACCTCACCGCAAGTGTGGTTCCAAACCTTCAGTTAAACATTCTTTAAAATTACATTTCCTTTCACAAAACCACTTATATTGATTGTGTGAATTGAATAATGTTCAAAGGTCCATCCAATGCATCATCTCTCTATGATAGTAGCCTTCAATGCATAAGGTAAGTGTCAGCCTATGCTGGCTCTAAAGCCTATTGTAACAGCGTTTGAGATGAAAGTTTCCTTGGAAGATAGCTCAATGAGTGCTAATGAGATCTGTTTCCTGTGCCTTGCAGCTTTCAGATTAGTTTACCATCGACGCTCCAGTCCGAGAGTGACCATTAGTTGGAGGAATGGTACCTCAGTGGAGACATCTGTGGCGGTGGGATTGATTTGCGATGGTACAGTCACACAAAAAGAAATAAGTAGCTGAACTTCATTTATGGCAAGAAATAGACCAGCTGGGACATGCCTCAGTCTTAATAATCAATACAGATATTTTGAATATGCAAAACAATCTCAATGAAAGACACAAAATACTGTATTCAGGTAATAATCCATTAGGTCCGGTTCGATTCAGGCCTTCCTGTAATTCAGAAATTGTGTTATGTGTCTTATTGGATTACCTCTCTCTCACACAGCTAAATGTTTTGAGGTATGGATTTTCATTAAATGCAATGGAGTGCCATCTCTGTTAGTAAACTATCTTTGTGAGAGTGGCAATCCCCAGGCTAGGTTAGTGCAAAACAACACCTTCAAAACTCACAACCCACAGTGATGCCGAGATGAATCCTTGTGCGTGCTTTGCCACAAAATAATAAGAAAATGCCACCCAGTAGTGGAATATAAATCAGGCATAGGTCAGGCAGGGCTGTCCTATGGTCAAAGTGTGTATACCAACCACTGCTAAATACATCTGCACTGGTTGTTCCCATATGGGCTTCCTCAGAGGTCCGCAGTACCAGACTCATTTCAACTCATCCTCTTCGATTAAGAGTCTGCATGACTCTTGCATCTCACTGAACCCGACCTTAAAGAAATGTATGTATGAAATGCATTCCTGCTCCACAGTCCACCCCCCCCCCCCATCCCACCCACCCCCCAAGTGGCCAGGGTATGTTTGTGAACTGATGATGAATCAAGTCTGTCCAATCAGCCGTCTTCTGGCCCCACGCTGTAACACAATCCACCTGAAGCATCCCACCAGTTTGCAGAGATGAGGGCAGCATTAATTGCACACATCGGACCTGGCAGAGCACCGAGTCAAATGCATTTAGCGTTTCTAATTGGGGAGGAATCGCTGTGTTTGGATTGGCACGGGTCACTAGTTAAAATCCGGCTCCAGCTTCCTAGAGATTGTAAAGCACTGTTTGAAATTCCGTGGCGGCTCCTTTCCTGGCCTTTCAACCCCAAGACACAGAGTTACCAAAACACTTGATTACATACCTGATTTTTATATGGGTTCAAAAGGGATGGTCCATGAAATGACCCCATGCTGAGATGACACCATGCTGGGCACAGGCGCTTTCAAGAATATGAGACGTTTTAAAAACCTGTTTTATTGCTGGGCACATTTTCTAAAGCTTAAAGTATCTCCTACACTTTCCCATTGAAACAGGCTACTTTAACTAACAAAAACTATAAATGTACGTTTTTTTCACATGAATAAATCAAACAATTGTATTGTATGCTGACCAGATTTGAGTTCATGAACTATGAAATAAACACAACCAAAGATTCAGTCTCTTCATGAAGATTTTAGCTACTGTGCACAATTTAACCACACTCCTCGTGTCAACCCTTTCTGTGTTTACTTTGAAAGCTATACTCACGTCGTTGAGATGAGCTCATTTGGAAACACATTCCTTAATACATTTTTCTAATCTCTTGGTCTAAGAAAGATTGAATTTGGTTGACCTAAACTCACTTCCCTCTTCTCTTGAACGACTGAATATCTAGAGCGTTTTCTCTGTCCTGTAAGTCTGTTTATTCATCTATTTTATTAGGGTTCGCTGCTTCGTAGGTCTGTTTCTTGCCCTTCTATTCCTTCATTTCCATGTTTATGTATTTGAACAAAAGTGGGTACACTCCTATTGATGTGTCTGCATAGACAACCTAGGTATTTCCAACAATATTTACTAGTCAGACGAAGGCACGGACAGTCAATGGAAAATCAATGGTGTCTGTGGGCAGGACACACTTCCCCCCCACCTGGCCACATTTTCACCAGCCTTCACTTTGTCATACTTTTCCACTGTGACAAACCACCAGAGTCTGTGCCACACACAGCTAACTGTCTATCAGAACAGAGTGGCTGAATGGAACAAACCCTACAGCTGGCAAGCTGCTGAGCTCCAGTCACGTCTCGTTACTCTGACAAGGGACCAGAGAGCTCCTGACAGTTGATTGGCTGGGATGTGGGTTCCCCGGGGAGACAGGGACATACCTGTGGCCGTCCTGTGTATTCTGCGGGTCGGCGTGGTGGGAATCACCCATTGGAGGTCGTTTTAGCCGACGTGTCCATGCCAACCACCCCGTACACCTCAGTAATAACAAAGCTCCTCTCTCCTGCTGTGGGATGATGGAGGTATGTAAATGAGGCTCTCTTTCTATATTTAGGTCAGCCTCAGACACATCGGACTGGGACGCTGGGGGGATTCCATGTACTCTGGTATAGCATGAGCTCAGCGCTAACTTTGACAACGACCCAAAAAAGCCATTTTGGGTAGCTGAAGTCGCGTGTTTTTCCCCTCCAGTGGGTCGTTGAACGCGAGCTCTGGTAGCCTATTGTGCGATTGGGTCTCCCGAGTCACATCCACTTTCCTCTGTTTATTTCTCCTCGTGCCTGAGCCATATGAAACCAACCACTGCTTGGCTTTCCGTGTCCTGATGTTCTTACCAGTCCCAACCCGCCCCGCGGAGCTCTCCCGTGGGCCGCATCCCCCAATGACTCTCTGCTGAGACCTCTCTCCATGGGCTTCTGGAGGAACACGTGTTTTTCATAAGGGTCTTTGCGTCTGGCCTTGCATAAATGTTTAGCAGCGTTCCTTCTGGGAGAGGGCCTGTCTTTACTGAGGAGCCTAATCAGCTGTAAATTCTGTTTTAAAAAGGCAAAGGAAGGGATGGAAAGAGTTAATCTCCAAGGCCCATTGCACAATTCCTTTTCTTAAAGTGGAAGGAGGGGATGACGAAAAGAGAAGAGAGAAGAAAAGCTCTTGGGTTTGACAAATGATCTAATAAAGAGGGAGGGAGATTACAGGCTGGGTGCCCGCCGGGAGAGGAAGTGGAGCAGTAAATATTTTTAAAGGCTGTCAATAAATTTGTAGTGTTGAGTTTAGAGTGGAGTACAAGGCAAAAGCCAGAAGTGGGAATCTGTGCAGGGACAATTGGGACAGTGTACACACAGTGTTCCCAGTACCCATACATTGGTAAGTTTGACTCTTATGATGAGATTGAGATTGAACTCACATGTAGTGCATAAAGTGGTCACCACAAAGCCTACGGACTGTGACACGACACGGCGACAATGACTGCAGGTTAAAGTAAAGACAGTTCGCTTTATTGTGATTCATGTGATGGATTTATTTGGATTTATATCAGATGCACCATTAAGGAATTCCATCGCATTTTGTACATAGTCCTTCCCTTTTAAGGAACGAGAGGTTTTTAGTCATCTGGCACCACAGCGTTGTTTCTTTAGGCAGGTGTATTCATTTTTAAAGCACTTGTCAGAATGTTTCACATGGATCAATCTTTGTCCAGTGCAAAATGACTCACTTCAGAGGAGTCATTTTACAAGCAATTGCTTTTTTCCTTTGGCACAGATTCATTCTGTGCTCTGTAAAAGAGTCCCGTCTCACTTTCCCACACCTTTCAAACAGGCTTGTTAGTCATCAGCCAATTAAAGCTGATTTAGAGGTTCACCTGCATGTCTAGTGGCAAACGTGGCCCAGGGCGGTGATTTCCAGTGGTTGACCCCGGTGATTGATATGATGATGAGATAATGACGGACAGCCACAGGTCTTACCTGCAGCCAATCCACACCGGTGCTACAAGAGTGATTGTCGAATTTCCGTGACAAGAAATGAGTTTATG
This sequence comes from Hypomesus nipponensis, assembly GCF_054491055.1. Taxonomy (NCBI): domain Eukaryota; kingdom Metazoa; phylum Chordata; class Actinopteri; order Osmeriformes; family Osmeridae; genus Hypomesus; species Hypomesus nipponensis. Next base: position 16,453,177 of record NC_140369.1, read on the forward strand.
AGGAAGGTCACTCAGGAATCATCGGTTGATTGTGCAGAAATAATAAGTTGTGTGATAGTAGATATAGACATGGCAATGTCAAAACTTGCATTGTCTTTGTGTTTTTCAGAGATTATGCTGACTTTTAGGACGACGACGGATGTTACATGATGTCACCAGTCAGGTTAACATATAGGACATCATACTCTGTCAACAAATCCCTGAAGTTTGGATTTGGCGAGAAATCCAACGACCTAACCACAGTGCACACTAACCCTGCTTGTTATCACTCATGGACCCAACAAAATAAATCAGATTTCCTAGACCTCCCACTCTCAGGACATGAAGATCATTCCAGTGCAACTCCCACTCCCATTAGTACACAGTCATTCAGTCATCTCCTCAATTAGATCTACTCTGTGGAGCTATAGTTTGTCTCAGATAAACAGACAGGGACAGTCTGCTGAAGGATGAATCCAGCTTGTCCCTGAATGACGGTTATGGGTGGAGTGCTTTGTACAGTATCCTACCAGTGCAGTCAAGTTGGAAACATTTACATCCTGTGGTTTTGGATACATAATTGTGTAACAGTGTATTTGAAGGCTTGTGTTAATTACACTGTGATATCAAATGACAAAGGGAAAGCGTACACACACACACACACAAATCCACACACAAGCACACAAACAAAAGAATTCCCTAGAGGGATCAGAGAGGTGCCAGCTTCCTGATTCAGATTTGGACTCTCAAGAATCTGCTCAAGTCCTTGTTTGATAAGCAGGGGTGGAACCTCACCTTCACACTCACCAGCTGCCTCTCAGCAACAACATTCTGGATTGGTGCACCTCACCAGGCCTGTGTGGATCTGCTGTTGTCAGAGTCGTGGCCTGGCCAGAGGATTGGCATCTCCAACTCATTTCATATCAAGATGTATGACAGGCTGATAACAGGCCGAGGTCAGGGAACCCTCTGCAGGACACGTCTCTGCAATCCTTTTATTGACATAGGGGATCTTGCTCAGATACATTTGTACGCAGTTATTGGAGAAATTATATCGATTTTCTTTCATGATTTTCTTCTCAAATTCAAAAGTAACTGAGATTTGTGTTGTCCTCTTATCATCATAGTGAAAAGAATCAAACTGAAACAATCCTGGTGTCTCCATCTCCATAGGCCTCGATCTGTGTATGTGGTCAGGCCAGCGGCCGTGAAGTGTGCTGGGCGCGGCTGGGGTCCTGGCCTGGGACCTGGCTGCCTGCAGCAGCTACCAAATACACGTCACAACCAATCAGCATCACAGCCTCCGAGGCCTGACTGAAGCCTGATAGAGAAGCCGTGCTCCTCATCTCGAGTTTCTCCTCTGCCTCTCTCCTCCACGCACTCAACTACGTTCCACCCCAACCTCTATCGCGCGTCCTCCACTCTCCAGGAATGTGGGGCCACTTCATACGACGAGATCGAAATCGGAGGCGGTGAAAGTGCATGGCGGAATGATATTCTAGATGCGCAAGTGTATTTTTTGATGGGCAATTTCGTTTTTCGCTAGGCCGTTGTCTGTTTGCCAGGGTGGGCTGAGGGCTCCATGTCCTATTTCTCCCTGATCGTCATGTGTTGAGTTGAGTTTGGCTGCTCCTGCTGATTGTTCCATTTGGATTGAGTGGAAGTTTTCCTCTGTGCCACGGAGTTCTCTCCATCCCTCCCTGGAGGAGAGGACCGAGAGCTGACTCACCAACGTGGGAGAAGGCTTCTTGAAGCGTGACTTCATCACAGTTCGAGTCCATGTGTCGAAACGTTGTCTGTCGGTTGATATATTGTTCAATTCAATTTGATCGAGAGATGTGGCGGTAGGATTGATTTCGCCTCGGACGTCGTGCTGTTTTCATCGGAAACCAGAGGGTCACACTGGGGAATATCCTTTGAATCCTGTTCTTCCTGGTACCTTTACTTTTTCGCACTCCACGCACCGGCGGGCCCGAGCAGGCACGCACACTCACGACACAGCCTGACCTCTGAGAGGAGTGTCTCCTCCTGATTTGTGTCTGCACCCTGTGTTCATCAATTAACAGTCCACTTGCTATGCAAAAACAAACAAGGCCAGCTTCCCCAGAAAGCCCAGTCAAAACAAACAGAGCCTTGCATGTCCACGCAGCCTCGTCAAATCAAACCCAGATGTCCGCTTAACCATTTCGCCTCTCTTTCCGTACCCCCCCCCCCCATCCCATACCCCCCCTTCCCTTTTTCCTGTCTGAGATTCCTCAGCTCTTGGATAGGAACGGCTGGTCCTCGATGGTTGTGATTTGCCACCCGTGTTCTCTCCAGCTCACCAAGAATTTCCATTTTTCGTCGAGCCGGCACGTACCTCCACGGACCCTCCGGAATGATCACAACCGTTTGAGGTGCAAAACAAGAACCAAATGGTGGAGTGGGCCCAAGAATTACACTGACTGACGAATTAAGTGCGCCTCGATCTGATGGTCCTCTTTGAATCGTTGCCATGGGCTGTCTGTGTTGGAGGAGCTGAGCTACACCTCTGTGTTTACCCAAGCAGAGCTGTCGTACCCTCAGCTACCCTCTCCAGGATCAGCGCAGTCCTGTGGCCCTGTACAAACCCTGTTCAATTTTCAGCCAGAGAGAAACAGACAGCAAGAGGGAGAGAGCGAGAGAGAGAGAGAGAGAGAGAGAGGGAGAGGGAGAGAGAGAGAGAGAGAGGGAGAGAGGGAGAGAGAGAGAGAGAGAGCTAATTTACTTTTCCACCCCGGTGCACATTCTAGAGTAGCAAAACAATACGAGGCAGGCTACTTTCCTTTGGAAGAAAAAAAGAAAACGCTGCCGTTCTCACCTAGCTTCTTTAATCTGAGAGACAAATAGCCCCCAGTGTTGTCCTAAGAGCTTAGGCACAACTCAGGACGGCTGAATGGGTCCTTGGAGACCAGCAACAGAGAGCATGAGTCAGTGTTTGAAGTCTGGATCTTGAGGGCCAGTAATTTACAGCCTTTTTTTACCCCTTTGTCCTTTATTTTGGTATAATGGAAGTCATCTCCCTCCCTCTCCTGGCCAAGTACAAAGTGCTGTGCTGTGATGGGGGTCAACTCCTGAGATCCATGGAACTCATGAACCATGGTTTTTGAACAGTAACTAAGAAAATTTAGTTCTGTTTGATTGATTTTTAGCAAAGAAAGGTTTGAACTCTTTTAGTGTGGAAAGGTGTTGTAGTCCGCTAAATGTTGACACCAAAAAGAGAACCATCGAAAGATTCTGTTGACCAAGTATTGACCAACCCTTACCCCTCCCCCAAAAGCGTTCATGTACAACCTGGCTTGCTGTGTGTTGCTGTCCAGTCTGCGGTCGGCGTTGGAGTACTAGGTTTATGAAAGGGGGGCTGGGGGGCTGCAGGGCCTTGAAGGGGACACTTGTGGGAAGGAAAAGGTCTGATGGCGAGAGATCAGCTTGAGTAAACATTCAGGTTAATGAAGCTCAGTGGGCCTAATCCCCCCTCCCTCAACCCACCATAATCCCCCGGCAGGAGCAGGACTTGTCAATCATGCAAGGCCACAGGGTGGGGTGTGTGTGTGTGGGGTGTGTGTGTGTGTGTGTTCGGGGGGGGGGGTAGTGAGGGAGGGGTGGGGGGCAGGGCGCAGGCCTGGTAGGACTAAGGAGGAGAGTGAGGGGAGATGGGTGGGATCAAGTTGGGGTTTTCAGAGAAAGGATCTTTGCTCTAAAACATACAAAGGGAGAAGGTGGGAGCCCCGGGTCTGGACCAGAGCTTGTGGGAGGGGGAAGGGGGGGGGGGGGTAATCAACAACATATGAGGAGCATGAGGAAGGAAGAGGGGTTCCAGCTAAAGCTCCCCAAACACTGACATCACATAGTGTGGTGGAGTTATCAGATATCGGACACGCAGTGGTGGAAGCTTGGCTGTCATTCAGTGAACATACAGAAATATTGCAACAAAAGTAAGTATTTGATAGGTGGGTATTGCATAGTATTTTCATATGAACATGCAGTATGTACGATAAAAAGATTTTAGTAAGTACTGTTCAATATGGACTCAAACGGGCTTTTAATTTGAAAAACACTATACCATTGGCCACACTGTCTTTCTGTTAGCGTCACTCGGCCCTGCAGTCAAATGAAAGGCTCAACACCGCCTTATACTTACCCCTGAAGTGTTTACAAATCAGCCGGCGAGTGGCTTCTGCATCTTCAAAAGAGCCTAGCTGGGCCCAAGCAAAAGGCAGGAGATGGTGAGATTGCCGTCTTTTCTACCTCAGTGGGATTTGTGCACCGTGACATTACAGCCCCAGGGTGACGGGGGACCTCTGCACTCTGCTGGGACCACATGGAGGTGGAGCCAGTGACACCGTGGGCTTCCTTCAAAGAAACCTTAATATGTTCACACCATGTACAGTTTGTAACAATAAAGAAAAGGGTTCTTTAAAAGGTTTGGCAACAACTTTTTCTAGGATGGGAAAATGTCGATAACAACATTTTTATTTATGTTTTCAGTTGGACCAATGAAAATGTTTCTGGATCACTAAAGTACATATTTAATTATTTTTGTATCCAAATCTTGTGCAAGCTATGGTTGAAAATGAAATGGATCACAATGCATCCTTGCATGCCTTGTGTGGGGGCGAAAAGAGTGAAGCCACATCAAAGAGAAGGACTTGGTGATTCTGGTTACTGGATACCATACCAATTGAACCGGTTTATGATCATTTTATCATGGACAAAAACATCACAAAAATGTACAGTTATTACATTTTCATCCCCAGTCAATGATATAAATGGCAAAAAAAGGTCAGATCACTGAGAAAAAAATCAATGCCAAATTGAACACTGCAGAGAAGTGGGGGGAAAATAGTGTACAACTTAATAACAGAAACGATGGCTTCTCAGTGGACAGCCATCGCTGGGTGAGTGATATTGTGAGGGGGGATATATTAAATGGTCTATGGCATAACACTGGGTGAAGGAAGTGTGTGGAGGTATTTTATAGGCCATTGATGGCATGACTAATTGTGTAAGTATTGGTTTACTGGCCATATCTGTCCTCTCTCTGTTCTCACACTTCTCCCTTTTCTGTCCTTCCTCTGGTAAAACGTTTTTTTCTCCCTTTCTTGCCTCACCAGAGAGGTAAAGCTGCTGTTTTACTATAGCTTATATAGTGATGATGGTGATTTATGCCCCATAGTCTCGCCTCTCTTCTTATCCCTGCTCATTGGGTTCTCATAAATCAGAGATATGTAGTCAGCTTGGCCTCATGCCACTTGTGCCACAGGCACACCTCAGGGGACCCGGAGTGGCCAAAAAGCACGGGAGAGGAAGAAAGCAAGTTACTGTAATGTTTCGCCTTTTTTTTTCGACAGACTGTCAGTGACTGGCATCCATTTCTATCTTTGTAAACCAGGAACAATCTCCCTACAAAAAAAAATGAAAATCTGCAACTATTTATTTCCTTCATACTTTGCGGCAAGGGAATGTTGGCTTCCATGTTCCTGCAGTGAGATATTTGTGAGTAAAATAAGCCCTCTTCACACCACAAATACCAGTAAGACTGGGTTGTCTGAATGCTTCTGTCAGTAGACTGTTTACTAGAGCCAGATGGCAGTAAGAGAGAAAGAGCTTGGTAGAGAGAGAGAAATTGATAGTGAGTGAGGAGGGAGAAAGAGAGAGAGAGACAGAGAGACAGAGAGACAGAGAGACAGAGAGACAGACAGAGAGAGAGAGAGAGAGAGAGAGAGAGAGAGAGAGAGAGAGAGAGAGAGAGACAGAGACAGAGACAGAGACAGAGACAGAGACAGAGACAGAGACAGAGATAGAGAGACAGACAGACAGAGAGAAAGACAGAGAGACAGAGAGAGAGACAGCGAGAGACAGAGAGAGAGAGAGAGAGAGAGAGAGAGAGAGAGAGACAGAGAGACAGAGAGAGAGAAATTGGTAGTGAGTGAGGAGGGAGAGAGAGAGAGAGAGAGACAGACAGAGAGAGAGAGAGAGAGAGAGAGAGAGAGAGAGAGAGAGAGAGAGAGAGAGAGAGAGAGAGAGAGAGAAAACCAGAAAGAAGGAGAAAGTCAGTAGGGTGGAGAAAAGAGAGCAAGAGAGGGTTTCCCTGGCATTGGTTTGGACTAAGAGCCTCATCCACACACAGACACTGGAGGGTTTCTGCCAGGGCCCCCACTGCTGGCTCTGGGCCAACGTCAACATGGCACCGTCCTGGTGCACGTGTGGCACCATGGACTCCCCGCCCCGCCAGCCTGCTTCTTCTTCTGTGGTGGAGCTGTTGTGCATAGTGACAGGGCTGTCTGGGATGCTGGAGGCCCTTCACTCACAGAATTATCTCACCGGGGGCCTTTTATTATGGCCTGTGCAGTTATTATTTTTATAAATGGCCAGTATTTTCATCCCAAATGCCAACGTTCATTGCGCACAGCTGTTTCTCCTCAGCCTTTGTGTTTTCTTAACTTAAGAGGAGCTTTTGCAAAATGGCGTTCAGATATTTTCTTCAGCATCCCCCTCCGCCCTCCCCTGTCTTCACTGTCTATGCTTCAGAGACATTTTTTCCACTTTAGATTAAACCATAACTTTAACAACCATCGTCTCCCTGTCGGAGTGACGGGCCAGTACAATATGTACATACTTACGGCTTTAAGACAGTCTATCACTTATACATTTAGAGAGTGAGTTGTAAATGTCTGGGATTTTCGCAGCAGCAGTCCCCTCTCCACAGTGTGTCTCTGTGTCTGTGAAGCCGAACCCCGAGCGCAGAGAGGAGCTGTAATGCACCTGCAGAGTCCAATCAATAGGACAGCTCTGGTTACCAAGGCAGAGGGCAAATAGGCAGAGAGAGATGGAGAGACAGAGAGATAGAGCGCTGAGGAGATGGAAAAATGGAGAGGCACTGAGATATTGGTAGAAAGAGATAGCATGAGAGAAAGAGAGACAGAGAAGGTGTGGGAGCACTAGCTGCAGGCTGAGGTCCAAGATAGAGGAAATAATGGAACTAATTGGAATGATAACAAACCGCTAGCATTTGATCTCGTAGAAAGGTCACCGTGTTTACACGATGTTGTGTACCACCCCTTTTCACGACTGTGGCACACAACGGGACCAGTACAAACCAGTTTTGACTTGATTGTCCAGCGGAGCCAGACAGATGGCCTCGATGATTCCCTCTCCGACAGAAGCCAGACAATGTTCAGAGTTGAAAACATGATTCACACATTGAGACATTCAGACACCATCAGTGCAGTCGGCAGGACTTTACTAGTCCCTGTCGTCCCATTACGACAATCCAGGAGACTGAGTAGACTCAGGCTCTACTATCCACCTCGTAAACCCCAGTCGTGGTCCTGTCGATCCCCTTTGCTGTTGCTGGAGAATCAAATGTTCCAATGTGTCAAATTCACTTTGTGGTTTGAATACCCAGAAATGGTTACGCTGGCAGAGCTTAACGCTTGCGAGAGACGAGTCATTGTTTCGGAGATGTGGTCTTGAAAGGGAGCATTGGAAGGATTACTGTCATATGGAGAGGTCCTCTCGGATCAGAGAGAGAGCCGATGGAGAAAGAAAGACAAGAAACAAAGAAAAACAAGTTGATGACAGCAATGACAATAACGTCTTTTCTAAAGTCAAACATGATGGAAATGTGTTTTCACCATCTATTAGCCCAGGGCATATGGCCGTCCATGCTGTCCAGACAGATGTGTTTCGAACCGTTTGGGAAACAGATTGAACCAGTTAGCCATTCATGTCCGATCATGTTCTGTCAATCTAAATCTCTCTCTGTCCCTTCTGTGAAGACATTGGTTCGAGTTTGGGGTAGGGGTTTTAATGCACGTTGTCGTTAAGTAAAAAAAAAAAAAGCACTCAGCGCCCTTCAATGATCCATGGTCCCCTGGCTGTTAGCATTGCTACCCGACCTGTAGGTTTTGTCAATAAAGGGATTATTCTAATAGAAAGACCTGGGCCTTTTAAAACCCTTTTTACTTGTCAGATAATTAAATCAGCCAATCGAGAATCTGTTCCTGATCGGCCAGACCTGAATTATTGATAGGCTACTGGAATCCTGGAGACTCTTGGGGTTATCTATAATGGATCCTGTCCATCTGGTCATCTGTGTGTGTGTGTGTGCGTGTGTATGTGTGTGTGTATGTGTGTGTGTGTGTGCGTGCGTGCATGTGTGTGTGTTTGTGTGCACACATACATACAGGCGCGTGTGTGTGGGTGTGTTTGTGTGCAGGTGTGAGTGAGTGTGTGTGGGCATGTGACTATCTGTTTGTGTCTCTTTGTGCAGTACGGGGATTTGATCCCCATCAAGTTAGCCTCACCTAACCTAAAACACGAAATTCCTCTTCATTGTTAAATGGGGAAAAAACTACAACTTTTCTCATGTTCCACCGGGACTACAGTGTGATCATCAGCAGGGTAATGCAGTAGTCCTGCAGTCTTGTTCTGATTAGGTGTGGTTAAGCAGTTTTCCAACGTCTGTCAGCCACTTGTAGACGTGGTCGTAAACACAGAGGGGTTCTGGGTGCCGCTCGCCCCGCTGGAGGCCCACAGGCAGGCAGGCATGCGGGACAGGGATGAATCCAATAAGGCCCTCCACCACTGTGAAGACCAGACCACAGAGCCAACAATCACAGAGGAAGGTCAACGCCAAACAAAGGAGAGGGAGAGACAACATGGAGTGGGCTGGAGGAGAGGGAGGGAGGAGAGGGAGGGAGGGAGGGAGGGAGGGAGGGAGGGAGGGAGGGAGGGAGGGAGGGAGGGAGGGAGGGAGGGAGGGAGGGAGGGAGGGAGGGAGGGAGGGAGGGAGGGAGGGAGGGAGGGAGGGAGGGAGGGAGGGAGGGAGGGAGGGCCTATGTGAGAGCCTAACCGTCACTCTGATACTGTACTTGAACCCCGCTGCATAGTTTGCTGTTGGTGGATTTGCATGAAAGACAGTTCTGCGTTACGAACAGATTGGATGATATTTTGGACGACAGGGGCATGGGACACAGTTTTTTTGGTGGTATTGCTGGTCAAACAGGAGGACTATTTATGAATGATGAGGATCTCTGTCTTTGTCTCGCTCTCGGGCTAAGTCTCAGTCCTCCGTCTCCAACTCAACTCTGAGTGGGAGGAGTTTTCACACAGTTTAGAGTGACAAGACAATGAGGGCCAAGGTGAGGCAGAGAAATCTACAGCCTGGAGCTTAATGGCATACAGGAGAGGAAATGAACACTGTGCTCCAGTTTTTCTCACCTTTCTCTTTCTTTCTTTCTTTCTTTCTTTCTTTCTCTGTCTCTATCTCTTTCTCTCTATCCCTCCCTCTCTATCTCTCTCTCTTTCCTTCTCTGTGTCCTCTAATCTTAGGCAGCCAAAGTTAAACCTAAAGCCACATTTACTTTACCGCGTCTCATTCCCACCTAGGACAAAAAAAGACAGGTGTGTTGTCTTCTTGTTTCCTGGCTCCACTCTCATCTCCCTGCCGTCTACTCTACAGCCCAGATCCTGCTTCACTCTGGCTCCACAGCTCTCTCTCTTCTCTCATTGCTCAGTACAAAATATCCACTCATTTGATATGAGTCCATACTGTATGAGTAAATGCTACCTCGGGGCTTTGAGGTGGGGAGGGAGGAGAAGTTACTAGTTATTTGACTTACAAGATATATGACCAAAGACTGAAGGACCCCCCACACACACACACACACTTGATTACAAATCAATCAGTGTTAATGCAGCCCAAAGAGATTAGTAAACTAATGACCCTTAGATGTCCCCCCTTCTTCCGTTCCAATATCCAATCTATGAAAAGATGTAATGCATGCTGCATATTGACAACAGTCACTTAAGGCTGAGCATTTTATCACTGACTCTGACTGATCTTATCAACTATCAATAACAGGTGAATGAAGGTCAGAGAGATGAGATCTTACTGCACCGTCAACAACTTTTTTGGTTTATTTATTTATGGTTCTTGAATAATAAAAGTATATGAACAATTATAATGCGGATTACAAAAGCATATCAATCTGTTAGTCATACAGCCTTCCAGGCCATTTCAAATCAGTCAGAAAGTCAGTCACTGAGCCAATCAGTTAGAATGCAAGTCATTTAGTCAGTCATCTAGCGTGCAAGCTAACCAGCCTTCTAGGGTGTGTCTGTCATTTGGCCTGACATTACAGGGTTCGTTTAATGTCCCAAATAAAACATTTCATATTCTGAGACAGACATGGCAATATTATTTAATATCCCTACATTACTCCAGCCAGCTAAAGCAATGAGATTACGTTTTTAATTGTCTATTTCAAATGTGAGTTACAGTAACTAAATGGACTGACTTTGCAACCACAATGACAAAAAATTACATTTGGAATATAATGTAAAAAATAGATGTTTTTATTCAACTTTTTTCATGGTGTTGTTGACTCTTGAAACCTTTTTCAACAAATTATGGGCTTCAAATAAACCTATAAAAGCAATGGACAGTCACAAAAAAAATGCAGTTCAGCTCGAAAGAGGCACACCACATTACATGTAGGGTTTCATGGTGACCTTGCATTCAGATTATGTTTTGCCGACCTCTGACCCGTGTACAGCGTGACTACAGGGGCAGGAAAAAGGGGGTGACTGAGGAGTCCTCCCTTTTTTGGACGCAAATCTGTTTCAGATTGAGAGACAGCAGGGCTTCTGAAACTCAGGAAGCCCTGGTAGAAGGGACCAACATTGTTCTCATAAAAAACAAGACACTCTCCTCCTGCGTCTCTCTCTAACTCCCTCGTCTGTCAATCTCTTCATTCCCCCTCCCCTCCCCTCCGCCGTTCCTCCCTTTCTCTCCCTCCCCCTAGCATCGACCCTGCTCCTCTTTCACCAAGCAGAGTATTGCTCGCAGGTTGAATTGTGACAGAGACTGGCCAGATAGCTAAAGGCCTTGAGAGAGTCTGAGGTGGGCATGTGGTGAGACCTAAGGGCCCTGATGGGACAGCAGGTGAACACAGAGCGAGAGAAGAGAAAGTTGTCGTGAATCTGCCCTATTACTGTGTCGCCACAGTCACGAGCCGGCCGTTCTCCTATTATTTATTTTTCAAAATCCGCCTCTCAGTTTACTTCGATGAAATGCGCCGTCCATATGTCTTCTCAACAAATGCAGATTTTTTTTTATTTTATGTAATGTTCTAGTTTGCAGACTGGGGAAATCCCCAGCTCTGATTACATTGTTATATGTACAATGTTGCCACAACAGTAATTCATGGAAACAGGTTACCAGTTGTGCTATTTACTTAGAATGCCCTTTTCTCGAAGTCAGGGCCATGCCCATCCTCATAGCAAATAAAACGGCTTAGAGATATTTAGTCATACTATGCAAATGCCGTGGGACCAGTTGATTCAAGCCCTAATTTCAAAATAACACATATTTGTGGAAACTAAATCTTTGTGAGATATGCATATGAAAATGTGAGTTTTTTTCCTAGCAGACAAACTGTGGCTACAGTACAGACCGACTTGGATGATGAGTTGGTGGTTGAGCTTGCTCCGCCGTGGCACTGTATAGTGTGTCATGGAATACAGCAACCAGTCTCGTATTGTTCCCAGGACAATGGTTTGCTCTCACTCTTGTTTACCTGTGGGGCCACTGCAGCTGAAGAGCAACAGCGACTGACAGGAGAAAACAACAGATACACTCTTGGTATCAACTTTAAGCCTCAGTATCAACCCTAAGGCCACAGCCAGGAGTGGGCTATTCTCAATGTTCTCACAAACCATTACTTTTGTCACCAGTTCCCCCCCCCCTGCCCGCCTCCCTCCCTAACTATGTGTATTGTCGTCAACAAAGCTCACGTTGTTGTGAAACTATTTCACGATGTCCCACAGTGACTTGAGAAATGTTAGACAGAGACACGCCTTGCCCTTAAAAAAGGGGAAAATTCCCCGCCATGCGAGCATGGGCCCTAGATGCATTCTGGTCTGCCGTGGGAATTGGCTATCATAGGACAGGTTGACTGGTGCTCATCTGGTGTTGTTAACATTCGTGATGGGCTTGTAAATCTAAAAAGGCGAGAACAATTGTCAATCACGACAGTCTGACCCAAAAATATAGATTCATCAGCAGGCCTCACCGGTTGCTGCTCTGAGGGAGATCATTTTTGGAATCATGCATATCACAATGAACAGTACTTGTTTTGTAATCAAAACAAATAGTTTATTATCTCTGGCATACTGGTATACGAAAACTATTTTCACACAAGACAGCACAGACATCGAAGGATGTGAATGCATGGGAAAACAAGCAAACTGAGTACCTGCCTCGAGGATATCCAATTCCACATATCTGCAAAGACATTCCAGTCCCTTCTTGATGAGCTATCTCAGTTCCTGTGCTTGGTGAGAAGTGTGTCCGTAGAGCACTGTTTTCTCACGGTTTAGTGAGGGTGTGTTTGAAGTAGAGCTGTGGTATAAACACGCTGAAGGTAATGGACCGGTAGCAAATAAAACAATCTGTCTCATGTCATTGACATATTTTCATTGTTTTATCATCCGATCTCCCTCAGCCATGCCTTGTCACTGCATGCGTAACCGCACTGTGACTCAAACATTGTTTGATCATGTTAATAACATTTATTGTTTGTTATATTTGACTTTTAAAATCGGACACAGGGCTTTACTCTCACGTCATTCATTCAACCCCTAGTAAAAAATGATGGGCGCCCATGTGAAAGACCCCCCGATCAAACAGGTACCCACTGGAGACCTGAGGACGATACACAGTGTGTCGCAATCTCAGGCAGGGCTTGCATTCACACACATTCGGCAGAGGCATTGATCAGAAGAGATGCACAAAAGTGGATCTACGAAATGCAGCCAGCAGCTGCAAAGGCTTTTCGAACCACCTCTGGTACACGTCAGGGTGGGTGAGGGCCTAGCGTGTGGGAGCGGCGTCGACTCCCCTGGGCCGGCCTGCCGCCGGTGGCAGAGGGCAGTGTCTGTGGGTCTGTGGGTCTGTGGGTTAGGGTTTCCTCCTCCAGATTCAGCCCCTATCCGGGGTTTACGCTCTCAAACATCTGTTGTAATTTCTGTCAAATTGAACTTTTACTACCTGGTCATTAAAGCCGTGGCAATGACAAAACCAGATGGTCTCTAGCTGTTCGTACAACTACAGCCTCTTTATGGTGTTGGTGAAAATTGAACCAAAGGGAGCCGTCCGCTTTATAAAATTAAGGCAATCATTCCCACATTCCTGGGACAAGGAGAGTAATATAGGGGGCGAGGTAGGGGGGTGAGGAGAATGACGGGGGGGGGGGGGGGGGGGTGCTTGACTCTAGGGTTAGGGGGCGAGGATCAGATGTTAGCACACACACACATAGGCACTCACACACACCTACTGTAGGTTGGACCCATACTCCGTGGGAGGCAGAGCAACACCAGGGCTGGGGTCCCAGTAGAGCTAACAAAGAGGGAGGTGGAGTGGGAGGCTGTATGTTTATTAGGGATAACAGTACAGTGGGCCAGAGAGGGGGGAGGGAGGGGGGGTTACAGCAGGGATTGTCAGTGTGAGTGCAGTGTAACGATTGGGTAACACTGTTTGAGGGGTGTGGGTGGGGTAACGGGGTGGAGGTAACATCTGCAAGGTGTCAAATCATCCTCTCTACAGCTTCCCTTCTCCTCAGCAAGCCAACACTAAAACCCATCTCTTCCTCCATTTTAAAAATACATATTTTTGGGCCTTCTTTATTTGAGGAGGCAATTGGAAAGTAACAAGTGTGAGAGAGAGAGAGAGAGAGAGAGAGAGAGAGAGAGAGAGGGAGGGGGGGGGGAAGACATGCAGGAAATGGCCGAGGCTGGACTCAAACCTGGGGCCTCTTGCGGTAAGGTTAGCCCATGTGGTCCATACTCTACCCGGTGAGCCACAAGGCCACACCCTCCATTCTGTGTTTTGTCTACATTTGACACCGTGCTGTGGGGACCTTGGCCCTGCGGCAGAGAGGGTTGGAGAACCGAGGAAGTTCTGTGATGTCGTGCGGGCCACGTGACATAGCCAGCGCCGCCGCTGCGCGCAGCCAAGGGAGGGCATCACAGGAAGAGGCAGACAATGGCAGCTTTCAGTTCTCAGGCGGAGCATTCCGATGGAAGAATGAAACGTGCCCATACGTCTGGCTAATGAATCACGAGCAGACGAACACTGGGTGTCCGGGTCAAATTACTTCACTGAGTGGTAGGTAACGTTTGTTACATGACGGGACTTTTCCGTAACCCCGGTCTGCCCTCTCTTTGGTACCTCTAGAGTAAAGAGGAGAAGGAAAGATCTGACTCGTTGAGTAAATGGTTCATTCTACATTACATACAATACACAATTGCAAAGCAACATTGAAGACGTCCATAAATAACAACATCATTCCTCCGGTCTAGGTTATTTCGATCTACTCCATCTCTATCTCCCTTTGGAAGGTTACTTGAAAGAGGAAGAAAGACAATTGCTCGCCTGACAACAACATGCAAAGCAGCTTTTACACTGCAGTTGAACCCCTTGATTTAAGCGGACGGTGACAGCTATGACACAAGCTCCTCTGGTATTTCGAGAAATCATTATCAGCCCAGGCAGGTCTGTCTTCCCGCTTGGTGACCTCCGTCATGGGCCTGGGTGTCAGAGAGAACATCCTGTTGGTGACACACCAGAGAACCTGCTTCCTTCTCCAGCGGGCTCCAAGCAACAGCAGACTTGCTCATGTTACAGGATACACATCCACACCAGCTGGCCATGCTCCTGACTGTGTAGTCAAATTTTGATATCTGTAGACAAACATCGGTCATTGCCTTTTTTTTTCTTTTTTGATAATGACTAAACTTGTTCAAGGTCCACTTCAGTGAGATAGCTACAGTGTAGCTATGTGCAGCAAAGGTGATTTGAACTATCTCATGACGTAGTTTATTTTTTAAATTTAGCTTGAGAGAATCTATTATTTTTTAGTTGTTAATGTTATACTGCAAATGATCTGAAATAGGCCTAGGCCTAAATAAATTGCTTGACATTTAATATATGCCCATACCAGCTACTGAAAAGGTGGCATAAGTAAATCATTCTGATTTTAAAAGCTTAAAATTATGCTAAGGTCATCTACCAGAAGAGACGAAAAAAAAAATTCTGTCAAAAAGGTTGTTGCCATCACAAACATTGGTAATGTGGCCTTTTTGAAAAGGTGCATTAAGAGTCATTAAAATCTTGATAAAGAATCTGCCCAATTTTCTGATAAATTATAAATCATTTGAGCGCTAAGAATCGAAGAACTTATCTACAAATCTGTCATGCGTAAGTCTGTCAACACTATATGGCTCCGCGTGAATGGCCAAGAGCTTCCAGGCATAATGTAAACAGCTGCCAAGAAAGGAGCTCTTGACCAAACAAAGATAGAGGTGAGATAAAAGAGATTAAGAACTAATAGACTCGAGCTATTTTGTTAAGTGAAGAAAAGAAGTCAATTGAAACTCAACAACGCGCGCGTGCACTGTCTTTCTCTCGCTGATATACAGCACTCCTAGACCTCCACACACACACACGCACACACACACAAACACAACACACACACACACACACCACGTCAAGTGAACACCCCGAAGAGGAGGAACCAAACTTTGCTCATTTACTTAACAGTTCTCCACCGCCGCCGAAGCGAAAACGTTCCTGGAAGTGGAAGGTACAAACGTTACCGATACGGTTTTTGGCGTGAATGCTGTCAATTCGGCTTTATGGACAGACTGATCTAGTGGCGGGCGGAAAGGGATCGAACACAAATCTGTCAATTCATCTTCAGAAGAGGATATGTGTCCATAGCGCGAGGGCGAACTCCTCTTGATTGTGCCGGACAATCGATTAAACAGATTTGTGAGCATTCTGAATTTAGACAACAGTCACCACGCTGACATGGAGAGACTGTTCTGAATCACCGAACTTCCCAGTTTTCAACCTAAAGGATGGTAAGTGAATTAGTTCTTGAGTTATGCTTTAACTAATGGAAAATGATAACAATGGAAGCCAATAGGAATACAATCAATAACCGTGGTATTTGAATTTTCTTTATTAGAGTATGATTGAGGAATTTATGTTGGCTATAGCGTAATATTACATGTTAATATACATTTAGATTTCCGCGATGCATATTTTATATTATGCAAGTTTCCCACATAGGCCTATATATTTAAACTACTAAATTGAAGTTTTGTTCAAATACAATTAGGAAATGCTACTTGTAGGTTAGTCCATAGCTAATTGTAAAAGATACCTTTGTTTTGAATTAAGTTGACATTGAATTATATAGGCTATGCTATAGCGTTAATACATTCCCACGTATCAGTTAATCAAGAGACGATTTTGCTGCGCGTGATAGCTGAGTCAAAAACCTAAAATGTGTTTATTGCATAGCAAATTAAAGTAGTAACCCAATGTGGGCCTGTTTCAAATAAGAAACAGTCCAGCTGATTTAACCATAATACTGTAATAGCAGATATATGAATAATAGACACATTATTAATATAGATAGACATAATATGAATGGAAATTACATTTAATAAAAAATGTATTCTCTAATGCTCTTCATTGAATGCAGTCTTCACATAATGTGGGTGAATTAGATTTTGAAAAAATGTAGCATATATGATAAGTGACACAAATAAAGGTTCATGCTCATTTGAAAATAAGAATATCATTTATGTCATTAATTATTTGGTAAAGTGTTCCACAATTCACACATGAAATCCATATTACGCTTTCTGGTAACATTTTACATTTTCAAGAGTCCTTAAACTACCTAGGCCAACTACTTCTTTGTCAGTAAAATACCGTTCCCAATAATACCTTACATTTGACCCTATCTTGTATATTGACACCTTTTACTACAATACAGTAGTCCCCCCATGTATTGTCATGAAAGTCATTAAGATATATTATACAAGGCAACTGTCAATTTATTAAGGCCCTAAAAAAATTATCTGTTTGAAAAGCTTTCCACTCTTTTTTTGTAAAGTTTGATGTGTTGCCTATTCATATAAAGAGCATAGAGACAGTGGGTACAGTATTGCTGCAAGCCCATTTTCCAGTTATAGCCTTTGTTTTCCTCGTTGGCAATTGATTCCTTTCAACACATTTGCTTGGCTTTGGCACAGAAGATTGCACCAATCACTGGGAGCTGCCAGGAGTCAGGGACTTCATTAAGTAATTAGAGGGAGCCACATTAAGCTTTTTTTTTGAAGGCAGGTATTCATATTTATCAAGGAGCCCTTCATAGCTCTGGGCTAAAACCAGCGCGTGTGTGTTTTGCTAGCCATTGAAATCACCTTTAAACACTTGTTTATTAGCCGCATTTAAGAGTTGGAGAGGCAAGGCTGCATCTGTCTCTGCTGCGTTCAGGCTGAAATCTGTCTTTTCGTTGTCACAAAACCATCAACATCTTGACATTTAGATAGATATTGTAAAAAAAATAAAACATAAGGTGTAAAAAAGCATTTAGGAGTGTATACATTTTTTAGTTGAATTGCACCGTATGGAGGACAAATAGTTCCCCAAAAACTTTATTGAAGCATTTGATTTAATTGGTAGTCTCTTTTCTCTTTCATGGACTTTCATGGACTTTCTGCACCTTAAACTGTAATAGTTAACACAATCAATCAAATATGTTTGTTTTATTTATTCAAATGATTTGATTATAATCTGTATTTGACGTCATCCCTCTTTGTCAAAGTCAGCCATCTGACTAAAATAATCGTTGTGGAGTAAATATCACCAAAATGGGGTCAAGTTCAGAAAAATGACAGAATGTAAATCTCTGTAAGTCTGTACTTTCACCCCCACAAATAAAGTGATGGTAAAAAGCAGACCACATACCTTAGGCAGGGTGTGCTTGGGTGTGTTTGATTTAACCCTCGGTTTCGTCTCCTAATAACATTAGGCCCCATTTTTGGACGGCCTCTCCTATGCGGGACTCTCTCTCTCTCTCTTCATGGTTTCTATTACTGAGTCTAATAAATTGTGAATAAGCGGCAGCCTAAAGTCCAACACCGAGGAGAATTCCCCATCCTGGAGCGTGAGGCACCCCCCTCTTAAGAAAACACAAATTAATTCAAACTCCTCTGTAGCCAAAGGTTTGTGGAATGATAAATATTTTTATAGGAAGCTCTGCTCTTCCTGACTTTATCTGCACCAATTTCATTATTTTACGGCTAGCTTAAAGCCCCCTTCTCAAGGGCACACACATTTTCTTTCTCTCTTTCTCTCTCTCTCTCTCTCTCTCTCTCTCTCTCTCTCTCTCTCTCTCTCTCTCTCTCTCTCTCTCTCTCTCTCTCTCTCTCTCTCTCTCTCTCTCTCTCTCTCTCTCTCTCTCTCTCTCTCTCTCTCTCTCTCTCTACCTGCCCTTTATCAGGCTTTCATGACCAGCCTATCACACTGGTGAAATACTGTACTTCCTACAATTCTCAAAAAACTTCCAAAATCTAATACTGCTTGTTCAATTAGAATGCCTTTGACATTTTTTATTTCATTATCAACTGTTCTGAGATAGTGTTTAAAACGCTATATATCCAAATACCAATGCCTTACAGTACAACAACAAAGTCCATTTGATACATTTACAAATTCAACGACTGGAATTTGCTGACTCATTTATACACTGCATAACCTTCCCACCAACAATATGGCTCTTGTATTTAGCATCTAGTCCTGAAACTTAAACCAAGAAGTCTTACTAAAATCTCCATACACTGAGACAATTGTTGATTGAAGTTACAGTATCGTTGCCAAATCATAAGCATAACTATATTTCTCTCTCAAACACACTTTGTCAAAAGTACCACAATGAATGAAGACTAAGATTTCAATTATGTGTTTTTAGTTGCATTGTGAAGAGTTTCTTTTAGAACCCCCCTATCCACAAAGCTCCCAGTACCTTTGCGTTTGTGTTCCTACACAATGACCATCTACCTAACGCCCCCTAAAATTACCTCAGGTTATAAATGTGGAAGTAGAATTCAATAAAGGCCTTTTTTTCTAATCCTAAATGCCCTGGAGCAATAGGCCCATTGTGCTGTGTGAAAGTGGGGAGGAGGAGGAAGAGAACGTGTAGAGTGCGTGTTGAGAGCAGGAACAGAATTGGAGCTGGAGCTGTTTGGCTCGATGTGCCTGAGCAGTTTGTGGAGAGGAACAGAAGTATGACCCTCACCCCTCCTTCTCTTCCCTATCTCCCTCCACCTCCCCCGCCTCCCCTCTCCCATTCTCCTATACCCTGGGGAGCACCCAGGGAGGCCTGGGGCAATCCAACTCTGTGTGTGTGTATGTGTCTGTGTGTGTGTGTCTGTGTGTGTGTGTGTGTTGAATCCTGGTCTGTCAGCAGACAACAGCTGTCTCTTTGGCTATCTCTGCTCTCCTTATCTCATTTCACAAAGCCACACACAGACAGGGAATGTCTTTAATGATTTTGGGGGATTATGGTCCAATTGTTTTGAAACTAAATTAGTCATACATGATATGCCATCATACAGATACACATGCAGAGTGTGCTGTGGACTACATAACTGACCAACCCAGTAATATACTGAAAGTCCTTGCTGTGCTGATCAAAGAGAAATGGCTAAGTCAGAAGAAGTCCTTGCAGGTAGGGGTGTGTACTGTAGCTACTGGACAGCTGCTAGCTACTAGAGCAGGCATTGTCATCAAGCATGGAGAGGGCAGGGAATGGGGGTGACGGGCAAATCTTTTTCTCTTAATGACTTTGAAAGAGTCAGTCCTGTGTGTGTGTGTGTGTGTGTGCGCGTGCGTGTGCATGTGTGTGTTTGTGTGTGTGTGCGTGTGCACGTGTGTGTGTGTGCACGTGTGTGTGTGTGCACGTGTGCGCCCACTCTTCCATCAGTGGAGCAGATGTTTTACCTGTGAGCAGAGCAGACCACCATCTGACTGAGGTCACCTAGTGCCTCACGTATCCCCCAGCCGAGGCCCGGCTGCTGGGGGGGTCGAAGCAGCTGTCCCTCCTCCCTGACCCCGTCCCGGGGCACTGCTTCTGGGGAGACGTGGTCCGGCCTCTGGGGCCTCTAGGTGGTCCTGCTGGAGGGAGACATGGATACGATGAGAAGTATTAGAGGGTGTCAGAAACAGGGATTAGGAGGAGAGAGCCGAACGGGTGGTCAGACAGACAGACAGACGGGGTGGATGGAGAGATAGTGGGCGTATTGAAGGAAGGGCGCTTCATTACGGGGTGGTCCGGGGTGCAGCTGGTATGAAAAGCAGTCTTGTTGCTGGAAGTCTGTCGAGTGGAAAAGAAAGGCCACCGATCATAGATAACGTGATCATCACACCTCATTTGCATCAGCCCTAACTGTGCACTGGTAGTGCGTTCATCAATTAGTTGTTCCTTAATGACAAACACACACACAGTACAGTGTTGAGGAGGCTCCTCCCAGATTGTAAATCACCTCATCAGCTCTACACTGGGTCACAATCCTTCTGTAACATCTGTCTTTAGACCACCAGCGTCTGGGACGCACAGCCCTGCAAGCCTCACAAATTGCCCCAGACCTCAACCAGCCTCCTACCCTGCCTCCTCCCAGCCTCCTAGCCAGCCAGCTCCTCAGTCTATTAGTCTCCCCTGTTCCCTGACCCACAGACACCCATTCCCCCATAACTCCAGCTCCAGAGTACGCTAATCGCCCAGTTCACCCCCAGTAACGAAGCACAGTTGGCCATCACCCAGCCCCCACAAACTTCCCAGCCACCCTAACCCCCCAGCTGCCCTATCCTCAAGCTCTCCCCTACCCCCTACCCCACCCCCGCCCAACTGTTGGCCCCGCAGGCCAAAGATTGAGAGTTTGTCAGCCAGTTTTATTTATGAGCTATGAGGTTTAAAGGCTGCAGTGAGGGTAAAGCCACAGGCTGTGTGTGTTTGTGTGTGTCTGTGTGTGTCTGTGTGTGTCTGTGTGAGAGTGCGTGGGTGTGCTTGCCAGACATTATTCACAAGACTTGATTGACCTTTGTGGATCATTACCCTACAATTGCATCTCCCACTTGACTTCCAGCGACTCAAGTCGATTGCCCGCCACAATACAGCCAGGTTACAACGTGTACGACATTAATGACACCTCTTTGACGTTGTATAACTTTGTCTCTGAGGTGCAGCTTTCTGCCCAAAGGCCAGACGCCAGACCACGGAGGGCATCGACTGGCAGATGGCACTGACTCTTAGCACAAGACCATTCGAGAAAATGAGGAGCTCGACAATGCTGAAACCTTGTACTGGGGCCCTTTGTTGAGGAGAGAGACTGTGGTTCTAGTGTGCTGGAGTGTATCCATTCCCCCCCCCAGGCAGAGAGACAGACTCCAGGGCTCCATATGGCCTGGTTGGAGATCGTAGGTCACCTTTGCCACCTCGCATGCCGCGCCGAGACCTGATGTGATCAATAAGGGGTCAATTCAGAGAAGGGTCATATCTGATGTGTGACATGGTCTTTTTTTTTACACACTACATCCATTTGTTGACTCATATATATATATATATATATATATATATATATATATATATATATATATATACAGGCTTTGTGCAGACATGAGACTTCAATAAAAAACACACAAGTCCCTGTAAAGGTGACATGAGTCTCACCGTGTTGTCGAGCAGCATTTGAAACCCCACGGAGCTGCGCCGTGATGCAACCCATCACAGGGCTGGAGAATACGATACCCGTGAAGAAAAAAAGAAAGGCTGTTCCAGAAGAACTCCAGGACCCAGGTGGACCTGGAGCCTGGCAGGCCCTGGCCCCTGTTGGGTTTGTTTTAGCTCAGTTACAAGCAGGGCCCTCGCCTGCTCCGCTGATCTGGGCTGATCTCCCTGTCTTCCCATGGCCTTTTGCTCCACGCCTGGGCCGTACCAGGAAGTGCTGCGTGCATCACGGGGACAGAGGGGAAGTCGGGCTGGGATGGGGGCAGCCCCGGTTCACGTTCCCATGTTCCCCCTGCTGCACGGCCAGGCGGAGCACGGCGCTCGGCCCCCGGTGCTCCGCTCTCCCTGGTCGGCGAGGTGAGTCAACAAGGCGGGTTTCCTCTGTGGTGTGGGGTGGCTGTCTCGGGCCGACACCCCTGATTGGCCGGGACTGGAGTGTGATGGGGGTGTCAGATAAAGGACGTGATTGGCTGAAACTCTCTCCGTCCGTGTTGGGGTTGGATTGAGCTCTGAAAGAAAAATACAAAGTCAAGATAGGAGAAATATTCGGTGATGAAAGGAAACAATCCTGTTTTAGCGTGTCGGAATACAGAGTCTGGTCTAAAATGGAGGCAAGCCCTACCCCACATTTCAAGGGATTTTCTTTCTCTGCATGTGAAGATTTCCTCCAGGGTTTTCCAGTTGTATCCCCCTGCGGGTGACTGTCCATCACCTCTCCCTGTCACATTTACGGTCCACCTTATTTATGTTTAGATTACGGCCATTAACTGCCATCACGTAAGTGGTTTTAAAGGCCATTCACAGTAGAAATACCACTATTTGCTGAGAAAACAGCAGATGCCTCAGTGACTCATAGTCCCCTGTTTGAAGAAGCAAGGGGTTAGCTTCATCAGTCAAAGTTGGAGTAACGTATGATTTATCTTCTTTGAGATGTGTCTGTCAGGCCCGGTGTTATTAACTGAGGAGACCTTGGAGTGACAGACATAATGAATGGAGGCAGGTCTTAAGGCTTCTGCTCATTTGAAAACCTCAGTAGACAGGAGGCAGTTAGGCCTCATCTTTTCTACTGCTGGATCATTTATGAAACATGCGGTCTCTCTCTCTAACTCTCTCTCTAACTCCCTCTCTAACTCTCTCTCTGTCTCTCTCTCTAACTCCCTCTCTCTAACTGTCTCTCTAACCCTCTCTCTCTAACTCTCTCTCTCCCTCTCTCTTACTTTGGTTTTGTTTTGTGAGTGCACTCACAAACACCTTTGCACGCCCTCTCGCGCGAGGGATTCCTCTCATACGCGCCGAGGAAATGAGCATGGCGCTCCAGCCGCCGTTTTTCCTCTCCGCTCATTTCTTTCGTGCAACACTCCCTCGAGTTAGTGGCTGTATGTACTGGTTTGGCCTCCATCTTTCATGGGTGTCTTCCATCTGTGTCAGAGGGCTGTCGGCTGAGGCGGTGTGCATGGCCGTGGCCAGGGTGAAGTGGCCCGAGGCAGGGGAGGCCGAGCCCTGACCCAGGGGGTCGAGGGAACAGGGGGGAGTTTTTGTGTCCCCATGTTTTAACCTTGCTGCCCCGACTTGGCGTCTGGTGAACTGGTTCTCTCATTTGTCACCTCAGAGGGAACTGTGACCTATTGGCAAATGAAGCGGTGACTTGTGGCTTGGTGGTTAAGCCTGCCGCATGGGTTGTACACGCGGCTTCTGTCAGTTGAAATGTTTGAAACAGAAGGATCTTAGAAGTATGGGGAAACCGTTTTCTAGCTGTGGTTCAACTGGGGACCTCTCAGGATCCGGAAGAACGATAGAGGAAGAGAGAGGAACCTGCAGAACCTGACCAGGGGTCACATGGGTAGACACACACAGCCGTAGTCCTTAGTACACTTCCTGTTTGGAAGAATGAAGAATGTTGGCATTGACCCTGAGAGCTCTACCCCACTGACCTATCACTCTCCCTTTCTCTCTCCCAACCTCTCTCTCTCACTCTCTATTTCCTCTCTTCCTCTCTATTTCCCATATCCTCTCTTTCTAACTTAGGTTATTTATTCATCGTTCCCCTTTATCATTACCCCCTAATTCTTGTGTGGTACAAATTCTTTCTTTCTCTCCCATTTCCTCTTCACTCTCCCTCTGTCTTGTGTGTTTATTTATCCTTCCCTTATTGGTTATGGTTCATCTATGTTTCTGGCCTCTGTTGAGATGACGGTTGGCCGTGGGTAGCATTTCCTTGTGTGCCGTGTGTTTGCTGGTTAGTTCTTGTTAAGTTCAGTACTAGAATACTCTTTGTGTATGTGTCACTCATGTCACGCTTATCGATTTACAAAGTGCTTATCTAATGTGCTGCCCATGCCAAAAGTTTGCGTGGCTCTGAAGGATACAAGTATGACATTTCCCAGGAACTATGTCACCAATCAAGTTTTGACTAACAGCCGTTTTGACTGGTGTCTGTCAATAAAGCTCCTAATGGGTGCATTCTTAAATAAACCTCTCTCGACTTTTCTCTTCCTAATCCACATCACCTCTTCAACTGTGTGACTCAGGGTAATTATCTGCCCTCTCCCTCCCCTACTCCCCCACTCTCTCTATTTCCCTCTCCGCCTCTCTCTTTCTCCCAGCTTCCTCCCCCTATCTTTCTCTCGTTCCAACACTCCCTCTCTCTTATTCCCCCGTTCCCTTCCCCCTTTCTTGCTCTCTTTCCTTCCCCCCCTCTCTCTCTTTCACCCTCTCTTTCCCCCTCTCTCTTTCTCTCTCTCTCCCTCTCTTTCACCCATTCTTTCACCCTCTCTCTTTCTCTCTCTCTCTCTCTCTCTCTCTCTCTCTCTCTCTTTCACCCTCTCTTTCCCCCTCTCTCTTTCTCTCTCTCTCCCTCTCTTTCACCCATTCTTTCACCCTCTCTCTTTCTCTCTCTCTCTCTCTCTTTCACCCATTCTTTCACCCTCTCTCTCTCTCTCTTTCACCCTCTCTTTCACCCTCTCTTTCTCCCTCTCTTTCACCCATTCTTTCACCCTCTCTCTTTCTCTCTCTTTCACCCTCTCTTTCACCCTCTCTCTCTCTCTCTCTCTCTCTTTCTCTCTCCTCCCCTGTCTCTCTGAAGTGTTTTGGCCTGTGGTCTGTTGCCGTGTGTCATTCACCTGCATTCCTCTGATGACTGTTTGCCTTTGTTTACCCAGAATAGCTGACAGGGAGCGAGGATCTCCACTGACTGGGCTGTGACAGGAGAGCGCTTCACCGTCAGGTACGGGCTGAGACCTTTGTAAAGATCAGATTTTTGACAGCAGGTCTCTTGCCTAATATCCAATACAGGCTCATACTTGTGTGGATTACAGTGAACGCCTCGCCACGACAAAGTGTTATATAATAGGATTGCGTTGTTTAATCCTTATCATGCAAATCATCTTTTTGTTCTCTATTGAGACATGTTGTTTTCATTTTGACAATCCCATACACAGGGCCCCTGACGATCCATTTTAGACACTTTCTTCTTCGACAGGTGAGTTTCATTTTTTTCTCACAACCGCCTATAAAGCAAGCAATTCCTTTTTCTTCTGGCCATGTCTGAGGTCTAGGGCCTGCTTTTGGTCTAACCTAGTTTGACCCTCCTCTAGACCCATCTGCACCTGCTGACGGTCCCCTTTCCTCCTCTTGTGTCAGCTCACCCGAGAGCAGTGATGGCGGCATATGGACAGACCCAGTACAGCCCCGCCCTCCAGCCTGCCGGACCCTACGCACCCTACACGCACCACACACAGGGCTACAGCATGCCCTCCTACAGTGAGGACCCCCTCCCCACAGCCCTCTCTCTCTGTCTCTCTCTCTCTCTCTCTCTCTCTCTCTCTCTCTCTCTCTCTCTCTCTCTCCCTCTCTCTGTGTCTCTCTCTCTCTCCGTCTCTCTCTCTCTCTCTGTGTCTCTCTGCAGTAGTGGTGCACATGCACACTCATTGACATACGGATTACTTGCTGCAAGAACCGTGGTCTAAGGTAGCCTCTCCTCTCTCTCCCATGTCAGACATTAAAACCGAGGATGGCCTCAGCCACTCCCCAGGACAGAACAGCCTCCTGGGCTACTCAAACTTCAGCAGCACTCCACCAAGCCAAGCTCTCTACAGCTACTCCACACACGGTGGGTCACACACACACACACACACACACTGTCCACGCACTCTCTGACCCAGACAAACATGCAATGGTCATTCGACGACACGCAGACACACACTGCCCTCACCCAAACCTCATCGTCCGGACTGCTCGCCGACTGACCGAGGGGGTCCTGTGGTTCCAGGTGGGCGTCCGTCGCAGTGCCTGAGCAAGGCCCATGCTGTCCTCCACCACACCTGTTGTCCATTAGCTGCGGTCTGGCCTCCTGGCGTCAGCCGTCTCCCCCCCCCCCTCCCCCTCTCCTCTGGGGGTCAAACCCCCCTCCTCCACCCAGACCTACAACACTGCCCCACATGGACGTGTGCTGTGTGTGTGCGTGCGTGCGCGTGTGTGTATAAGCATGTGTGTGTTTGCGGGGAACGATGTGAAAGACATCCAAAGAGAAAATGTGTGTGTTGTCCATGTGTGTTTTTTGGTGTGTTTTCTGTTTTTTTTTCTTCGCCCCAAACATTCCTCAGTTGTCCGGCGCCCAAAGCATGCTTCGCTCAGTATGACTTTATGGCTTTCAAAGCAGCGTGAAATTGACCCTCACCGTCAAAGGCGAGAGGTGAAGGTGCATGTTGTGGGTTTGGCTCTCATGCTGGGACCAGAGACCCTGGCGGGGGCTGGAGCGGGGGGGGCCTTGTCTCCAGCATCACGGCTGGGAAAGGACATTCGTTTCTATATGTCCCCCCCCCCCCCCACCCCCCTCTCTGTGTGTTGTGCTACATGTACATGTGGCAAAAATGGAGAAACAACTCCACCTTTTTTCTTTCTTTTTAGTATTTGAAGTTGAGAGGGACCACAGCTGTATCGGTCGAATGTCCTTTCCTAAACGGTAGAATTGGTAAATCCCCTCCAAAGACATGGGGGTTGATTTGGTGGGAGGGGGCGAGGAGGAGGAGGAGGTGGCGGAGGGAGGGAGGGAGGTAGAGTGTTTTGAGAGGTGTTAACAGACACAGTCAGACTGCGGGGAACGGGGGCCTGGAGGAAGGCATTCCTCCTGCAGGGCTGAGCACTGGGATGTGTCTCCACGAGAGCTGCAGAAGCAGGAGCGCTCCTTCCCACCCGTGTCTGTTTGTCAGCCATAAATCCATCCAGGCTTGCTCCAGAGCTGACCCGTCTGTGGAGGGGCTGGGCTGGAGCAGGGCAGGGTCAGCTCGGTACTTCACAGCTCCGTAGGCTTGACTTTTTAAAGTTTCGACTCCCCCCCCCCCCCCCCCCGCGTGCTTCTTTTATGTCGATCTGGTCAACGGGTTCTCCTACTGGGCCACTTGAGTGATGTTTTGAATTGTTGTTTTCCAGGTGGCAGTATTTCATCTGGAATTTTCCAAGGAACAAATGCGATCACCAGTTCAACTCCATTTAACCCCACGCAACAGGTACCGGATGTTCTTTGACTGGTAACAGTGGGTTCACTAAAAGCAACAGAATGGGTCCATCTCCGGAAGTGAAAGGAATACGTTGAATTATTCCTGGTGTGAGATGTGCTCATGGTGTGTGTGTGTGTGTGTTTCGTCAGGATTTCTCAGCCTACTCCAGCTACAGCCAGAGCCAGTACTCTCCTTACTACAACTCCCACTACAACAGCCCATACCTCGCAGGCAGCAACATCAACCCAGCCGCCATCACCTCCCCCTTAGCCTATCAGCACCCGGAACACCCCGTAGTGCTGCCCAATCACAGCCCACAGTCACATTCAGGTAAGGGGGTGGTTACCTGGTCTTCCTCTGCAGGGAGGTTTGCTTCACTCACCTTTCTCATCGAGCTATTTACCGTCCCAGAGCCTTTGATTAACATCTGTGTGTATGTGTGTGTGTGTGTGTACCAGGAGAATACCAACTGCCCCCTAGCCCCCCCACGCCAGGGAAGGAGGAGGGGGTCCCGGCTCGACGAAGCTCAGACGGAAAGCTGAGAGGCAGGAAGAGAGTCAGCGACCCCACCCCCCCCCTGGACTCCGATATAGAGGTAACGACACGACCCCCCCTCCACACGCACGCGCACACACACACACATACCCACCCGTCAAACCTGGATGTAGCATTCACCACTGCGGTTCTTCTGAAGTGACCGAGGCGCTCGCTGACCGGGCTCTGTTTGCTTTCTGCTCCGCAGCGCGTGTTTGTGTGGGACCTGGACGAGACCATCATCATCTTCCACTCTCTCCTCACGGGGAGCTTCTCCACGCGCTTCGGCAAGGTACGCTCCCGGCGACAGCCGTTCTGTCCTCTCAGCCGCCTCCTTTTCTCCATCCCAGGCTTCCCCTCAATCCCATCGGTCCCAGAAAACGCCCCCAACGCGCGTCATCTCCCCCCTCCCCCCCCTCAGTCTTAACGTCACCCTCTCCTGTTTATTTGACTTTGCTCGCTAGGCACGTCGGGGCTTCTAGCTGTGTGTTTGGGCCCTTTTTCGTTTCTCCCTGCCTTTTTCACACGCTGGGTGTTTTCCCCCCCTGGCTGACCTCCGGTCTCTTTACACAATGGACCGGGGGATTGTTTGTCCGCGCACGGTTCCCTGCCGTGTGATTGACAGGTGATGGGCCTCGGCGTAACAGACAGCCAGATGACGAGGGGAACAACATGGGTGTTTCTTGTTTTTTGGCTCGCACCGCTGTTTGGAATTCTCACGCTTCCCCCCGGCGCTCGGACACGGGGGGAGCGTGGGGCGCGTCCTCCGTCTTGCCACGCCCATGTTTCTTTTTGCTTTGGGTCGCTGAGGGGGGACGGAGGGGTGGACCCCTCAGCGCCTGAGCGACCGACGCTGCACATTGTCGACGGCGCCCGCCCAGCTGCTCCGCAGAACCAGGGGTCTTGGAAATGGACACACTTCTGGAAGTCCCCACACGTGGATGAGGGAAGATGGATGATGGGAGGGGGCTGAGTTAAGAGGAGGGACCCAAGCCCACAGCATGGAGATTGTCCAGTCCAGCTGAGATTCATGTCATCTGTTTTCAGATCCTTTCTGATTCTCTTGAGGGGCTCGTGTTTACATCAGGTTGAAGTCGTCTGTGTTTAAGAATCTGTAGCCAGTTTCTGCTGTATGATGTCTGTATCCAGTAAATACGGTCTATGGCTTCATATTTACCTGATGCTAAACTAGTGTGTGTGTGTGGGGGTGTGTGTGTGTGAATGTGTGTGTGTGTGAATGTGTGTGTGTGTGAAGCCCGGACAGGGCCCGGGCGGCAGAAGAGTAATGGGCGTGCTGAAAGACAGTTGTTTTCTCTTCCACTGAGAAGATGAGGTGAACCATGGAGCACATGAGGATTTTATTCCCTCTATAAGTGCTCCCCTTGTATCTCATTCATCATCCTGCAGGCTGCTGCATCGGAGCCCTATAGCGTGTGAACTCCTTCCCAGGGCCTCGCCATGCTCACTATCACGTCCACCGTTCAGGACATACCAAAAGAGGAGTGGAATTGCCTGGATTGTAGTTTTTCACTTTTTTCGCCTGTGTGTGTGTTCTCCTTTTTTCGGTCATTCCTTTCTAAACATTCCCGGCTGTAATTAACTGGAAGGCGACGGACTTCTTTTATTTCACCTCAGAACTTCTGCATTCAGAGAGGCTGGGTATTAGATTATGGTGATTACAGATAATTACCCCAATTAAGACCCAAGACCTGCCCCGCCTCCACCTTCTCCCTATTCTCCTTCCCCCCCTCCTCCTCCCCCTCTCCTGCCTCGCCTGTTTCCTCCACCCCCTTCCTCTCGAGCCTCCAGCCCGCTCCTCCTCCTCCTCTCCTTGGCCTCCTCTATTCATCAAACCCATTTCAGTGGTCGGACAAATGTTTCAGAGGCGCTAATCTGATAGTCACCTTTGGCTGACGTCTCAGTCGCTGTTGTGTTCTCCTGCCAACCTGTAGAGCCAGTCAGTACAGCACAGCACCTGACCTGTCAACCGCAACAATACCCCAGCAAAGTTTACACCGACATGGCCCAGTCCAATAAACAATGGGTTCTCCTGTGGCTGTCAAGGGATATTTTGGAATGAGCTCGTTAGGGAAATGAATCCGAACCCATGTTGGTACTCATTAATTAAACCCAGCACTTGGGTTCTGGCGAATGAGAGAGAGAGACAGAGAGACAGACAGACAGAGCGAGAGATAGAGAGAGAGACAGACAGACAGACAGACAGACAGACAGAGAGACAGAGCGAGAAAGAGAGAGACAGAGAGAGTGCAGTGTTTAGTTGGAAGTCATGATTGACACATTTTTAATGACACTTCCTCTTAGGCTGATAGAACCTGTTGTGTCAGTCACGCAGCTGAGCTGCCAGCCTGTTGGACGGCTGTTTAAACAGACAGGGAGGAAAACAAGGACGGTTGGTTCCGCGGATTAGACTCTTGTCAATTATCAAAGGCCAAAGCTGTTTAGTTCACTTCCTCTGTTTGTTTTAGGGTTCCAGTCACTCGTCCGATGCTTACATAACGACACGTTTTAACGTCAAGCAAAATGTTTTCGTGTGTGTGGTGTTAGGACTCTTCCAAAGCCGTGTCTCTGGGCCTGTGGATGGAGGAGATGATTTTCAACCTGGCCGATTCCCGTCTCTTCTTCAACGACCTGGAGGTGAGACTTTAAAACATCCCTCCGCTAGAACAATCCGGTACAGTTCCTCCCCCTTCTGTCCCAACGAGGTATGAACAGAACTATGATTACCACTCGTCAGTGAGAGAACAATACGACGACATGTTTGGACTAATAAAAGGATAAAAAGCCTCCTTTCATTGAAAGGGAGAGAACATTGTGTGTTGGTAATTATAGGTGTGTGTCTGTCTCTGAAAGAAAGACATGTCACGTGGGAGGAGGGAGGGCTGGAAAAGGAAGGAGGCCAACAAAGCTGTTTTGCTTTTCTTCTCAACCCGACCCGTGTCGGCACAACTTACTTGTCATGCCGTAATGTTTTTGGCCCTCCGATCAGATGTGTCCATAAGTGGCTCAGTAGAATGTGCAGGGGACTGTCTCTGTCCACGCTCGCTTTATGAGTCTGAGATCATTTCGTGTGAACACAATAGCTGGGAAAGCACTAAAGTTCGAGTCTGAACGGGAAGGTTCGGGATCCTCTGTGCATTAGTCCAGTCGTGTGTGGTGACTACATGCTGGATCTCATTTATGGAAGGACATTTTTTGTCTTCACAGGACCAGTTACAGTCCTGTCAAAGTCGGACCTAATACACACGTATTTTTAGGGCCAAATCGTATCGTTAAATCCCACTAAAGTTTAAGAGGTGTTGAGCGCTGCTGCTGTGGCTCGGTCATAGAGCTGATCTGGAGCCCGGCGTGTTCTCTCCGCCATGGTAACGGGCCTGTGTGGGGCTGCGGGGGCCGAGTGGGAGCGGGTTCCCAGCGTGAGGGGAGAGAGGGAGGGCGTGAGGAAGGTGAGGTAGCGTCTTCCTCTCTCTCAGGCTGGCTGAAAGGTGATAGGGCCCGGGGCCTGAAGGAGCAGGCCCAGAGAAGGGCTACGGTAGGAGTTAGTGGCCTACCAGGACTCAAGAGATGAGAATACCAGAGAGGAAGTTCAGAGGGAAAGAATTAGGCTGGAGAGAGAGCGGAAGAGGGAGCAGGGGAGGAAACAGGAGACTGGGAGAAAAGGGAGAGAGAGAGAGAGAGAGACAGGGAGAGAGAGAGAGAGAGAGAGAGAGCGAGAGACAGGGAGAGAGAGCGAGAGAGAGAGAGAGAGAGAGAGAGACAGGGAGAGAGAGAGAGCGAGAGAGAGAGAGAGAGAGAGAGAGAGAGCGAGAGAGAGAGAGAGAGAGCGAGAGAGAGAGAGAGAGAGTATATATAAAAAAGACATAAAAAGAGTGAGGAAATTCCCTGGAAGAAATGTTTGCTAAGATACATCATCATTTTTTGGCAGTTAATACAAGTGGGTGTATTGTCATTCTGTTTCGACGTGGCGTCAGGTAGGGATGGTGTGCCGCAACACTCCTCATTCTCTCTCCTCTCTGGCGCCTCCCTGTCTTTGCTTCCAGCAGCTTATATCTGCCCCCATGCTGCCCTACGTTTGATTTTTTGTACTTTTCATTTGGTTCTATGGTTCCCCCGAGGCCTGCCCATGCACATCTCGCCTCTGACACAGATCTCCTTCACTCATGGATCTGTTTCCTCTCTCATTTCCCAGGAATGTGACCAGGTTCATATTGATGACGTGGCATCAGACGACAATGGCCAGGACCTGAGGTATACTTCCCCCTTCTTCTCCCCCCTGTCCTCTCCTCCTCCCTCACCTCTCCTCTCCTCCTCCCTCACCTCTCTTCCTCCCTCTCCTCTCCTCCTCCCTCACCTCTCCTCTTCTCCTCCCCCACCTCTCCTCTCCTCCTCCCTCTCCTCTTCTCCTCCCATACCTCTCCTCTCCTCCTCCCTTACCTCTCCTCCTCCCACTACTCTCCTCTCCTCCTCCCTCTTCTTCCCCTCTTCTCCCACCTCTCCTCTCCTCCTCCCATACCTCTCCTCTCCTCCTCCCTTACCTCTCCTCCTCCCTCACCTCTCCTCCTCCCTCTACTCTCCTCTCCTCCTCCCTCACCTCTCCTCTCCTCTTCTCCTCCCCCACCTCTCCTCTCCTCCTCCCTCTCCTCTCCTCCTCCCTTACCTCTCCTCTCCTCCTCCCTCACCTCTCCTCCTCCCTCTCCTCTCCTCCTCCCCCACCTCTCCTCTCCTCCTCCCTCTCCTCCTCCCTTACCTCTCCTCTCCTCCTCCCTCACCTCTCCTCCTCCCTCTCCTCTCCTCCTCCCCCACCTCTCCTCTCCTCCTCCCTCTCCTCCTCCCTTACCTCTCTTCTCCTCCTCCCTCACCTCTCCTCCTCCCTCACCTCTCCTCCTCCCTCTCCTCTCCTCCTCCCTCTCCTCTCCTCCTCCCTCACCTCTCCTCCTCCCTCTCCTCTCCTCCTCCCTCACCTCTCCTCTTCTCCTCCTCCCCTGTTCAACCCCTGAACCAGACGTTCCCCCAGGATTTTTCGCACACAGAAGGGGCTATGGAACAATATATCTCTCATTCTCTTTCTCTGTGCCTCTCTCTCACTCTCTCTCTCTAACCCCCCCCCCCTCTGTGTCTCTCACACACATGCACTAGAAAAAAGAATATATCAGTGTATCACCCATCATCCCTCATCAAAATAAGCCTATGTCATCCCTCTGTCTCCCTCTTTCTAGACATTTTACAGCCTAAAGTGATGAATCATTTTAAGACACAAAGACATATTTGTACCAGAAGACAAGGCATCAAAGTGCCTTTTTACATTCCTTCACTTTAAGCGTTGCCAGGAATGTTACTCTTTTCCTCGCTGTTTTGTTGATAACTCACTATACAGGCTATTACAACTTGCTTCTAAGCACCCTCAACAACCCTGCTGGCACGTTTGGCAAACTACTTAAAGTCTTAGCACTGATCTTGACAACTGAAAGCACAGATTTGTATCCAAATGCCTGTGGGCATCCTTCCAAACATCACTATGAACCACGTTTTCATGTGTCCATTCTATCGCCTAAGCCCAAATCGAACCCGTATACAAATCCAATCACGTAATTCTCAGTGGACCCTTCCAGCCAAATCAACTCAACCTTCCCCATGAAAATGTCCTGGCAGCGCTACAGCCTCTCTAACACTATTTGTACCTCGCAAAGTGCACTCTCTGTACACCGCATTGGATAAAAGCGTCTTCTGAACGAAACGCAAGTTGGTACGTCGAGTGGAGGTTGTGGAGGCTGGCTGCGAGGCTCATCCTGGGTCCTGCGTGTGTTGTCGTTCCTGCAGCACGTATAACTTTGGCTCGGACGGCTTCCAGAGCCCCGCGGGGGCGGGGACCCTGTGTCTGGGCTCGGGGGTCCACGGAGGGGTGGACTGGATGAGGAAGCTGGCGTTCCGCTACCGCAGGGTAAAGGAGATCTACAACACCTACAAGAACAACGTGGGAGGTGGGTCGGCCTTCCTGTTTCCCCTCTTACTGCACGCACACAACTAACCCTAACTCCACGACTGGAGGTTAATCATGGTCTGTGGATGTATACGACAAGGCAGGGTTGGAGGTTTGAACCCGGTACCTCGCAATTTGTAGTCCGCTGCTTTCCCATTGAGTTTTACCCATGCGCATAGATATCTCATAAAGCCCCATTCGGAACCCCCTACGTCTGTGCAGTGCTTGGACGTGAAGGGGCAGGGCGTGGTGTCTGTGGTTGTGTCCTTCAAGCCCTGTCTGTTGTTGTGACCGGCAGGTCTGCTGGGCAGTCCTAAGAGAGAGGAGTGGCTGCAGCTGCGGAGGGAGATGGAGGTTCTGACGGACGTGTGGCTGACACAGGCCCTCAAGGCCCTGGCCCTCATCAACTCCAGGTCACCGCCAAGCACCACACCGACCCCCATCATTTCATTTGGAATCTGTCAAGTTCATGCCTTAGCTCCACCTCAGACACATTTCGGTGGGAGTGAGCGGGAGGATATATATAACGATGTCTAGTGACGAGCCCGCCGTCAAAGTGACCCGTCTTGACGTTGTGTCATCGTCTTCCGTGCGTCGTCCGTCCCCCACAGGCCCAACTGTGTGAACGTGCTGGTGACCACCACCCAGCTGATCCCGGCCCTGTCCAAGGTGCTGCTCTACGGCCTGGGCTCAGCCTTCCCCATCGAGAACATCTACAGCGCCACCAAGACAGGTCCGCCCACGCGCCTTCACACCCTTCACCCGCACCACACATGCAGCCAATCACAAAGAGACAGAGGGGGGGTGGCGGGGGCGAGGGGGGGGGCTGTTCCAGTCAGGTCG
The DNA here is from genome assembly GCF_054491055.1 of Hypomesus nipponensis. Taxonomy (NCBI): domain Eukaryota; kingdom Metazoa; phylum Chordata; class Actinopteri; order Osmeriformes; family Osmeridae; genus Hypomesus; species Hypomesus nipponensis. Next base: position 16,487,691 of record NC_140369.1, read on the forward strand.
GTGTCCAGAAACCCGAGGAAGAGCCACGTGTGTGTGTGCATGAGGGGATTTTCATAGCCACGTAGTTGTGGTATGGAGTTGATGTCTGTGGGGGGGTAGGGTCGATGTGGAGTCGGCTTTCTCGGCTGGTTGGTCACTGTCGTCTTGATCTCTTCCACGGGTCGCCCAGGGAAGGAGAGCTGCTTCGAGCGCGTGGCCCAGCGGTTCGGTCGCCGTGCGGTGTATGTGGTGATAGGAGACGGCGTGGAGGAGGAGACGGTAGCAAAGAAGGTGAACATCAACACCCCCACCCACCCACCCCCCCACAGCCTCTGTGAGGGTGGAGAACACGTGGTGTTAGACCACACCTCCGCATCACTCAGACTGGCCCACAGACACACCCTCGGAAACAAGAACAAAAGGACTGTTGTTCCTGTGTACTCAACGCTGTTGTTGTTGCTGTTGTTGTTGTGTTGCAGAAGAACATGCCATTCTGGAGAGTGTCGTGTCGCGCTGATCTGGAGGCTCTGAGCCATGCACTGGAGCTGGACTACCTCTAGGGGGCGCCAGCCGTCCCAGCCTGCCCTCCACCACTTCCTGGACACATCCCACGGACCAATGAGTGCGCAGGCAGCGGACATACACCCACAACTTCAAACCAAGACTATATGGGACCAATTTTTGCATCAGCAGGGAGTTGCATCTAGTTACTGGAAATAATACTCTCTTTTTTTTCAATCCATTTCCGCCTCTCTTTTCATTGAAGGGGTCCCACTTTTGTATTGTAGAGTGTTGCACTGAAATACAATGACCCATTGCGCAGAAAGACATTAAAAAGGGATTAAATGTTTTAGTTATGTCTATCTATTTGTTAGTTCAATGTTTTCTTTATATGGAATAAAAATGGAATAGGTTAAAAAAAAAAAATACAAAAAAGAGTCCTAACAAAAATTTTATAACTGAGAATTATTGCCAGCAAGAGGAGACAATTCTACTATCACTATTAATTCATTTTTAATCTTCAACAATTTTGTATAATATTTCCCCCAAAAGTTACTGTGTTTTAGTCAGTATTTAAGGAGATTGTTAAGAATAGTCTTAATAGAATTAGATTGACCTATGAAATGTGACCTATTTATTTGATCTGCATGAACACACAAAAATCCAGAAACATTATTTGGGCAATGGGTTAGCAGAATGTAACTCAGCTATCTAGAAAATGTTCATTCTTTTTCAAACTGACTTTATTCCTCCGGAGTTCTTAAAAAAAATTAAAATTAAAAAAGAAGCTTTAGGCTAGTGCTTGAATAGAAACCAGTTGTCTTCAAATGATGCTGGAATGTACATTTTTTGTCTTGTTTTATTCTGTTTCTCTCTCTGATGGTTTGTATTCTTGTATGCCATGAATCTGATGAACTGGTGTGGTGGTCTCTGGACTTGCATGTGCTCATTACACAGCCTGTCAGCTTAGCTACGATTTGTATATAATGTTTTATTGTTCGATTTGTTTTCGACAGACAGTTATAATAGATTAATAAAGATAAATTAATTGTGTTCTGAGAATTAATTTCTGAATTGGTATTTATTTCATTACTTGAAACATACATCATTATTTTGAATTAAATATCTCATTAGTCCTTAAAGTATTTTTAAAATATTAGGTAAAATGGGTTCAGTGAGTGATGTGGGACGTCTGCTGGAAACAATAAATAAGATGAGCAAGGCCTCCCTCTGCTGGATGTAAAATGAACTTCAAGACAAGGTTGACCCGCTGGAGGGCATGGTGGTTCTCATTGACACAGTCCTGACTACATTCACCAGAAACATTCAAGTCAACAAGTACAAATGTATTTAACACATTCAAAACAAATGATAGCAAAAAAAAACTTCTAAATATATAAATAGCATAAATAGCATAAATAATACTTCAGGTTTGCAGCACATACAAAAAATGCACACACGTCAGTTGGAATACTGAGCAACACTGTGCTAACATCCTAACTGTGGCCAATAGTCTAGGGAGCCCTGACAGGAACCATGTGGAATCCTCTAATGACTGCAGGGTGGTTCTCCAGGGTCAGGCTAGCCTGCAACATCTTCATCCCCACCATCCGAGGTGTGAAAGAGACAGTCCTCTCCACACTGCCCCCTGGCTGAAGCAAGTGGATCCTACAGGTTCAGAGGGGACATGACCAAAACATTACCTCAGTGAAAGCAGGAGCAACAAAAACATTTCACAAGAAGATTTTCTCAACCTCATCTGAACCAATCGTTTACACAGGGTGAAGTTAAATAATACAATCAACCCCCACCTCTAATACAGTTAGAACCACTCCCACGGTAGAACATTCTATTGTCAATGCTCAGCACATTCTTTGTTGACAGTTCGGCAGGCTGTCAACTGTCACTCCTTAAGAAGGTATGTTCGATGCATAACTGAGGCGGCTAAATGCATCACAGTGGCAAATGACGGCTAACTCCACTCTTACCTTGAGTGAACTTTCCCTTTTATCAACCCGGCGGCACACACAGTCAGAATCCCGCTGACTGGGACAGAGAAGGGGTTGGTGAAGGCTACCACAGCCTGGTACTCCTTGCACGGAACAATGGAGTCCTCGTCTGAAACCTGAAAAGAACTTCAACGATCAGCGTTCATCCCACTCCCTCTCCGAGTACAGCCATGACTACATGTGGGGAGGCCTTGTTGTGAACGAAACGAATACTGTGTTCATTTAGCGGACGCTTTGGTCCGAAACAACGTACAGAGGGGGGATTTAAACTTGCAGCGTCTTGCACTGTAGTCACATGCTTCAACCTTGAGCTACACCCACCCTGAGCTACAACCACCCTGAGCTACACCCACCCAGAGCTACACCACCCAGAGCTACACCACCCTGAGCTACACCCACCCAGAGCTACACCACCCAGAGCTACACCACCCTGAGCTACACCCACCCTGAGCTACACCACCCTGAGCTACACCACCTGAGCTACACCACCCAGAGCTACACCACCCAGAGCTACACCACCCTGAGCTACACCCACCCAGAGCTACACCACCCAGAGCTACACCACCTGAGCTACACCACCCAGAGCTACACCCACCCTTGAGCTAGACCCACCCTGAGCTACACCCACCTCTTACACATCATTCACACAAAGCATCAAAGATTCAAGAGCTTTTGATAGAACATTTGGTGGGGAGAAACTGTTCTAAGCTATGCAACGCCTTATTTTCTGTCCGTGTGGAACCCCATGCCTCGGGTTCAGCGAGAGGAGCCTACCTGTATGGAGAGCTCCGGGCTGGGGACGTTAATCTCCTCGGAGGCCAGGAAGGTCTGGAAAGTGGCCTGGTCCTTCAGCACCACTGCCAGGTTGACCAGGTCCTCTCCCACCAGGCCCTCATACTGGGACGCACTGATGTGGTGGCGCAGCACCTTGACTGCAGACACAGGCAGGGGGAGGAGAGAAAGAGAGGAAGGGGAAATGGATGAGCTCCAATTGCCAGGGAAATGAACTGGTCAATTTGGACATTTCGAAGGATTCCAACGCATTCATAAGTAGATAGGATTTGAAGAGTGTGTCGTCATTCGGGTTCTTACCTTCTAAGGGGGCTATCTGTATCAGGCTGTGGCTCTCCCAGAATGTGGCTGAGGGGCTGTGGTCGTACGTCTTGGCCTGTGCGTTGACATGCTCTTTCAGGACCTTGGGTATGGCCTCCATGTTGGTGATGGTCACTGCAAAGGAGATGCTCTCCCCTGAGACTGGCATCTTCAGCAGGGCCAGGGACACGGACAAGCCCTGGGTGGAACCTAAACAACACGCAGAACCAGGCATAAACAATAGCGTGAGTCAAAGGACACTTTCCTTTCATTGTCATGCCCTTCTGGCACATTCTAGACTTTCAATACAACAAACTGAACTCGGCTTGGTTTGAAATAACTACAGGAGGGTCAGGTGGTGGCACTCCTTCAGAAGAGACATCTTCATAGAGAGTAACGTATGTCTCACGGAGAGACACAAGGAGAGACACACAAGGAGAGACACACAAGGAGAAGACGTACCTCTGCTCAGTGTTCCTCCTGGGGACACAGAGGACCCCCTGGACCTTGGACTCGATGACGGCGCTGCAATGACAAGAAAAACAGCTTAGTGATCGGTGGCGAGTCCCATTTTAGGAACACCTTCATGTCGAAATATTTTCACGTTCCCAATTCTTCAATCGACTGAGGTTATGGACCGATACGCTGACTGCATTTGAACACCCGCAACATTCAATGAAGAACTGCGAAAGCCAAAAGCCGCTAAGCTCCCGAGTTTGCACTGACCTTTGGTGGCTTTATAATCGGCTGTAATGTTGCACGGCTGGGGTAAACCGACGGTCTTGGTGCAGACGAGGGAACCCACCCTCTCCGTGTCGATGCTGCGGCTGATCACCTGACCCTGCCTCACAACGACCATGTGAACATCGGCGTTCACCTCGGCCACCACGAAGGGCACGTCGTACGGCAGGTCCACCTGTCTGTCTCTGATGGCCCTTACAGGGGCTGGGCCACAGCAGAACACTCCTACCAGAAAGGACAGAGTCCAGTTATAGAACAGAACCAGAACTCCAAATGAGACCCTTTTGATTGCGGTGGATTGTCCGTGTGCCTGCGTGCGTGTGTGTGCGTGGAGTCTCGGTGAACTCTCACCTCCGCTCCGTTCCTGTGGGGTGGGGTCCAACACTTGCCAGCCGTCCAATCCTGAGCCCAGGTCGGGACGCGCCATCCAACACTCTACCCATACATGGAAGTTCCTGTCAGGAAGAAAGTCACATTTTAGGCGGATGACTACAAGCTACGAGATGATGACTCATGATGGGAAGCTGCTTTCACCATATGCTCTCGGTAGTTTGGGGCAGTTTCATTCCTGTCTCACTGTAGAACTCCTCAATCACCAGGTTGCCATTGGTGTCGTGGGCGGAGTTGAAGTTAGTGACGACTCGGGTAGGAATACCAAGCACTCGCATGACTGGAACACAAACACACATTCAACATTTGTCTCGGGAAATGTGGAAGCCTTTTCATGCAGCACCAGGTTTGTAGAAATTCAAATGACCTCCATTGTTATTTCAAAGAAGACAACAATATTGTAGGGACAGTTATGATGAGTTGGAATAAGGGTTAGTAATTCTTAGTATCAAAGCATCATTACCTGTGCACATGACAGCAGCATATACCCAGCACTGGCCGTACTTGACCGGGCTGAAACCAGACTTGGCCCAGAGCCTCAGAATGTCTTCACTTCTAGTCCACCTGGAGGGGGGCACACCCTGACTGAAGTCCCCTGACCAGTTTCCTTTCAGGACGCCACGGTCGTCCTCACAGTTAATCTGAGAGGAGACAAAAAAGACTTTGGATGAAAGATATTTCAAAATAAAGGTCACATTGCATAGACTGGCACTTATTGGCAGAAAGGAACAGCCTACAGTGCTGCAGCTGTGCAAACTTGTTTCGTTGCTAACGCAGATGCCAAATGTACAGTACGCAAGCTGCTTCCGTCACAAAAGTCAAACGACTGTGTCACTGTCTGCTGTATCCTAGTACAAGCCCCAGCCTGTTTTATGAGGTAGAGTTTGGTTCTCAAGTTGTGAGAAAGTTACCTAAGTGAAATGCTGCAGGGGGAGGGGGTGCGTGTATGACTCACCATGGCCGACACCACCCTGCTGATATAGACGGGGTCTCCTCTGCTCAGATAGTCCTGTTTGCGGTTCCTGCTGTGCTGGGGGCTGAGCTTCAGAATCATCATACAGATCTCCAGGATCCCTGGCTCATACTGAAGTATGGAGGGAGAGGGAGAGGGAGAGAGAGAGAGAGAGAGAGAGGGAGAGGGAGAGGGAGAGGGAGAGGGAGAGGGAGAGGGAGAGGGAGAGGGAGAGGGAGAGAGAGAGAGAGAGAGAGAGAGAGAGAGAGAGAGAGAGAGAGTTGACAAGTCAGTCACAGGGGCTTGGATAATACACAGTATTCATCTGTCTGGGGCAGAGACAAAGTCCTGGGCGGAAGAAAATGCAGTGAGCTCACCTGGTCAAAAGACCACGGTCTAGACACAAGGTTCCTGGGAGTGCCCATGAAGAGCAAGCCAGATTCATTCTTGACATATTCATTCCTCTGGTCTTCAAAGGGAATGTACACTGCATCCTCTGTAGGACGGACGAAAACATTAGAACATTTCCAAAAGGGGCTGTTACGGATGTGAGGTGTAAATACCAGCCACTCCAAGGGGTTTCCTCACCACGGCACCAGGGGTTACAGAGCAGGATGAAGCGTCCCACCATGTATGCCTTCTGGCCATGCTGGGTGAGCACATGCAGCTGCAGAGTGTACTGGCCCACAGCGGCTGAGGCAGGGGTGGAGAGGAACACAGAGGGGGCAAGGGGATTGAGGCCCTCCTGGTTGAAACAGGCCCCCCATCTGGAGAGAGAGGCCTTCTTGGAGAAGGTGACGGGGAAGGACACTTGGAGACGACCTGTAAGAAAGACGACAAGGGGTGAGTATGGCCAGATTCAGTAGACAAGCACGGGAGGGGTTATCAGGCTGTTTCAAGTCTTTCAACACCGTCGACAACACTACTGAGGCGCAGGTTATTCCGTCCCCAGCTTCTGGCTTAGTAACTTGGCCGCTCCACGTAGTCAGTGTAATGTCACATGGGGAGAATGTAACCAGACCAAACCAAATGGAAGGCTCAGTACCTAGTAGGGCTTTGAAGATGAGGGTATCCGTTTGGGGGTTGAAGGGCCTGCCCTTGAGGTCCAGGGTGACTCGGAAGGGCGCTCCTCTTCGCACGACGAGGCTCCTCGATGTGAAGCCCTGCGTCTCATGACTCTGTTGGTTAGCCAGCTCCTCCAGGTTGACATATTGAACACTTAAATCTGGAATACACAGATAGAGTCACAAGGTGTATCACTACAGTTGGGTCCAAAACTGTTCTGACCGTTTCGGAGTGATTGAATGCAACAGAGAAACCACACGTTATGGAAACAACGCACAACATAGAGTACAAAAAGAAGTTTCACAGTTTGAAAGAAGTTTACAATTGACAAATGACAGATGTGGTGTAGAAAGCATTCATAGTGTGAGGAAAGCCATATCTCACCTCCCATCAGATTGAGTGTGTCTTCAGTGTATTCTCTGCGATATGAGAACCCATTCTCTTTCCACAACTATTTAAAGAGCTCCATCAGCCCAACCCACAATTGGTGAATAATTATCTGAATTATTTGTCAGAAAGTATTGCTACATTAGAAAGTGGACCAACCGGTTTCACCCATAACTATGTGATATGACTATAGTTCTCTTGAAGGCAGGGCCTCGAGTGTTGAGCAACCACTATTGTATGTTGTGACTCGTGAGTGCACACCTTTGACATTCACACCCACTCTCTAGAACAGATAATACGCTGTGGTTGATACTGTACAAAGTGTACACTGTTCTTTGCTTGGGTTGTCATTAAATCATTCAGAACAGCCTCTACCATAACAACAAACCAAAAAATAGGACTTGTAAATTAAATACATTATTTATTTTAAAAGTAAAACTATCGGGGAAAACCACCATTTTGTATTTATTTATTATATAAATTTTGCCTTCAAGTATGAAGATGTGCTGTGATTTGATACCAAGTATTTTTTAGGGCTGCATTGTTGGCAGCTGAACAAATGTACTCGATTTTGTTTCATATACTGTGATTCCCTCTGTACAATACGTTTCTTAGATGGCATCCAGTCTTGGAGGTTGTGACAAGTTCCATATTTGTTGATATTAACTTGACATAAAACATGCCAATTTTCAGTGCGGGCGAGGCCATATGCGTGCAAAAGAAAATAGTTTTCAGGTCACTCATTCACGCACACATTCCCTCCTCGCACACCCACTCAAATATGATGTGTGCAAATCTATTATTTGAAGTCTGAGCTGTTAATAAGGAACACTAACCCCCCCCTTTTGATGAGATAGCTGGATTTTGGTGTTTCAACACCCATTGACACTTGCTTGCTGTATGAATATGTTAAGCCTGTGTTCCGCACCTCTCTTTAACCAACCGTCTCTGGAGGAGGGGCTCTCTCACTGAATTTATCCTCCCAAGGTTTCTTCCATTTTCTCCTCTAGTGAGTTTTTCCTTGTCTTTCTTGAGGATTTAGCTTGGTTGAGGGGCAGTTCTAAGGGCATATGTGAAGCCCTCTGTGACATTGCTTGTAAAAAGGGCTATGCAAATACATTTTTATTTGATCTGATGAGATTAGAAATGTGCTGCCAAAAGCCATTACTCACGCTTCACACCAAAAGTTTAGACCGTTTCGTAGTATACTTTTTGTGAAGAAGGGCTTGTTCAATGCCAAAGACACCTTCAAGAACACAAAATACAAGAGTAAAATACAAGAATAATTCATAAGAATTTACATTTATTTTATGTTAATGCTTACATAAAAGCTAGTCATAAAAGAAAATCTGGAAATTCTATTTTACAAATATACAGTATTAGACAACTTATCGTAAATCATTGGGCATCAACAGCTTTGATATGCTGGAAATGTATGTAGCTATACATGAAGGAAACATAGGAAACACACAGAAATCAAGACCCCCTTGGGCATACCATTTGTATGGCAGTATGGAAAAAGGAAATTTAGGCTTTTTGTACCCTTAAACAATTCAGTGTTAAAAGTGTTCACGTGTGTGAATACAAGGCCACATACAAAACAAGTAGCCGATGGCTGGATATGAACAGAAATCAACACAAAAATCGGAATATATTAAAATGAACGCATTCTCACTTTGTATCAGTTCTATTACTTTGTCAGATACAATAATTAAATGTAGGCAAAATATCATTTAAAATGTTGTGTTTCATGAAAACTTTCAATGTTGTTTCAAATTCATTCAACATGTTGCAGCTATACCAATCTAACCACTGAAACAATAAAAAATGACACCTTTGTGTTAAATAGACCAGAGAGCCAAGTTCCAACTCATCATTTGTTCATGGACTATCAATGCCTGTCATACAGTAGATCTATGAGCTCAAAGTAGCTCATAAAAGCACACATTCTTGGTTTTATGGGGCAGTCCTTGGCTTGTTGTATACCAGAAAGTCTGTGATGTCATGCCACACATTGCTGTCATGGTAGAGGTAGTTCATGGAGGACTGTAGGGATGGCTGGAGGGTGTGTGGGTAGTACTCAAACAACCAAAGCACGATGCCCCACACCAGGGTGGCGAAGAGGGGGAAGGGATCCCTCTTTGGCTGGGGTATGTAGCCTTTCTCAACAGCCAAGCGGGACAAGGCGAAAAGGATCCTTGACAACAGATACATGTTGATCTGGAAACAAGAAAGCATCAGAGAAAGACATGGTTCAACTCTGTCAAAGACAAGACAGAGATCTTTACTCATGTTCAAAAGTTTCTCTTGAATAACTTCCTGTATAATTTTTTTTCTAGGCCAAAGTCCTAGTCTTTTACTAGTCTGCTTACCTGGCTATTAATGTTGTTATTTTCACCAAACACCAACCAGCCTCCAAGGCAGGCAGCCACAAACGAATGTGACTGGAGACTTTTGCCCTGGATCTTCTCCTGTAATGTCTGCAGTCCCTTATAAGTAAATACGAAGTAGGCCAGGTTGCGGGAGTGGGTGTAGGTAGCTTTTGCAATGGCCCTGAGCTTGTCCTTCAAACTGGGTTAAAGAGAAGCAGATTACCTTTGGGGAAAACTCTATTAACCACAGAAGTGTGCTCGGGGTCTTATAGAACAGAGTCTCACCTTCCACTTCTGAACAGAAACGTCATTACAAGAGCATGTGGGGCCCTGATTTTGGCACCGTAACTAGAAAAAAAGTCACAATATTAAGTTCAGTGGGCAAGATAATGAAAGGTCAAACATGAGTTGCAGAAATGAGCAAGCTTGCTAGCAGTTAACAGCGTCAGTCAAGACGTTCTCTCGACTTTACGCGACTTTGGAATCGATATGTAACTGAATTAGCATTAATCATTGTCAATAATTTGATAATCAAATGTATATGTAAATAGCCAGTTAACTAGCTAATTAGCTAGCCAGTGTACTGTTTACAGTTACAGCTGCTACCTAGCTCCACAACTGTCTTAACTTCTAGTAAAAATGATTAAAAGTAGAACGTGCACACACTCACACAGCACCATTTCTGAATCCTTTGACAACAGCGAGGGCAGCTTTATATTGGTTTTGTTGTAGCAAATTATTAATGGTGTACAGAAGAGTCTTTAACAGATCTGGACCTGCCATTTTTCAGAATGTAAATGGGACGGTATTAAATGTTGCACGCAATTTGAGAGCTTTGGTACAGCTCACAACTTCGTCGTATAGAAAACAAAAATCCTATCGTAAAAGGTTCCTAAGCAGTAGCTTGCGTTGCATTTCATATCGCCAAACAAACGTACAATGTTGTGTGGTTTCAAAAATATTTGCACCATTCAACACTAAATTACAAGTTCCAATAGCTCATTGTTTTATTTGAGAATTTTCCAAATCAATTGACAGATTTACATAACATATTCACCCTTTTCACATTAACATGAGAACAAATAAATAGTATTCAACCATTGACTCCCATTTATCAAAAGGTTAGAGCTTCCACAAAGAAAAATACAGTGATTACACTATCAACATGATTTACAATTCAATTATTAGAATTCAAAGTATTAGCATTTGCATATGTCTATACATTTCGTTCCCCTATGATCCAGGAACCCTAAATTATTAAAAATAAAACAATAATTTAAAGTGGTAAATCAGTCAAGTAAGCTGTCAAGGTGCTATCTCTAGTTACTTGTTAAATACTGAAGAAAAAAAAATCTACATTTAATTGACAAATTTAGATTATGTTTTGAAACGGCAATCTCTTCACAAGGAAGTGCACTAGAACACAGTGAGCCAAAATGAGTAGCAGTCATGAGTCAGTACAAGACTGTGGATGCAGTGGATCAAAAGGGACACAACTTTACCCAACGCACTATACACAGCCAAGCCAGAGAGAGAGAGAGAGAGAGACAGAGACAGAGAGAGAGGGAGAGAGAGAGAGAGAGAGAGAGAGAGAGAGAACACAGCCATAGACGACATAAGGGTAAATATGGGCCTAATGTGACAGAGGCTGGGGATTAGAATTTATGAGTCAAAAATCCTCATCACTAACTTTTAAAAGTAGGTTCTCAATAGAACGTAGCCATCTGTTATCTAGACTTGATCTCTATCTGGGCAACTGAGAATTCATAAAATGGGAATAAAACCCAATCAATTCACTCATACCTAACATTGTACACAGTGTTTGGATATCACCTGTCAATCAATTTGATCTTTCACTAAAGTGTCTGTTGTATGTAGTGAAACTGCATGCTTTTGTTTGGCGACTAATTACTGTGATCTAGACAGACCAATCATTATTTCAGTCTACTTAAAATAGAAGTTGTGCTAATTAAGATGCCTGCTAAGGATATGCTTTAAGAACCAGAGCCACAAAATATGATGGGCTTTGAGCTATAGATTTTGTGCGGTCACTCACTTTCATCTTACCCAACATATGTTTCTTCAAACATACAGCTGGTGAATCTTTCTTTCGCAGGCATTTGCTACCCTTCACTTTGGGACAAAAAAAAATGCAATGCTTGCACTGATTATAAAAACTAGTATTTTCTATAGAGCTGTATTACAAATCAGAACCCTATAGAACTAGGGCTATGGGCCTGGGCACAGACTAGTTATTTTCAGGCTTCTTTTAACTTTTTGGTGTCATATCTTAAACCGTAAAACATTCCAAATATTCTAGGTTTAATGAATCCTTTTATCTCATCAAAACAATTCTTGAAAAGAGTGATACCCATCAGTAGGAGCAGAAGTGTCAATTCATTAGCCGAGCAGTCTCAACCATGTTCACACACACACACACACACACACACAACGCTCCCAACATCATTAGTAACGCCTCTGATCTGTCGTGGAAACAACTGGAAGGTTTGGCTCATGTGTTATCCTCTGGATGTGCACCCAGTCCTGGAGAAGCAGCCTCGTGGTCGGGGGGGGGGGGGGGGGGGGGGGGTCAGATCTTACAACAGCCAACCTGGTTTATCCATCAGACATGTCTTTGACCTTGAGGGTTTTTCCCAACCTCTGTATTCAAGGTTTTGATGACATGAGCTGAGAGAGGGAGAAAATAAGTCCTAACTGCTTCTAAAGACAAACTTTGGACTGAACAAGCGTCTGCAATACTATGTTATGGGCACAAAAAACGTCATCTACAAAAACTATTGCACGTGAAAATATATCCTCTTATTACTCCATTCACAACTACATTACTGTCCACACACACACCAACAGGCAAGATCCTTGAGAGGGCTGAAGTTAGATTATCAGTTATGGGGGGCAGCGGGACAGCTTAATAAGTTAACATACTACAATCTCTAAACGTCGACAAGTGAACGAAGGAACGGCGCTCGCTTGCGAATGCTACAGAATGCGATCCTAGCATCCGTCGGGCTGTTCCTCTCGCTTGGCGCGGGCTCAGACGGCTGAGGGGAACTGAAAGGGTTCAAAAGACGCTGAGGAAGTGCATAGGTCCGTCTGACTCTTCCATGATCCATGAAACACTGCAGTGGGATAGGACACGCGCACGCACAGTGAGTTGCACACATGACTAGGCGAGGGTGGAAGCCCCTTTCCTCCCACGGCCTCCTCCTGTTCCTGACCGGCGGGCTGAGCAGGCCGGGTTAGGCAAGCTGGACCTGGGTCGCGAAGGTCAGGAGAGAGGGGTGGTGATGGGGGGCGGTCATCACCATGGAAATGGAGGGGTGGGTGGGGGTTTGTCAGTTCTGCATCGGGCTCTCGAGCTGCCGATGTGGTGTGCGTGTCCTTGAGCAACTCTCAGCTGCAGTGAGATAGACACAGAGAGAGAGAGAGAGACAGAGAGAGAGACAGACAGAGAGAGAGACAGAGACAGAGAGACACACAGAGAGAGACAGAGAGACACAGAGAGAGAGAGAGAGAGAGAGAGAGAGAGAGAGACACACAGAGAGAGAGAGAGAGAGAGAGAGAGAGAGAGAGAGAGAGAGACAGAGACAGAGACAGAGACAGACACACAGAGAGAGAGACACAGAGACAGACACAGAGAGAGAGAGAGAGAGAGAGAGAGAGAGAGAGAGACACAGAGAGAGAGAGACAGAGAGAGAGAGACACAGAGAGAGAGAGAGAGAGAGAGAGAGAGAGAGAGAGAGAGAGAGAGAGAGAGAGAGAGAGAGAGAGAGAGAGAGACAGAGACACACAGAGAGAGAGACACAGAGACAGACACAGAGAGAGAGACACAGAGAGACACAGAGAGAGAGAGACAGAGAGAGAAACAGAGAGAGAGAGAGAGAGAGAGAGAGAGAGAGACAGACAGACAGACAGAGAGAGAGAGGCAGGCAGAGAGAGAGAGATAGGCAGAGAGAGAGATATAGAGAGGAAGAAAAAGAGAGAGATAGGCAGAGAGAAAAAGAGAGCGAGAGAGCCGCCATGTCTGACCGCTAGACAAAGTGCCTGAAACCGCAGGAAAAGTAACAGGAAGGTGCTGTGGGCACAGTGGTGTTGGGAGGCCAGTCCTCAACAGCCTGCTCCCAGCAGCATCACAGTGATGCTACTCCTGGCCAAAGCCCTCCGTCTCCTCGATGGCAAACATCAGCTTCTCCTTCAGCTGCTCGTAGCTCTTATAGGGAGGCAGGTCCAGACGGTTAAAGCTGCGTTTCAGACAAGAAGAAGAAACACAACAAGATTTGTAGTCGTTTATTGTACAAATACATGATGTGTTATTTTTATACATCTCCACACACACACACGCGTTATGGCATCTGGCTAAAGACTTGTTCAAGTCGGACGCATGGCTGGACTAAGAATAATTTAGTAGTGCAGAGGAACCGAACTAACCCAACTCTAATCCACCTCAGTGTGGGGATTTTGTACCTCGCAACAGATAATCCCGTAACTTTATTACAGTGCGTCTGCAAAATGTTTTTCCAACTTGTGTGTTCAATAAATCACCACATCTGAACTTACCATGTGTGGCTTCTTGGAAGCCAGTTTTCTTTGCCCACTTTCTCTATGCAGAACTTCTGAGGGCCGTTACTCCCTGGAGAGAGACAGAGAGATAGAGAGAGACACAGAGAAACACAGAGACAGATAAAGAGAGAGAGACAGAGACAGAGACAGAGAGAGAGAGAGAGAGAAACAGAGAGAAACAGAGTGTGAGAGAGAGAGAGTGAGAGAGAGACAGAGACAGAAAGAGAGAGAGACAGAGAGAGAGAAAGTAAGACAGAGAGAGAGAAAGTAAGACAGAGAGAGAGAAAGTAAGACAGAGAGAGAGACAGAGAGAAACAAAGAGAGAAACAGAGAGAAACAGAGTGTGAGAGAGAGAGTGAGAGAAGAGAGGGGGGCAAAGCAGAGGGTGAGGTGTTGTCTCAGCTCTCCAAGGCTGTCCTCTGGTACAGTGAAAGTCAAGGGGTCGGGGGGGGTGTTCCTTCTGGAACCTTACCCATGAGGTCAGCAAAACCGCCCATAGGAAGGCGACAGGTTCCCGTGACAAACTGCAGCAGCCTCATGCGCTTCTCATTGTCCATCTCCTTCACAAACTGAAGAAAAGACATCCAGGGGTCACAGAACAGACAGTGGGTTCGACCCAGACAAGACCAGGGGGGAGAGCTGCCGTTCGGACAGTACAGAGTCCCCACGTCTGTGGTGCTTGCTGACCTGCCAGAACCAGAGAATCTGCTTGCTGCTGCGGGCGTAGTGTCTGTAGATGGCGTTCCTCTGCCAGTCCACCAGGTCTATCTCCTGCATCCCACACAGCATCACCTAGAGGTGGGGAGGGAGGGCGTCACACCTTCTTACCAAGGAGCCCAGCGGAGATTCACATGCGTATGTATGTGAATGAACGCGACGTCTCGCTTGGTGGCGTAGGACGAGGCCGTAAACGGTACCTCCAACTCCTTGGCGTCAAAGTACTGCAGGTACTGCTGGGGGAGGACCTCATTGAAGCCTTCAAAGAAGGCCTGGGTCTGCTCCTCGACACCCCGGGAAAGCCTCCACTCTGCCACCAGCCTACACACACACACGCGCGCGCACGCACACAACAAGGAAGATGGAGACGCCGAGTTAGTGACTCGGCGATTCCCAGGTTAAAGTCAAAGGTGCCGTGCTTCTGGAGAGTGGAGGACCAGCCCACCGGATGTACTCCTCCTTGTTCTCCTCGGTGACCAGAACATTCCCTCCGTCGGGCTTCAGCTCGTGGGTGGTGACCTCTCCCAGGATCTCCTTATCCACCGAGAAGTACATCTCCAGACCGCACTCCTCCAGGTTGTTATCTCTGAGGGGAACAAACATTTTCACAGACCACCATCATCATCACTGTGCTATTTCCTATGAATCCTCGACATCATTTGTTATCTAAACCCCTGAGAGCTAGTGCACCCCAGACTGACTTGATCCAGATGAGGGAGTTGTAGAACTCGGGGTCGATGGACTCCAGGTCTTTGAGAGCCAGGGGTTTGTTCAGAATGCGCTTGTAGAAGGGCAGGGAGAATCCTGTGTCAATGAACTTCCCGTGGAACAGAGCCTGGAGGGGGGGGGGGGACGACGACGACGACACCCAGGAACATCAGTATATTAGTGAAGCATTCGAAATGTGAAACTATTAAAAACCTTTCTTTACACTCGTGCAACGATAGATTTGGACTGAAGCTCATCCGTGTGGAATGGATGTCCACCGTTGTTCTTCTATCCCTGCTCCTCCAATGCTTCCACTGCCCAACTTGAGACACAAACATCCCCGACTTCACAGAAAACGGCTACAACCCTCCAGCACCGGTAGGTTGCCATGGCTACATGGCTGAATGGACCGTACCATGGCAATGAAGCGTCCGATGAATTTGAAGTACTTGAGGTGGTCGGGGTTGATGTAGGAGGCTGGGTTGATCTGGAGGCAGTAGTTGTCCTTCCCGGCGTACTCAAACAGACAGTACATGGGGTTCAGCACCTCGTGGGACAGCAGGAAGAACCACTCCCTGCGCGCACACACGCGCGCGCACACACACACACACACACACACTCTATTTGGACTGGTTCTCCGGTTGGAAAGCAGAGCGAGTCCAGGGAATGGTGCAAGTCCCGTGGCGGGCTCATTAAAAGCTGTTGTGCCTTTACCTGGCTACGCCTCCATAGTCCAGACCCTCCTCTCCTGGGAATATGATCCAGAGACGACGTCTGAGGTCTTGAGGGTGGAAGCTCATGATCTGGAAGACAGAGAGACACAGTGAGAGACACAGAGAGAGACACAGAGAGAGAAGCACAGAGAGAGAGAGACAGAGAGAGACAGTGAGAGACAGAGAGAGAAAGAGAGACAGAGAGAGACAAACACAGAGAGAGAGAGACAGAGAGAGAGAGAGAGAGACACAGAGAGAGAGACAGACAGAGAGAGAGAGAGAGAGAGAGACACAGAGAGAGAGAGAGAGACAGAGAGAGACAAACACACAGAGAGAGAGACAGACAGAGAGAGAGAGAGACACAGAGACGTAGAGATGAGAGAGATTGAGAAGCCTGCTAAGGCAGCAGCACAGTTCCACAGGGGAGGACCGTAGGAGCAGGAACAGTCAGGTGATCTAAATAGCTCCTCACCTGCTGGAAGGAATCCTCAAACAGGGTTTTGCGGGTGACGCTGATCTTGATGTGCTGGGGCATTGACAGTTGCTGGGGAGTGAGGGAGAAGCATGTATGTTAAGCCCCGAGCAAGACAGATCCATTTCATCCATTATTTAAAAAAATATAATACCAAAGGCAGGCTACAGGATAGCTCAATCCACAGCAGTCTCAGTTCAACCTACCTGACACCAGAAGCGGAAGTACTGAACTTTGGCTTTGAAGTCCCTGACGTAGGTTATCTGAGGCCCGTTCTCCCTGCGGTGGACAAACGAGAGGGACTTAAGTGTGTGTGTGTGTGTGCGCAGCAGCCCGGTGAGGGCTGTCTTGGCATATGCATCAAACCCCTCCTGTGTGTGTGTGTGTGCATCACCCCCCCCCCCTCCCCCCCCCGTCCCGTGTGTGTGTGTGCGTCCACGGGTGGTGTTTCCAATGGCAGTCGCTGTGGGGCGGGCACTCACAGCGAGGACTTCCCTGTGCGAGGGTCGATGTAGGTGGTGGTTCTCCTGTTGTGGTCCACAAAGTAGGGGATGCCGTCCACCGTGAACCTCATCTCCCAGCCCTCGGGCAGGGGCTTGTCATTCAACAACCTGCAGAACACACACACACACGCACACGCAGAGAGACCACGGTGAGACGTGAAGGGTGTCTCCTAACACGGGCACTACTAAACACAGCTGAGAGTCCACTCGCTGTGGACCCCGTGGGTTTCCTCACCCCTGCGTCCTGGGGTCCTCCCACTGGGTGGTCCGCGTCGTGTGCTGCACAAAGTACACCCTGCCGTTGCTGTCCGTTCTCTTCTCTGGCGGGAGAGGCAGGACACAGGCATGTGAACATGGGCGGGGGGGGGGGGGGTCACCTCCCTGGGTGCGGCGTGGCACACTGACGTGTCCGTTACTGTCATGGCGACAGCAGGGCTCGATGCTTACCCCAGCCATGTGGCAGCGGCCCCAGCGGGTCAAACTCCTTATTTGGTGTGGGCGGAAGCTGGTCCTGGAGCTGAATGGAAGACAGAGAGACAGAGAGAGACAGAGAGAGAGAGAGACAGAGAGACAGAGAGACAGAGAGACAGATAGACAGAGAGACAGAGAGAGAGAGACACAGAGAGAGACAGAGAGAGGAAAGTAACAACAACAACAAAAAGTCAAACAAATGACATCAGGCTAGGCATTACACGTCACATATTCCCCCCCCCCTCCCAAGTGGGTGGGGTCTGGGCGTGGGAAGCCTCTCCCGTCCTGTGCTCCTCACCCCGTAGATGAACCTCTGGTTGAACTGCTGCATGGCCCCCTGCAGCTGGCTGCGCTGGTGCTGCCACTCCTCGTAGTTCCGCACCGACTCCTGCGTGGGCCGCTGCCAGGTGGTGGTGCGCGTGATGTGGTCCACAAAGTACACCCTGCCCATAGGGTCCACCCGTCGCTCCCACCTGCAACATACACAACAGGGGGGGATCTCAGCAGGGCAGTGGCCCAGGAGAATAAACCAAGCGCACACCCTCCCAATGCTCCTGGGCGTATCCTAACGCAGCAGCTGATAGGCACAAAAGCATCAGTGTGTGTTGACTGTGTGTGCGGGGTGTGTTGATTGTGTTGGTGGTAGACAGGAGGCGTGGCGCTGGTGATTCTCTTTTACCCAGCAGGAAGTGAGTCGGGTCGGTCCCAGGTGGTCCTCTTCTCAATGTGATCCACAAAGTACAGACGGCCGTTCTGGTCCACTCTCTGCTCCCAGCTGCACACACCCAGAGACACGCTAGAACGAGGGGCCTCTTCTTCAAACACTCCGCAAGCACATTCAAATCAAACTAGGAAAGGTCATGCTACTATAGACACCCTAAGGGAGCTCCGAGCAGCGTGGCACAATGACAATCAGTGGATATCCATTGCTGCTCGACGCCAAGATCAAACCGTCTGTACACCAGAGCTGTAGACAGAGCTACGATGCTACGTGCTAATGGTTACTTCAGTATTCACCGACCAACCCCCCCAGCATGCAGCTGGTAAGGGGGGGGTTCTTGTGGGTCCAGTGAGACCGCCCTGACTCGGGCCTTACCCTGGGGGCAGCGGTCCATTGGAGATGGGGCTGGGGCCCGGGGCTGGGGTCACCGCTGGAGCCTCCGCTGCGGGCGGAGCGCCGGGGGCCTGCGAGGGCCCGGCGGGGGGCTCCTGGTAGTCGGGGCTGCCACTGGCTGAGGCCTGGGACAAGCCGTCGGTGGCCGGGGCCTCGCTCATCTCGCTGGGGTTGGAGCTGCTGGAGGAGGCTGGGGGGGGGGGGGGGGGGGGGGGAGGGCGCGGTCACGGTGTGTGACAGCGACGGGAACAAGGTGCGGCCGAGGCAGGGAGCCAAGGAATGTCTGCCATAGGGCATGTTGAAAGCTCTTTGTTGTCGTCGATGTCGAGACAAAGACATTTGTACCCGGTGTGGCCATAATAGAAAATAAATCTAATCCAAGTCACTTTGTTTTTCTCAGCTCACCTGGGGAGGCTGCTGGTCGGCGGGGGGTGGGGGGAGGGGGGCGGGCGGGCCTGGGAGGGCGAGAGCCACTGGAGCCCCCGGGGGACGGGGCGGGAGACCCCGTGCCGTTGACGGGGTGACCGTTGGGCACGATGACCCAGTCTTCGTTGGAGTCGCTGGAGGGAGACGTGTCTCTGCTGGATCTGGAGGGGAAACAGAAAGGACGAGGAGGCGTCCCGCGTGAACAACACGGCCGAGTCCGACGCCCCGGCCCCGTGGGGCAACGCGTTAAGACGCGTGGCTTTGAGCTGCGTCTGCGCGTCGCCGGTCGAAAGGGGGGGGCTGATAATCACCTGTTGCCACAGTCTCCGTTCTGTCTTGCGTCCCCGTTCGGAACGGCAGCTGAGGGAGGGGCACGACAGGACAAAAACGTCAAACGTCAGTCGCTCCCGACCTTTCGGCCGCGCGGCGACGGTGCAGCAGAGGCGACATGTCCGACACAGAGGACGCTTAACAAAACTCCTCACCACGCTCTCTCTCGGCCGAGGCGAAGGTCTCGGGGTCCACCTGCATGCCATCGAGACACACAGACAGGTCCCCCACGCCGTCCCTGGGGTCCCTGTCCGAGCACAGCTGCAACGTCTGCACCACCTCACACACTGCGGACACACACACAACCCGGAGAGCAGATGAGCACAGCCCAACACCTTTGATCGTTGTGAGCAGACCAGAATGTTGACATGCATGTCATAGGTCACGTGGCCAAGCACATGTCAAGCATGTCTGAAAGGAGCCCTTGTAAAAGGCAGAGTAAACCCATTCACCAGTTTGACCTGAAGGCCTTGCTCTAAGCTGGGGGCCAGCTTTAAATAGCTTACCATTGATATGCTGTATAGACAGACTATAAAACAACCAATCTTGCTGGAGGAGAAACAAATATACATTCTTACATAAACAGGCTACCGAGTGCGTGTCCTATTAGGCACACTGTTCACCACTGCAGAATGGTTTAGACAACTAAAGAGCATATCAAATAATACCGACGCTCGCTATGTAACCATGCCTGGCTAACAGTTAGCTTTGCAGGTGGAGGAGACACGATTTGGCACGCACAGGGAGCAAAACTCACATTTCATTTCATTGGACTTGAGTGTTTCACTGATCTCCAGGGTAGCCAACCCCAGCAAGATGTCCGCCTTCAGAGTCTGGTGACTCCATACCCGGAATACCAGCTTGCTAAACGGGGTGACTATTCTATAGTCGGAGAGGAAGCAACACCAGAGATGAACCAATACATAGACCAGTAACTCAACTTCAACTTTCAACTTTATTTACCCTTAAAAGGGAAATGAGTGTGCAGCAGGGCTCAGTAATACTTCCACTTTAAGTGAAAAAGGCCTCGATGGCATTACCATTGGGTGTCATTCGGCTACGATATGACCCATAATAGACATGGTGGCCTGCATGCAATGTGGTTCCTGCGACCACAAAGGCCCCAGGTCTAGCACACGCCACACAACTTACACTGTGAGGGACTGCTTCCATTTGGGGCTGTGCGTGTTGTTGCATTTTTCGGTTTTCTTCGACTGACCATCCACAGCCACCTCCACGTACGGACTGGGCCCAAACCAGTTCTTTTTGTTTTCTCTCAGTTTAGCTGACAGGACTGCAGGGACGAGCGCACACGCGCACGCACACACACACACACACAATCTTGGTTATCAAACAGGAGACTCCGACCACACTTACGTTCATTCGTCATACGTCATATCTAGGTCGTTTGTTGCTGCGTTCACATTGGGAGTGACTCCATGTGCTCCCGGGCCAATTCAGCTTCAGCCTTGACGACAAGCATTCACCCAATGGGCCTGTTCTTTAGAACGCCCCATAAAGGTCTGCGTGAATCACAAAGCACACCCATGACGCCATCAAACCAGACTCGGGCTGAAATGTGACAACTCACCAGTGACTTGAAGTTGTGCCTTCATGGTACAGCCATTCACCACAGCCTGGTTGGGCTGCGCTGGACCTACACCAACAACAACAACAACAACAACAACAACAAATATGATATATAGCAGGTAAACATGAGGCCAGGCTGACAGGTTTGCATGAAAAGGATTGTCCCTGTTTGAACTCAAACTGACCAGTAAACCAAGGAGCATTATAAAGCTCTCCAGTAAACCAAGAAGCATTCTAGACTAAAATGCTATTCCCTTACAACAATTCAAATCTTTGTTGAGAGAGGATCAAGGAACTCCACCTGTCCCTGCAGCCCCTGGACACAGTGTGAATCCTTGTGGCAGCCCTGCTTGGCTAAATCTGTTCTGGATTACATATGATGTAACACCTGGTGATGACAAGCCTATGCTGCGTACAGAACCTGACTTCTACTCTGTCAGAGATGACCTGAACTGTCCTATCTCTAACAAACCCCTCATCAGCGTGATCAGCGATATCATAACCCTAAGTAGATGCCGAGGGTTCCCCTTATTCTAACAACTACATTACCAGAAAAAAACTGAAAAGTCCTGTGGTAGCTGCGTGATTTAGAACATAGCATATGACTTCACGTTTCACTACGATTTTTAGTTACATGATCTGCTAAGATGCTCCAGCAATCACGGAAAGGTTTTTATTTGCCACATCACATGATTAAATGTCCTGAGCTACTAGTCTAGTCTATGACTCTTAGAACGCTAGATAATCTCTGGCCACTAATGACCCCATCTACTGTACACAAAAGCATAAAGGTTGGCCAACTTGTTATTTAAGGCACCACCAAATCTCCTTCCATAACACCATTAGCCATACATGGTACTGACTTGCTGGAATTGCTAGCTAACAAGATACACCCACGTCATATGGAACACTGAAAGTTTTTCTTTCTTTGAATTTGACAAAGAGTTAATAAATATATGAACTAATGTTGTCTGCTTTGCATGCCAATCCAGACGTATTTGTCCTGCAATGCGGACAACAATGAAGGTGTCAACAAACAACAACAAACAGTTCTCTAGATATATCCTACTACTAGGCCGAATAGTTAGCACTAGCTAGCTGACAAGTGCAGATAGATCAGCTTGTCTATCAAAACGCAGTAGTAACTACCTAGCAGATTAAACTGTTCAGCTAGACCTCGACGAGCTACTTTATATTAACTTTGAGTCTGACAAGTTTATAGCTAATATAATTTGTCCTGAATCGACAAGGGGTCAGATTATTACTAGCTAGCATTGGCACGGCAAGCTTATCTTGTTCAACCGGCAAGATAGCCGGTGCACTGTACAGTATTTACGTCTAGCTACTGTACTGTAGCGGGCTAACTAAACACACAGCGACATGATTGTAGCAAGTCACCTTAAGGTATTTTGTAGAGCTGGTTACACATGATACTAAAAAAGAGAATTACCTAAAGCAAGCAGACGCTCCCGTTGTTTGGAACAAGTAAGTAGCCAGCTGGGAGGAAGCTAGCTAGCTAGCTGGTTGGGATATTTGCTAGCTGTGTGTGTGTGTGTGTGTGTGAGAACGTGAAGCCAACGCCAACAAGTATTTTCGGATTTTCAAAATAATAGTCCCAATAAATAATACCAAACCTCCTTAATCCCATCAAAATAATATCCTTCGTAAAGAGAATGCATTTAACATGATATCATTCACACATCAAATGTTACTGTTTCAAATCTGTTTCAAAATTGTTCACCTAAAACAGTAGACTCTCCAGTAGATGGCAGATGTAGAATACCAATCTAACGCTAAAGGATATGCGAATCTGACAAACGTTTCAGAACAACATTATATTAAAGTATGAATGAAATATGTGAATGCTAAATTAGAAATGCTGACAATACCGTGTTTGTCTACGTAGTCCATTCTACAAGACCATGTACAAGGCCTGTCACTTTGACAACATCACAAAATAGTTTCAAAATGTCATTGATTGACCTCAAATTTGTTTACGAAGCAAAAGCGGACCGTTTAACAAGCCGTTTCGTTTAGAAACGGCCTTTAACGGCCTGTTTAGGCCTACAGTTAACTCTAAAGCCCCTAAACTCGAGTGTGTTTTGCTAGTCCACAGAACTTTTACTTTAGTTTTAGGATGGATGTTATGACTGAAATCACATAACTTGATTGGTGTGGTGTCACAAAAGGGGCAGGGCAAGTGTCAATCAGGAAGCTTCTATGAGAAAATGCATGCAATAAATGATGAATAAAAGACAACCCGAATTTACCCTCCCTCAAACATCCTTTCGCAAGCAGGCACATATGAAGCCTACGCTGAAAGTTGACATTCTGTCAGAAACCTCAGACCTTGCTCAAACTTTATGTCCTGGCCTAATGACTGTAAGCAGTAGCAGACTGTCAAGTGATTACCACTTGGAACGCAAGCTTCTAAATGCGCCACTGCTATCATTTTCAGCGCCAGGTGATGCTCAACGAGAATGCTAACCAATCAGAGCAGAGAATGAAAGACCATACTGCAGAAAGTTGCGGAGCAACATCAACGCCTTCTCATTACTCCGCACTTAGACTCTTTGAAATACGTAGCCTACACTGTTAACTTGATCAGCGGTGCGGAGCACTCATAGAGAACCAGAGACGAGTGTTGAAGAGCATTCCTAACGCATTCAAAAATGTTGGCTTGTACGGAGATGATCACTATGTGCCTGCAGTCGGCGAAACAGAAGCATCTTCGGGCGCAGCAGCAGCAGCCGCAACTGCATAACCTTGTACATGGACTTCCAATATTTCACGATGTAAGTATAGCTACATAAATAAGGAACTCACATAACAGTCTGTGTAGTAGCCTACCGACAGTAGTATTAGAAGTATTAGGTTAGGAAATCTAGATGTTTTTGTTTGTTTGTTTGGCTGTTTGTTTGATTTGTAGCCTAATAGCTTATAAAACACCGTAAACAAAATAATAATAAAGGCCGTTAACAGGTACAGATGCCATTTTACGTAATAAATGATGTGATTTTTTGCACTCCACCTTTGTTTGGCTTTGTATGTGTGTCCGTGACGTTGTGCTGTGTCAGTTCTGTGGGTTGGATGGTAGAGAGGGAGAGGTACACAGCTGGTGCAAAGTATAAGCTTTCTCAGCAGGAGAGATTTGGGATCTAGTTACCCCCCCCCCCCCCCCCTTACCCTTACCCTCAGACACCCACCCAGCCAAGATAGGCATGTGCACAGATGAGTCCACAAGCCAGGTCATATAGCTGCGGAGATACAGTCATATTTAAGCTTTGGCTAACCCATCCTTATCTATCAGTCCCTAGTTGAATTGCTGTTCATTGTGAACCAGGGAATATACAGAACATAAGTAGTTCCCTGGATATTGAATTACATGGTTGATAATACTAACATGTAAACTCTGACACCTCACTTGTATTGTGAGTCATCTTCATGTACAACAGAAATAAATGAATGTCTCAGAGATGTGGTTTCCCCTTTCTTTGATTGAGGAAGAAGAAGACAATTTGATGCTTTGCTCAAACACATAAAGGATCCTTTTCCAGCATGTTGGATAAAAGATAATAAGTGTCGGAGCAGGGTGTCATGAGCTAGACAGAACTGTGTTGACCTAAATCTCCACAGACCAAGCAACACACAGAACAAAGTCCAACGTGGTGTCTCACACTTAATCCTCCCTCTTGTCTGACCCAAGGGGGAGATCTGGGGCCGCTTAAACAATCTGCTTGTAAGATGGTTTCATCATCAGCGTGCTGCAATGAATTAAGCTAATGGTGCATGATAATAATATCTTATTTATGGTAGGTGCTCTCCATGTTTGCAGAGACAAAGAATAATGGTTGCAATCAAAGTAATCGAATCATCTCCACCTCCTTGTAAGTTAGGATGCAGTGTGCATAAGAGGGTTTACAAAGACGCACTCCTCTCTTGACAACACCAGCAGACCTACTTTATTTATGGGTTTGGTAATGCCCTCGAGAATATCTAAGATGGTAATGTATTCAGGTTAAAAAGAGCTCGTATTACATAGCGTTGTCTGGTATAAAGTCCGAGACATGATAGAATGTGTTTGTTTTTTGTTCTCCATTGCTGTTGGCTTAATAACCATCTAAGATAAATCCAAGTTGTTATCTACAAACAGAGGGTTAACCCCAGACCTCGACCAATGGAACAGAACTTGAATGAAATGTGAATGAAATGAATGAATGAAATCTTTTCATCATCTGTCGCAGTCTCTAGCTGTCTCAGTCTCTAGTAGCTGTGAAAAGGATCAGCGGTCAGGACAGGTTGATAACTGAATGATAAAACCTGGACTAGGTGTGGTATCTGTGCCTCTCCGGTGTGCTGTCTGAGCCTCACGCACCCACCATCTCTCCCTCTCGGCTGAGCAGCGCAGCTACCCGGCTGTGGAGATTGGTGTCAGTAGGGCCCCGAGAGTTCCCACTGTCTTAACACCTGCCAGAGTGACATCAGAACAGCAGCACTCTGGGTAGCAAGCCTGACCTTTTCCGGCTGCTGGTAAATGATGCATCATCACCTTAGAAGACCGGGGCTAAAGATACAGCCGTAGTGCAACCGGGAAGACATTGTTACCGAGCGAAAAAGCTCGTTATAGGTGTGTGCTGTGGGGAGCGGGGGGTCATGTGTGGAATGGGTTTGGAGACTAGGCCTAGCCTTGATGAATCATTGCCAATCTGAGCGGAAGCTTAAGCTTGGTGACATCTTGAATCAACACTGTAAGCCTCTTGGATGGGGGTTTATAACCTGAGAGTGGAGCCAGAGGTGACCGGTAGTTCTGGTGATGGGAAAGTCCGATAGTCAGAGGATGAGATACATGTACCCGGGTCACGTTTAAAAAAAACAATTATTACACAAATATGACATACAAACGAAAGCAGTTCGGAGTACTAACAATGTCGGCCAATGGCTTTGTTGTGTTGACAAATGATTAGTTTCAATAGATACCCTAAAGGGATGTTCTGCTCCAGTGGGTAATGACTTCTCTTGTTGTTTCAGATTTTCCGTCGTGCTGACAAAAACGGTAAGTAAACCGTAACGCCGTGACAATGTTGATGATTCATGTACTCTTGTGTCAGCTTGTGGATTTGCATTTCAATGTGAGCTCACGCCATTTCGTTCAAAAAATGAAAGCCAATAATACCCATGAAAGACTAATCAACTAATGCTCTTTTCACTTCAGTCTCAACTGAAAACCTTTACAGACGCAAAACCATGTAGAGGTTGAGGATTAATGACTTGTGTGAAAATTGTCTTTGAGGCAGCATAGATCACTGTCAGTTCCATTGACTTGGTGCAGAATCAAACTAATTGGGCTTTTTTTGTTGTTGTCATCATTGGATCGTGAGATACTCAACATGAATCGTGTTACTTTCTTTGAATGCTCCAAAAGCCGTCTGAAAAACTGTGTACTGAGAATTGTATGCCATACCCACCCTCAGTCGGAATAATGATCGAAAATGACATGCATCCTCAATTTCGAAATACTGTGCTGAAATTGCCCTGTCGAGTGTCTCTCAAGTGCCCCAATCGGTCTCCAAATCAGATGCTATGATAAGGAGTCAAATCAAATCAGATACGAGTAGGCAGCAGCAGACTTGTCCAGCCACCGCAGGTCTGAATCAGTGCTACCAAAGGTTCTGACCTCTGCGGTCTGAGACGCCAGCAGGGTGATGAAGTGTTCCGCGGCCGCGGTCCAAGCACTGCTGGTGCCTGGCATGGTCTTGATTGTAATCAACTCTGCTCGGTCAGGGCTCGATATCTATGTGAGCGGTGGAGAGGTTGGAGCACAGCTTCAGATGTGTCGAGATGAGATTCGAGGTACAGGGCTGCTCAACCATGCTCCTGGGGATCTAAAAATAAAACGTTTACTTTGGTCTTCTTTGTTTGTTTGTTTTTCTTCAAACTCGGCAACATTTAAAAATCAGGTGTGGTAGATAAAGGTTAGAAGAAAAACATACAGGGCGGTAGCTCTCTAGGAATAGGGTTGGGAAGTCTTTTTCTGTTGCTTCGACAGTAGAGAACCCAACTAACAAGGTTTATATACTTTTAGGCACGAAACGATTTAGAGAGCAGGAAATCACGGGGAAGAATTCAGAGTTTACAGTGTTGATGAGGAACAACAACACATCCGACTGGGAACAGACACCTTGAGAAACACGACTGCAAGTAGAACGGACCTGCTAAGAATAACAGCGGCCCTTGTGAGAGTATTTCCTCCCTTAGAGGAGCCTAAACATATAACTACAAACCAGACCCTTCCCCCTTATATTGGCCATGTATGAAGGCTTTTTATGTCCTTGGGAATATATAAAACACTTAAGAGAGCAGTGCCGAAGTGAAGTTACCACAGCTGACCGTTGAAGAGATAAAAGTGTGGCCTAGTTTGTGCCCTACTTACTCTTGCTTACTTAATTGTTTACTTTCAGTCTAGTTAAGCTTACTGTGGTTTATTCACAACCCAGCTAACACAGTTATGTTGCCCTTACGTTGCCGCAACATCATTCAATGTCCTGGCCATTCAACGTCCTGGCAACGTCATTTTTTGTGACGTTGCCAGTCCGTAACCGCGACCTCCTAGCAACGTAATCTGGTAATAAGAGTGCAGTTTAATGACAGTCTCGCTAAAATAATTGCCCTACTTAACAAGCACAGGGAAACTGTCTACATTCAGTAGGTTGTCATTGAAGGGTCGACATGCAGTAGGCCTGTCTGCTTTACCAATCAGGCGTGTCCATCCCCTGCCTCACATACTGCAGCTGTCATGGTGGATTCACCATGTAAATGAGCCGAAACATACGGGTACATATGAGTCAGGAATAGACAAGGCGGCTGACAGCCCCTCTCTTTCCCTGCTTCTCTTTGTCTCTCCCCCCCCCTCTCTCTCTTTCTCTCTGTCTCTCTATCGCTCTCTCTTTGTCTCTCCTGTCATATGTATTTTGTGAGTATTTGTTGACAGGCTGACAGTATAGGTGGGAGTGGCCGTGACAGCTAGGCCCGCAGAAAACAGGGAGAGGGCAGAGCCTGAGTCCTGAAAGGTGCTAGCTCGAGATAGAACTGGGGTAACCGTCTCCTCCATCAACTCAAGGCCAAAGTGACAGCTGGACTGAATAATAGATGTTGGATGTAGCTCGGATCAACAAGAAGATAAACATTTATATTGGGCAAACAAACACAAATGTGTCCCCGTATCAGGCCCTTAAGTTGCCATGTGACTCCCAATACACGTTTGGATTTGAATGGGGTACCCAGTGAACGTTCAGTTCACAGACTTAATAGATATGACTGGAACCAGCAGGCCCATTCACAAGGGATTTGAATGGGCCATAAGTGTCGGTTAATAATACCCACTGAGTACATCTTGTCCTGCTGCAGGACACTTAGTACGCCGACCCCTTCAGCAATAATGGATGAAATGGACAGATACCAAACCAAGAGGCAATCAGCTTCTCTAGGTCCCTCTCCGTGGCCATGGCATCTTAACCCAAAACTGTCAGCGACGTGAGCAGCCTCCCTGCGGTCATCGTTAAGCTGTCAAAGAGATGAGCAGAGCAGAGAAGTACACACCGACGATGGTGTGTGTCCACACAACGCTCGAGATGGAAGGACTTCACAGAGAGGGAAGGGGAAGATTGGGAGAGGCCGGTAGTCTGTTGCCAAACGCTTTCTTCAACAAGCGTCCAAATGTGGTCGCGTCGTGCCTATACCAAGTGGCCAACTCTAGGCGGTCCTAAGCAGGGTGTGTCATCTCCCTGGAGATAATCATTCTCATCTGCACACCCGCCACATCTCCCTGTCTGTTTTCGTGATTTAACCCGACAGATAAGATATAGAGAGGCTGGCTGAATCCGATAGGAAACGAAGCAAAGAAGCCCTTGATTATGTAAAGAAACCCCTCCAATCAGAGACAGACAGACCTTCTGGGAGAAAAACATGTCCTTCAGTCCGTTTGACACAGCTTGTGGGGGGGTGGCGGGGGGGGGGGGGGGTGTACAGGCCGTTTGGTCGGGTACTCAGTCATTAGCAGTGAGAGGAGGTGTGGAGGAGTCCAGGCTGTTCCAGCCAGCATATTATACATTCAGATCAGTGTGGATGACTCCTGCTATCGTGCCCAGCTAAACAGATGGCCCCTCAGATTTGCCCTTGAGTTGGGGCTGCAGCAAAGTCGACAGCCTGGAACCTCCGGCATATTGACCCGGTCCTCGTCGTACCTTTCGAGACGATTTCGACCGCTTATTTGAGCGCTTTGCTCGGATGCGCCTCTGAGTGCCCTCCTTTATGAGACGTTTGGATCCGCTTGGCCCTCTGACAGTGCTGTACTGGTAGTCTGGCCAGTAGGGATGTGAAAGCCAAGAACACGTTTATCTGGTGGCGCCTCTTCCGTTCGAAAGTGGCCACAGAGTCTGCTACTCACACGGGCTCCAGCTCTGACACGGCACCCACGCCAACGACCCAGATGGAGAGGATGGAAAGAACACCGTGTCAGACATGTACGTTTAGTCATTTAACAGACGCTCTTATCCAGAGCGACTTACAGTAAGTACAGGGACATTCCCCCCCTAGGCAAGTAGGGTGAAGTGCCTTGCCCAAGGACACAACATCATTCGTCACAACCGGGAATCGAACTGGTAACCGTCTGATTACTAGCCCGATTCCCTAACCGCTCAGCCGTCTGACTCCCAGACATCGGTCCCCCGATCTACGCGTGTGTGTACGGAACGTGTCTCATTAAAGTTTCCTGGTTTTTCATGAAAGCGCCGTCGAGCGTCGGCCGTCGGATCGTTCTCGCGTCATGTGGCGTCTGACGTGCGTATTCTGTGTCCGTTTCAGACGACGGGAAGCTGTCGTTTGATGAGTTCAATGCTTACTTCGCTGATGGGGTGCTCACCACCGAGGAGCTGCAGGAGCTTTTCTACTCCATCGATGGACGACAGAACAAGTAGGTCCTCCACACCTCCTCTGGGGTCGGGATCAAGTCTGCAGGCAATCCACCCTAGTGAACTGGTCACTCTGCCGTTTTGAGTTACAGGGCGAAGGCAAGGCCCTAACTGCAGCACATGAGGGCCCAATTGTGTTTTCTTGTCTTGGAGACCACTTCAAAACCCTAATTCCTTAATACTGCAATCAGAGCAAAGTAGTCTCTGATCATTAGTGTTTATGCCATGAATAGAGAATATTTTGCAACCCAAGTTGACCCAAACTTCATTATATGGTCTGGAACATGAAAGCTTATCTTAACTTCCATGTGTGTGCTAGTCATAATGGCTAAAAGGTCCAATGATTTCAACCCGTTCTCTTTATTGCTTCTGGCAGAGTGGAGATTTATATTCATGAAGCACTTACCTATCTGCCTCCTCAAATCTGGAAAACGGTTATGATAGCCAGATTAGCTTTGCTGTCTAAGTCCCTTCCCTTCTCAGGTTAGCTAATAAAGTCATCGAGATGGGACGCTTTTGCACACGCACATTCACACACACATCCACACACACCCACATGGTGGACTGGTATATCCCAAGGCTTCAACCCGGTTGTTCTGAACATCTGCAGTTTGGTGATTATGTTAATAGACTGCATTAATAGACATGTGTTTGGAAGGACATTTTCTCCCACCACTGAGAATCGTGGAACTAGTAGAAACACATTAAAGGAGAGAAGAAGTCATTTAATAGTCATTGACGATGTGAGGATGGCTTGTGACATAAAAGCCTATGGCCACTTTTGAAAGGCAAAGTCGTGATCAGTGCTTGTGAATGACACAGACCATAGCAGGGAGGCATTGTGACCCCTCAAATTAGAGAACTCATTAACCTGGTTTTCTTGCTCCACTCATTTGTTTGTCAGAAGTTCCCAGTAAAAAGCCATTAGCTAGCAGCAAGAAAGTACTCTGGTTCCGGCGAACAGACTTCTATTCAGGCATTATGACAGTAGCAGACAGGAATAGTTAGTCTCCTTTCCGTGTCAAGGGAGTTCTAAATTGAACAATTTCTTCAACACTGTTAAACAATGGCACCTTTATTGAAAAAGGAAATTGCATTATCATAACTGAGTTTGCATGTCTGAAATGAAAGGCTTTGGACTTCTGAGATAGCATGAATATGAATGGAGCAAGTAAATGTAGAACGATGTAGGGTTGGAAAGCAATTTGACAAAGAACAAAACTACTACTACTAACTTTATTTTTTCCCTTTCCCTTTACTTCCTTTTTTAAGTAAATTCATTTTGAAAATACGACCGGAATTCTGGATGCAATCAGTTAAGTCCACTTTTTAGAATAGCCCGAGATGATATTAACTTTCTCTTTCTGTTAATCTCCTGCCTTATATCGCAGCAACCTAGACACTGACAAGCTATCAGGTGAGTTTGATGTTATAACTTTTCTGTTCTTCCTTTTTTTCATCTTGCATTATCTCCTTCACCTCAATGCTTAGTGCGTCCCCCATGCATTCTTTGTGATGACCATCTACAATTCTTACAGTATCGTCAATGCTGAGATGATCATCATCTCCATCATCTTCACAACAGCTCCCATCATCGTCATCTTCATCACCCTTACCATCATCCATCCAATTGTGTTCCATCAGCCTAATTCTCTCGCCCGGGCATGGACCTGGCTGGGGCTGGGCGATGGGGATTTTTCTAGAACTGGACTGTTCAGTGAGTGGCAGGCAATGTCCCGATGGCCTAAATAGTGGAGAAGTAGGACAAAGATCTGCACACTGTAAACATGGACTACCAAAAATAACTTGCTGGATAATTTATTGATCTGCAATTGACGTCGGGGGAGGGGGGGGGGAAGTCAAATTTGTCTCATTAGTTTGAGTGCATCTTGGACTTCCTCCATCAGACATGAACCAATTACCCACCCGTTTGTAGGCTCTGGTGCTCTCAAGTTGGTGTCCATGGCATTTGCTACATCCAAATATATTTAGTCTAATACTTTAGAAACTTTTTGTCAGGGTAAAAAATCTGATTTGAGATCTGAGTCGAGTGTAGCCGCGATGGCCTATTCTTCATGTCCCGTACACCAATCAGTCTTCTCAAATGCTTGACATTTCAAACACATCAAACAGAACAAAGAGTCATAGCAGAAAAACCCTCGCCATACTATTCAGCTGAAGATGCATCGTTTGGATGCACATTGTGTGAAGTTGTCATTTCATTGACAGCTCTGTTAAATCAAAATACTACGACAATATTAGTACGCATATCTACATATATAAATACATATATTTTCTTTCTTCTTTCAGATTATTTCTCTCAGCACTTGGGGGAGTACCTGAATGTCCTCTCTGCTTTAGACAACCTGAACATTGCCATTCTGAAGGCAATGGACAAAACTAAAGAGGTAAGCCGCTATGATAAGCATAGAGCTTTATTCCTCTCTCTTTCTGTTTGTTTCTCTCTCACACACACACACAAACACACACACACACACACACACACTGCGCCTAGCACCCACAGCTGACTCATGGCTTTGAGAGGAAATGGTCCTCTACACAGATGGAGCCTATCCAGTAGCACCTTGTAAAACTGATGAGTCAAGCAACGCTGTTGCTACTGGAATATTCCAGTTAGCCTTTATTGCCATTGGATGAGCAGCATGAGAGGCATACAGTATTTTGGCATCTGGAGTGTGTCTAATCACTGAAGAGTCATGGATGAGCTGGTACTTATTTGCAACAAAATAGTGTTGTGCAATGAGCTATGGAGGAAAGACTAAAAGGGTATAATGGATTTATCCTCCCCATAATTGTTGTTGAATCTGTTGGAGATTACAGAGTGAAAAGCAATGATCTCTGTCTAGCCTAAACAGTGAAGCAAAGGTCAGCACAATAATGTGAAAGGGATTATGGGAGATTGAGGATACGAAGACCTTTTACTTCTCGTCAGCCTCAGTGCAGGGCTGAAGAAATATCCCTTTTAAAACTAGCCGACACAGTTTTATTTTTATGGGAAGTTAGGTGTTCCTGTTCTTCGGCTGACATAGCTAGAACTATTCTCATGGAGGTAGACATGTTGGCGATCCTTAAAATGGTATTATTACACCAAAAGAACAGTCATTTTACCTCATGTTTCCACCTACCTCGTTAGGTGCCAATTATTCACAATCTTGACTGAAAAGGTTTTTAACCTGCAGGACAGACAGACAGACACAGACAGACAGACAGACGGTCGCTTTGCAGAAAAGCAAAAGCCTGATTGCTGTCTAATGAAACCAGCCATGCCTTTTAGACTGTAGGGCAGGTTTACTGAATAGAATCCTGCCTGTCCCAATTAGACCCCCTGTTTCTTGCAGCTCTTCCTTATGCTGTCAGAAGGGAGGCCTGCTGGGGTCTGTCACTGATTATTAGCATCTGGAGTCTGTCACACATGCCACCATCAGTGGCCCGGACCGGTTTTCCCATGGTGCTCATCTACCGAAGCTAGCTGTCATCTTGGGTTTAGCCCCAGCCCCAGCTTCCCTTGTTATTAACAATGAGATGAGACATGATTCCAATGGGGATCCTTTAATTATAGCATGTTCAGAGAAAGCAGCCTAAAACGATCTGCATAGAATATTGCATTAAAACACTTTCTCTTTTCAAGTAGGGCCTATATATAGTTTTAACGAGCGATTGACTGTAATTTGGGGCCATTTAGATTGCTGCATCATTATTTTACTATTGCAAAGTACTTCATAATTACCATACAGACTTGAAGTCAATGAAGTATGGTCACTGGACGGATGAGAACACATTTTAACTAAACATTTACTCCTCTTCCCTCTTTTTCCCTCCCCTCCTCTCTCTCTCTCTCCCCTCCCCTCCTCCCTCTCTCCCCTCCTCCTTCTCTCCCTCTCTCCCCTCCTCCTTCTCTCCCCTCCCCTCTCTCTCTCTCCCCTCCCCTCCTCCCTCTCTCCCCTCTCTCCCCTCTCTCCCCTCCTCCCTCCCCCTCGCCTCTCAGGAGTACCAGGGTTCCAGCGTGCTGGGTCAGTTTGTGACCAGGTTCATGCTGAGGGAGACCTCCAGCCAGCTGCAGTCTCTCCAAAGGTCCCTGCAGTGCGCCATGGAGGCCGTGGAGGAGCAGAGCAGCCCCGCCCCGTCAGTAGCAACCTTCCACTGCACCGCTCCCGCAGCTCGTCTGGGTTGCAGAACCCTAGTGACGCACAGAGGACGGTTCATGGCGGGGCCCACGCCTTGTCGGCTTTAAGAGGCTCCCCATCTTTTAGGGTGTTTTGGAACCGCACACTAAAGTAGCCATCGCAGAAGCAGGCCTCCGACCACAAAGATGGTGTCCCTTAGTCTAATGACGGAGCCGAATATGCATTGGAGACATAAAGAGAAGCAATATTATGTCATGTGCTGACGGGTACAAGTGGGCCACTTTATCATTTGATTAAAGCAAACTTATTATTTGCTGTGTCATTAATCCACTCCATATCCGTTAGTCCCTCCTGAAGTGGGCGAGCGAAACCCGTCTTCCGGGGCAGCAGAGTTGGATGCCCCTGGACAAGAGGGAGCTCCTCGTAACCTTCCCTTTGTGTGTCACACCAGTATCATCGCTAACCGAAGGAGTTCAGGAGGATGCGGTGGAGAGATTCACCTGTTCTCTTCTGGATTTATAGATGTTGCTGTGGCCTTTAAAAGACAGACATGACCCAGCATGAGAACCTCCCTGTCCTACACTACCTCGGCTCTGTCAGCAGGACACACAGACACACACCACGCGTCCTGCCCTGCCCTAACAACAAATGACACAGCTATTCTGTGGGGGAAAAAAAAACCCTCCCCAAACACAAACACATATATTTGTGCACACACAAAACAATGGGTGTAGTGGAACACTTTGTCCCAGCCCATAGGCCCCAGAGGGATACAATGACATACTTTTCCTGTTGTAAATGTTGTTACATATTTACGTCGTTATGGTTGTCCTGATCAATTTGCCGTGTCACCGGGTCCTTCTTTTTTTCGTCTTTTTTTTCCCTCTCATCCCTCGCGACGGCTGATTCATCCCTCTTTCAACCCATCCATCCAACAGTTCCTCCTGATCTCAGACGTTTGTCCGTGTCTCGGCAGGAGGGACGTGAAAGCAACAGAGCAGTACACCGGAGGAAGGAACAGCAGGAGGTGTGGCCGCAGGCTCCAGAACAAACAGTGTCTGTCCCCGACGGAGCCCCACTCAGACGTCCTCACCGCAGGTGACTCTGCCCCAGCCCCCCCTGAGACGCTGCATCCCCGCTCTGCCGTCCTCGTTTGGATTTGACAGCGAAGGACGCACGCAGCCCCACAATCTGAATACCGAATGTTGTTTCTGTTCAGTATGAAATGTATGAAGAGCTGCGCTGTTTGCTGGGGGGCAAAACCAATGCGTATACTCCCACTTCTGAGAATGCAGAGTAGGGCCAATTATTTACTTTGCGACAGGATTTATTAGCTCTCCATCGCTGATATTGACTTTCTGAGGAAAAGAGTATCGATGTTCTCCTAAGACAGTTCAGTGGGCTGTCGTTGGAGTTTGTCATCCTTAGGCACTAACAGGTGGTTT
Source organism: Hypomesus nipponensis (assembly GCF_054491055.1). Lineage (NCBI taxonomy): Eukaryota > Metazoa > Chordata > Actinopteri > Osmeriformes > Osmeridae > Hypomesus > Hypomesus nipponensis. The sequence continues at coordinate 16,523,357 of NC_140369.1, forward strand.
CTCTGACCGGTCACTGTTCTGTCTCGGTGGTGGGTTGCACATACTTACAGATAAATAAAAAAAAAAGCCGACAGTATGATGCCTAGTAGCTCAGTCATGATGGGTCATGTTAGGAAATAGCACACCTGGTCTGGAGGTCAGCAGAAACTGATCTCAGTCAGGACGTGTCCACAGACAAATCGAATGAACAGTTTCACATTTCTATTCTGATGGCATTGTGTCGGAACGTGTCTAGACAGAGTATTGACTATACTGGAGCTGATACTGTTCGATAAGAGGAAAGGTTGATGGACTACTATGATGACGTCAGCAGCCAGGCATTGCTCTACGTCTCAGACCGAATATGTATGTTGCAGGAGTAACCATGGAGACGGAGGATAACTGGTGTTCCCAGGTCAACCGGCTGCAGCAACTTCTTGATAAGCTGGAGTGTCAGGTGATTGGTTCTTTTTGAGGAAGGTTATAGAGTTATGTGCAGAATGTGGCTAAGCATACAGATAAGGCTTTCTGAATATTGACTTTGATGAGAGCTTTGGAGGTATCTTATAAGAGATCAACTCTTGCTAAATGAAATCTAGGTTAATACTGGCTTCAGGTTCAAAATGTCCAGAGAATTTGTTTTTCCAATGGAATTTTTTTGTCATTTGTCAATTTTGAGACAAATACAATTTAATATCAAGTACTGTCTAGTATTTTACTGCACAACTCCCATAGAAATGGCAGTTAAATGTCAAATCCATAGCGACGATGAAAACAATCAAATGATCCACCTTTTCACATAAGTTAATTAGATTGTTCTGCTCTGACTCTGGTCGTCCACAGAGGATTGTGAATACATAGACAAAGGCTAGACATTTAAGACGCGTTGTGTATGACTCAAATTATATCTCCTGTTCTCAGAGTCCAAAATTGGAACCCCTGAAGGAAGATTCCTTGGCCAGTACATACAAATCGGTAAATGAGAAATCTTTCAGATAACGTCACAGTATCGTAGCAACATAAAAAATATGATTCATCTCACCGTGATATCCATCTACCTTCATAAGCCCAGATGACTCCTCTGACCAACTAAGGCACTCTGTCTCCTTGCCAACAGAACATCCTGCTCGTCCAGAGGCAGATGGCCGTGATGGAGGAGGATCTGGAGGACTTCCAGAAGGTTCTCAAGAGCTATGTGGACGCCACCTCCACCCAGGACGACAACCTACAGTTAGTGGCTTCTTTAATAGACAGATATTTAACATTTAAGCTTTTATTCAAAACAACATTCAAATGGTCCATGTCCTAAGTGCCGTAGAGTATCAAGAATGAACTGATGGCCCTCAATGGATCTTCCCACCACACTGCCTATGTTCATGCCCGTGCACTATAAACTCAGCCCGAGTTCTGTTTTGACACGTGATTTACTCCTGCCATTTCTGTGCAAACTCAGATTGCTGTGATTGTGGTCTGCGGTCTGGAAGGGGCACTAACGTGGCACTGCTGATGACTCTGCCAAGCTCTAATGGCCACATCTCTCACTCACTCATTCAATGACATGCTCTCTCTCCCTCCCTCTCTCTCTCTCTCTCTCTCTCTCTCTCTCCCTCCCTCAGTGTGTCTCTCCAGAAGATCCCGGGGAAGTTGTGCTACATAATGTATGAGTTCTGGCAGGACCGCCTCTCCTGGATGAGGTGAGCCTGGTGTGTGTTCGTGTGTGTGTTCGTGTGTGTGTGTGCGTGCGTGCGTGCGTGTGTGTGTGTGAGAGAGCAGACTGCTCATTTTTCTGATGGAAAATTCTTCTCACTACAGTCGACGAGCAGATGGCTCATCTCTCATGTCATGCACACAAACAGACACACACACACCTTTGGGGTTATTGTATACATACCAATGAGTATACATAATTGAATCTGTCATATAAATCTGTAAGCAATCATCTTGGATGGAATACAGAAAAAAACGAACCAAAGTCGAGGTCATTACTGGAAACTTGGAACAGTCTCACCACATTGTTTTCTGATGATACTGTTAAATATGTGTTTGGCTCTCTGTCTCTCTCTGCTGTTCCCTCGCTTTCTGTGCCCTCCAGCTACCTGCAGTCGAATGCTAGTAAAAATTTCCAGCGTTGTGTCATTGATATGCTCGAGGATCCTGAAGTTGTGTCCACCATGGTGCTCCCAGGTACACCAGTGTCTGTGTGTGTGTGTACAAAGATTCAATTGTTTTAATACAATGTGGAAGTAACAATGGTCAATGTCTACTCAGCTAAGTGACATTTTTCTTTTCTCTCTTTCAACGCTGTTCGCTTTGTCTCTCTGTCCTCAAGCATCCTGGTGGATTATGACAAACAACAACTAAGAAAGGAACACAGGCGGTCATGTCTCCTGCCCACACACACACACACATACACACACACACACACACACACACACACACACACACACACAAACCAAGACCATGATTCTAAAGGCCTCCATGTTTTTCTGTTCAAAGCTCGAAGAGAGAAAATATTGGTGAGCGCACACAGCATCAAGGTGCATCTCTTTATATTCCACTGCCTCTGACTAGTCATTAATGTGCTGTTCATTTCAAAAGAGGGAGAGATGTGGGGTTATTTGCAACACTGGGCATGTACAAACGTTGAAAGTGATTCTATGCCATGCAAAAGCCGATAAAAATGCTTTTGAAGCTTTCTCTTTGATACAGTGCTGCAGTATCACAAGACTAGATTAAACGGATTAACCCAGGGGGGCTAGTTTAGTGTATTGAAACTGAATAAACTCGTTAAACGCCTTGTTTACTGTCTCGGATGACAATTAAGTATAATCAGTCGGGTTAGCAGTCTCTCCTATGCATGCTGAACAACCTTTACCAAGACTCAGAGATAGTTGCTTTGCATTCTGGCTGCTTGGTGTTTTTATTTTCTTAAAGGAGACTATTGTGTGACGTGTTTAGAATGACAAACAGTTGTAGAGATTAGTGATGACACACCTCACTGCTCCTGGAGATAAGGAGTTCCATTCCAACCTTCTATTATTAGGTTTCTCCAGTGGCGTTTGTTTGCATCACCTAACCATGAATGTACTGTACATGTGATTTTACACAACATGTAGCTTAAACTTCGGTCTGGAACCAATTCTCGGAGAAGGACTGATCCTTTGGATCTGGGCTTTGTTTATCAATGGTCAACTCCATTTGTAGATTCTGTTAAAGAGGCCCAGACATGTTCGTATTTGTTTTCATATGCAGTTTTAATTGTGCTGTTTTAAGAGAAAGCATGGTATTACCTCCATGTAAACATCAAATAAACTTTAATAAAAGTCTATGAGAAAACGATTTGATGTTTTATTTACATTTGCATGTGTACATACTGTATGCCAAATATTATTGTCCAAAATATAGTATAGGTAATGTTCTGAAAAACATACATTTGTAATTACCAATTAAATCAACAATTTCAGGATCACCACTGGTAGTCTTGGTAACACCACTCTGTAATAAAGAAGGCGACAAAGTAAGCTTCTGATTTTCCCTGGTCCATACCTTTTCAAAGAAAACTGCATCCAGCTGAGCATGATAGCTACATATCATGGACAAGAGTGACAGTGTTTGTGGCAGAGTCTCTTCCTGCATGGCGATAAGGTCGTCGAGGAGAAGCTTCTCCAACATTCCTCTCCCACAGGCTGACAGGGAAATTAGCTTGAGAGTCTAGAGCTGTCGTAAAGACACTCTCCACGCTCCGGATTTGGCCTTTGGCACAGTAATGTTATTAGTCATAGACGTGGATTGGCACTACGAAATTGCTTGAGGGGCAAACTACTGCTGGCCCGGTCACATAGCTCAACTCATAAGAATCACCTGGACGCTCTAGGAACAAAGGTTCAGGCCGAGAAGTGGTTGAATTCCACAGAAACGATGAGTGACACTGGTGAAATTGTGTCGGCTCAGTCTGTGCCATCGTTTTAAGGAGTAAAGTCATTGAGTCACATCTGGACACGCCGGCACACTCGCAGATGTGGCCCGGGTGATTGACATTTGGGCTGAGAACCCCCTGCTCCTCCTACTCCCTCAGCCTGTGTGAATATGTAGAGGCTGCTGACGAGATGAGGACCAGCCATGTGTGCTAGCTCCTTCTGTTCCTCAGCTGTCCCCGGAAACGCTGCTAAGCTCAGCTCCCAATTAGGACCATGAATAACATTAAAGCCTGCCAGTGTCTGTGAGGGAGAAAAAATATATACAAGACAAGGTTTGGTTGGCTAGTTGTGGAAAGATAATTGGCCTATAGTCAAAAAGCCATCCTGTAGTATGGCCATGGCCAATATAGGATCTTCTCGACACCAAAGTCCCTGGCTTTAGGAATGAGCACAGTGGCTCGACTACGCTTTAGGGTGTCAGTGCTTCTCTACAGTGTTGATTTACAGTCCTACACTGCCTCCTCCTAATGGATACCGCAGGGACTCTCTGCATAAAACATAAAAACGAGCCCAGTGTGAAGAAGAATGCATTATTCTTGGTTGGTACTTAAAAAGAGAGAGGATGACCCTGGAGATTTGACATTTTTGTACGGGAATCCAATCTTTTTTTGTTGACCGCACATATTTATTATCAGAAGTTTTGGGTGGAACGCATTTGGTCATTATAGCTTGATGAACGACTGTACCAGTAGCAAAGGAGACTGTGAGGCTGAGGCGCTGGCACAAGTTGACACAAAGCAGCTTCTTACGTCATTCAGGCAAGGAGACATTCAATCGACGACGTTCTGACCTTGCTTGCCGAGTTGTAACACACCAAAGAATGCCTACCTCTTTGACCTGCTATAGCCTTTGTGCAAAGAACGCTCTGTACTGGCTGGCGCGGGTGTCCTCCCTTTTCCAAAGGCCGACATCTATGCTAACTGTGCGGCAAATCAACTCAGGGTCGCATGGTTGGGGTTAGAAGTCATGGCTGAAGAGTTACAGCTACAGCTATTGCCGTCTCAGTGCATACCCCCAGCTGCCTTGGTAATTCCTGTTTGGGTGTTATTAAATAAATAAAAAAATTAGCTGGTCTGTTACCCCCTACTTTCCGCACCACATTATGTGGATGTGTCCCAGAATTGCACACAAACGCTCTTCTGTGGCCATGAGAGGAAGCAGGTAAACTAAAAGCTAAAATGATTTTGTTTCTTTGCAGCCTCCACCCTTCCATGGTCTATACTTCTCATATTCTCCTTCAGCTTCGATGTGCTCATCATGATAGCATGCTGTGAAAACAATTTACACGTCTGGCAGGAAAAAAAATTAGGCCATCCAAACCATGTCCTGTTGAGTGTTGTGATTTGTGAGATGTTCATGTAGTGACTCCGAAACTATAAATGGCCTCCATATCTATCTATGAAGAAGAGCAGTGGGTATCTGTCTAATGGTTTCATGTGGTTGGGCCACAGATAGAGAGCCTGGGCAGAGGCATTCATGTGTCAGTGATTCATTTTGGTTTGTCACAAACGATAATGTTGTGTCTACATGCACTTGTGTCCAATAACAGTCTGCCTGTCTGTCCTTGTGCCAGTGTTCTGTCAGCCTCCCTGGGTCTCTGTCTGTCTGTGTGTCTGTCTGTCTGTGTGCCAGTGTCTGTAAGCTGCCCTGGGTCTCTGTCAGTCTGCCTTCCTGTTTATCAGTCAGTCCTTATAAATTCACTTTAGCCTTGGAACACACACACTCAAGGGAGCCAGGTGTGTTTGGTGAAAGCTAAAACACTCTTCCGAATGCTGAGCCACGGCAGCATCACACACATCGATTCAACTCCTGAGGGGCCAGAGAGTGTGTGTGTGGCTCTCAGAGTTCCACTTGATCAAAGGCAAATCCTCAGTTCTTTGGTCGAAGCACATCCAAACCTTCTGTTACTACTGCTGTGTTTCCGGGCAACAAGAGTGCTAGTAAGGAGGACATGGATAGTATTATGGTCTCCTTCCATCCCCTGGACAACATTAGAGGTTAGGGAATTCCAACTGGAGCAACCAGATCAATGTATTCCAGTTATTTGAGCTGTCTCCATTATTTCTTTTGACAAACGGACCATGACAAGCATGGGAAAGAGGCTGCCAATGACTAGCTTCTGACAGCAGATGTTCCAGGTCACACTGTGTTGGACAGGATCTCTAGCGCTGTGTGACCGACGCATGTTTAGACAAGCCATGGCAGAACGTGACAGCTTCTCCTTCCCGGGCGTCAACCTTGGACAGAAGCCACGCGCAGTCACATCCCTGTCCCCCACATGGCCTCGGCCACAGCCGTCACCACATCATCCTCGCCCAAAGGAGATCTTTATTAGCTTGTGGGTAGATGTAGTGGCTTTAACCACACACACACACACACACACAGCCCAGATCCTTTTAACGTAAGTAGAGGATCAGTGAGTACTGTCAATGAACATGCTGGATGGAGCTCTCCTTAACCTGCCATCGTGTCAATCTACAGCCAGAACAGATGTACAATCTGGGATTTTAAGATAGATACATTCAAATGGTGGGATTGTTACATGTGAGAGAGACCGTTTTATAGACTGAATTATTTATTCAATGTAATCATACCTTGATTTTAGGGTGAGTATTTAATAGTATATATATATATATATATATATATATATATATATATATATATTTCATTTAGCAGATGCTTTTATCCGAAGCAATGTACAGTACAGGGGTATTTGAACCTACAAACTCCTGATCTGCAGTTAAGTGCTCTAACCACTGAGCTATATCCCTTATATCAGTGTTGAGAGTCTAACAAATCTAAAACATTCACAATTGCATTGCTTGAAAGAATGACATTTAGACCAACCCTGTATTTCTGCAGTAGTATTCAAGTGCCACCTGCTGGTGAAAATGATGCACAGCGTTTCAGCCCCCAACCATAGAAACCTGTTGACCTAAAATCCACCTTTCCACATTATAATACTGAACTGGGAAATATGCACAGTTCTCAGAGGTACAAAGAGGAATGAATAATGCATGGGTTCATTTCAAAAACACATCTCCAAAATAATAGACTCTCAGAGGGAGAGACTTTATTGGCCTTGCCCTCATTTGCCTTTAGATAAAGGTGCGTATTGCATATTTTATAGAGAGCAAATGAATGATTCACTGCATTTACAAACAAGGTTCTGGAACAGGTAAGGAAAATGAGCACAAGTGTGAATTGGCGACGATGAAAACAAGAAACTGTGCTCACCCATTCTGTTTGGTCCTCGCAATTGCATGGCAACAAGAAGTTTAAAACCACAAAAAGATGCAGTGACCCGAAACACCCCCTGTTAAAATGGAGTTTAGAGACTCAGAGGTAAGTTAACAGGAATAGACAGGATGTGAGAACTACATAGACCAGAGGTCTGTTTAGAGACTCAGAGGTAAGTTAACAGGAATAGACAGGATGTGAGAACTACATAGACCAGAGGTCTGTTTAGAGAAGGCGGGCTCTCATCTCTTGTTTATGCAAAACTCCACTCTTGTCATGTTACCAGCTTTCATTTGCAAATGAGCATACACTCACAGTGACCGTAAACAATGTCAAGAACCTAACCTCAAAACATTTGGACAGAACAGGCCTTTTGGAGTCATTCTCTTTTTTATTGTAATACTTCATGTCAAGATATCTGTTCATATGAAGTTGTGTCTCATAACAAAATATGTGTTTTAGAAAGAAAAGGTGGCTCACAACACAAAAGGCATTCTCTCAGATAATATGCTTCACAGACAAGGACATCGCACAACAAAAACAAGAGTCGATTTTACGCCGGAAATCGACGCCCAATCAAAAGGGAAGATCTCTAAACTTTACACTTTATCTAGCGGTGACAAAGGATGAACTCAACAATAATATGTACAAAAACAAAAACTCCTGAGATTTAAAGAGAAACAGACCCACCACAGGTCGTACACCAGAGCGCATCCCCCGCTCAACACCAACACTGCACCACGTACTCGGACACAACTCCAACCCCTCCCATCAGTCTGTTCGTAAAACAGCCTGAAAACATGCCATTGCTCAGAACAGGAGTCCACAGATGGAATGATAAACCGCCCACTGTAATAAATTAAATATTTCGTTTCTCTCTACCCCCTACGGGTTCAATTCTCGTGTGGAAACAGGTGCAAACGTAGCCTTGGTGTAGGATCTGAGGGAGTCCGCCCCACGTTTCTAGAACGAGTCACTAGGAGCTGGAAAACATGAACACTGCCTGTGACCGAAAGCCCATTAAAAAGTGTGGAACATGTATGTATAATGCATACATGGACGTCATATAGTCCTTGCATGACTCCAAATGCTTCTTCCTTTTCCTGTGAGGTCGTCGTGAAGGTCTAGACTGGACCATGTAGGTTATATATACTTATAGGCATCACAGATCTGTACATGAGTTAGTGAAGATCGATCCCGTGTACGTTGCAGCAGTTACCAGGCGACGCCAAACGTCCCCTCAGCCGCCGCAAACTTTGGTGACGCGATCACAACCGAAACGCTTCCGTCCCAATATTGCTTCCGACGATTCACATGCGTGACCGAATAGTTTCCACTGACGGCACATAACGCTTGAGACACGTACACACACACACTGACCAAGAAAACTGTCCGGAAGTCGTGCAAGCAGGATACTTTTAACAGCTATACATGGGACAGGACTCTATAGAAGAGCACCCCTATCTTCTAGTCTTCTGCTGGTGTCTCCCAGAGAAGGAGAGACACTTCCCCACTGGTACCATCACACCAGGTCTCTCCCAGTCTTATATATACACACACACACAATACTCTCAGAATACATTGTCTGGACTGAAGTGTCTCTGTTGACTCGTTTTGTCGTGTCGCCAGGAGTAACAGAAGCGGGTTTGAATCTGAGATTGTCTGTTTGACAGATGAAGGCGAGTCCTCCAGGTCTCTGAACCAAAGTCAACAGGCAGAACCTCCTCAGATCACCCAGTCACCCTTGAGAGACTGAACTCGGGCTCAAATCTGCTCGTGTTGGCTCGTCTGGTGAGAGTTCAGGTCTACAGAGTGGAGACTGACCCTGGATCTCCGCCTGTGGCGACACCCAAGCCCAGAGTCTTTCAACCGACAATGTCACTTCCTCTCCGAGGTGTCACTTGTCCCCTCCCCCCCCCCCCCCCCCCTCTATCCAATGACAAAAGTTTCACGGGCTTTTTGGGATGGTGGTTGGTCGACCAGGGTGGCAAGTCTGTACGGCGAGTCATAAAGCAATCTGAACACCACCGATCTGAGAACAGCTTGGATGGGTCGGACTCCAAAATCGAATCCCTCCGCCGGGTCCTAGTGGCCGTTGGCCTCGGGTGCCGAGGTGGGGGTGGAAGGGGTAGAGGAGCGGGAGAGCACGGAGGCCTTCTCTCCCCGAGGGCTGGAGGCGGCCGGCGCGCTCTCCGGAGCCTTGGGCCCCGTGAGGCTGGCCGGGGCCCCTGCGGAGGCCCTGGCCGTGGCGGACGCGGGCTTGGGCTGGGCCTGCAGGCCGGGGCTGCAGATCAGGTGGTGTCTCTCCCAGTCCTTGTGCTGGCAGAAGGAGCCGCAGTAGCGGGCGGCGTTGCAGCCACTGCAGGTCTCGCTGGCCTTCCGGCCGCAGTTCCAGCAACACTGGAGACAGGAGGACGGGAGGGAGAGCGGATGGGGTCAGACTATTTGCGGGTTGTTTGTTTGGCGGACACGCGACACAGCGGATTGTGTGTGTGTGTGTGTGGGGGTGCACATCTGCATCCTCTCACCTCGCTGGAGTCCTCCTGCTCGTTGATGACCAGGACGGCCTCCTGGGCGGCCTTCCTCTTGGCCTCGGCCAGGGTCTTCTCCATCTTGGCCCTCTCGGCGGCGATCATCTCGAAGGCCTTCTGCTCGGCCTCGGCCACGGCCTTCTGGACCTCGTCCATGGCCTGGCGCTTCACCTCGTTCACAGCCTCCTCTGAGGGGGAGGGACACACAGAGAGCTCTGGGTTAACGCTGCTTCCAAGCCAGCCCAGACTACACGACTGACCCTCCAGACTCGGCAAGGTCAGGGGCTGGGGGGGGCTGCTTTGAGAGGAAGTTTGGAACTCCCATGTCAAAAAAAGAGGGGAGGGGGGGGGGGTGCTGTCAGGTCCTTACCTGCTTTCTTCCAGATCTCATCTGGTACGTAGCCAGAACCGGGGCGTGGGGCAAACTCCCTCTGGGAGTCTGGAGTGAATAGAGAGGGAGAACGAGAGAGAGGAAGGAAGGGCGGGAGAGAGAGAGGGGAGCGGTTAGCACCTGTCACAATGGATAAAAACGGAAACATCCCAGAATGATGCATCACTTGGATGACGAGGCACGACCGAAGTCGACGTCGTACTACGGTTTCAAACCTACAAATGGGCTCACTAAAACGGCCCCGACTTGGGGCTGCCGCGGACTCTTGCCTCTAAACCCGCCGCCTCACTGAACCCTCCCGCGTTCCGACTGCCGCAAACAAAACGAGCCAGCTTTCGGACCGAGTGCGTCTGGCTCCCAGGCACTCGTCTACATTACAACCAAGCTGTGGCAACATTCTGTCTCTTCCCCCCCTCTCGGTCTCCCTACGTGTTCTCTCTGCTGTGCCGCCCAGGCCTGCCCAGGGCTCATCGTACCCAGCTCCGAGGTGCCCGGTCTGGGCACGGTACTGGAGGACGGCTGGGGGGGGGGGGGAGACACTGCTGGGCGGCCAGATGGCGCTCCGGCCTGCCAGCCAGTTCTGGGTCTCGGAGGCGGCAGGACGGGGCCTTCTGTGGCCGATCTGGACAGGCCAGCGCTGGCACCCGTCTGTGGGCCGCGTACCAGCGGGGCACAGGGAGGCTGGCGCGCGAGAGAACACGGCTCGTACACAGCAGACTGGGGGCGGAACATGTGACACGCGCTCGTCCACAGAGGGGTGCGGTTCCGACGGTCACCACTAGAGGGCGGAGAGTCTTTGTTTTGACGGGAGACAGCCATTCTGAATGGCTATGTCCCGTTTTCTCCGGCTTCAAAAGCAGGAGGCTGATATGCAGAAATCCTTCGCCTTTTCGGAGGACATTTACCATTCCATTTAAGGACATTGATTGGGGAGAACCCATCCTGCCTACTAAAGCCACAACGTCAGAAGACTTTCCTTGAGTGTGTGCGTGTGTGTGCGTGTGTGTGAGAGCATATGCGCTGGATTCGTCTACCCACCGGGGCCGTCCGCAGTGTGGGGGCTGTGGGTCTTGGAGAAGGTGCCAGAAGCGGAGCTCCCCTTGCGAGGGTCTTCCTGCCTCCTCCAGTAGTTGAGCTCCTCGCGGTCCGACTCCTGGCAGCGTCTGAGCACGCTCACTGACCTCCTGGTCTTCTCCACCATGTCCACGATGCAGTTCAACACCTGGGACAGATCCACATGGAATTATACACTCAATGTCCATTGTCGAGCCTAATAAAGCATATTAAACTGAAATGACAAATCTCGTTATGTTTATGCGAGTTCTATAGAGTATATTTATGAGAGATCAAAAAGACAGATCCGAGACAGATCGAGACAGAGCGGCCCAGAGGTCCTGCGGTACTAAGCACCACCAGAGCAAGTCAGAGGTATTAATATCAGTACTACTGCAGCCGCCAGTGCACTCACATGGTCCAGATGTCTCCACTCGTCAGCCCACTCCCTGTCTGTCAGCCTGTGGTCCACGGGCTCCTCGCGGTAGCCCCCGTTAGTGCCTGAGGAGAAACACAAGACCAGAGGGGGTGAACGAGGAGCCGCTGAACCCGGGAGTTAAGAGCAGCTATTGTCCTCAAGGTGGCCGCCCGGCTGGCAGGTGGCGAATCGAGTGCGTCCGTTCATATTCAGTCAGAGCGCACGGCGATGACAAAGTCACGGTGCGTGCCGTCTGTAATGAGGCCGGCTGCGAGGACCAATCCGTGTGGGTCTTCGCCTCTGTGCCCGTGCGTGGTGCGTCCCAAAGCCAGCCGGAGAGAGACGGGGGGGGGGGGGGGGGCGTGATGAGAACCAGATCCCCGGCTCCAGACTGCTGCCCACAGGGCCGGCACATCTGGAAGTCAGCTGTCAACCCTCCCCACCCAGCCCCTACCTCCCACCACCCCCCACCCCCCGCCTGGCCTGGCCTCCCTTGACTAGGGCGCACTGGGAGCCGAGGCTCCCTCCCTCCCTCCCTCTGCTGGAGCTCTCAGCATTCCAGCAGGGAGACACTCGGGCTGAGTGGAGCGGCTCCACTTCTAAACACAACCAGCCCTGGGCCCTCTGTGCTGACACTCTATGGCCTGAGTAGGGTCCAACGCACGCAGGCAGATATATCAAAAAGAAAAACCACCAAAACAAAGCCCTAGAATCAACACATGCGTGTGTGTGTGTGCCACTACCCTCCATATCTCAATCCCTCCTGTTTCTCATCTGGGCTCTCCAGTTCAAAGATGCGAGTGTGTGTGTGCATGCGTGTGTCAAGCTAAGTGGCGGCAGGCAGGCTGGCGGTTTCGGTGCTCGGGCCTCATAAACACAGCTTCTCTGCTGCGGGTGTGTTAAGGTTGTGTGTGTGTGTGTGTCTAAACTACTGCCTTTTCCTCCCTCTGGTCACTGACGAGCTCCAGATGCAGCCTGCACACAGACCAGGCCTGGACAGGCCTCTCTGTCAGAGCCCGGTCTGGCCAGCACCACTGTTTACCCACACACACACACACACACACACACACACACACACACACACACACACACACACACACACACACACACACACACACACACACACACACACACACACACACACACACACACACACACACACACACACACACACACACACACACACACACACACACACACACACAGAGTCAGCCCACTCAGAGCTGGGGATGCTGTTTGTCAATCATGAAGGCTTGTCAACAAATGATAGACACACACACACAGACCACCTACTAGGCTAGGTCTGCCCTAAATAAGGCAAAGATGCATGCGTGTGAGTGAACGAGGCAGATTTTTGTTCTTCTACTCTGGAGAAAGTTGGTCGTTTTTCCACAGATGGAGCTGGAAGCACATGTGTTCTGTGCGTGTGTGTGTGTGTGTGTGTGTGTAAGTGAGTGAGTGAGGGAGAGTGGGTTCTGTGTGTGTGCGAGAGCGGTTGTGTGTGTGTGTACCTGGGAGTCGGGGCCTGTCCTTGAGTTCCCTCAGCTCCAGCAGGCGGTGGCTCTCCCGGTGCAGCAGGTGGGGCCCTGTGATGTCGTCCAGGGCGTAGTGCTGCAGGGGCGGAGGCGTGGGGTGGAGCTGGGCGCTGAGGGGCTGCGGGTGGGCGGGGCTGTGGCGGGGGGCGGGGCTGATGGTGCAGATGCGCTTGGCGGGGGGCTCCAGGGCTGCGGGGGGGCGCTCGTGGAAGCCGTTCTCTTTCCCTCTGTGGGGGAGAGAGAGAGAGAGAACGAGGTCAACCGACAGCTCTCATCACAGCTCCTTTCAACCCTGACGGTCGAGAACAGTCACGATGGGCAGGGGAGGAGGAGCGTGGGTGCACTCGGCGTGTTTGGAAGAGCTAGGGGGCGAGAGAGGATGAATCTGTGTGCGCGCGCGCGAGACGGACCTGCCGGGGCTGTGCCTCTTGGCGGCGGCGTCGCTGGGCTCCAGCAGCAGCTCGGAGGCGTCGGGCGGCGAGGCCAGCGCCGTGCTGAGCAGCAGGTGCTCGTGCTGGGACAGGTACTGGGCCGGGGTCTGCTTGGCCGCGCGCGCGCAGTGCAGCAGCTCTCTCTGCAGCAGGGGCAGGTTCGCCTGGGGGGGGGGAGAAGAGGAGGGAGGGGAGAGAGCGGGTTGTATTATCATTCAGCGTATCGTGTGCCGTCCCCCTGCAGCACGGTCCCTTATGGGTTGCTCCTGCAGCAGTCACGGGCTGGAGCGGTGCTATTGGTCGCTCTCACCCCATGCACACCCCGCGTCTCTCGGGAATATCACGACGGCTACGGGAAGCAGGTGACAGAAACCGCTCTGGCGACGGCAGCAAGACACTGCGCACGTGTGTGTGTGTGTGTGTGAGTTAGGAGGCCTGGTTGTGTGAGAGTGTGTGTGTGCGCGCGTGTGTTTGGGGGAAGGGGCAGGACAGACGGAGCAGATCTGTCCTGGATAGAGAGATGAAAACCAGATCAGTATCTAGGGGAGACGCAGACAAGACGCAGAGCAGATCCCTGCTAGTCCTGGCGCCGGGGGGGGGGGGGGGGGGGGGGGGGCAGAAGGAGACTGGGGGCTGAGGCTGGGACTAGGGTTTACACTAGGGCTGGGGCTAGACCTGGGCTAATGGTCGGGGTCGGGGCTCTCATTGGGGGCCTGGGGAGAAGACGGGCTCTGCTCTAGCTCCCCTGTTGTGTCTCTAACCTCCAGCGTTCACATCTGCCCAGCGTCACGCGGCCGACGGCCACTGACGGCACAGACGTGCACACACAGGAGGAGGAGAAGCAGCCCGAGGTGCAGCCTGCTTAGGAGGATAAGCCAGGATCCGTGTCTAGATAAGCCAGGTAATGAGTCACTCCGGGAATGCGCGTAGGGGAGTGACACGACCGACGCTAAACACAGGAGACAAAGAGGGAGAAAGTGAGAGTTGAAAGAGTGCAGACATAAGACGCCATCCTTCGCCCTCTCTCTCTCTCCCCTCCCCCTCCATCTGTGTGTTTTACTGTCTTCCCCCCCCCCCCCTCTCCTAACGAATACCAGACACCAGCGTGCTTATCATTATACCCACTTCCTCCCTCACACCCTCGCTCGCTCGCCTTTTCTTTTAATTCCATCATTCTGGCATTTTTACGGCTCCATTTGAGCTCTCTGTCCTAATACGTCTCCCCGTGCCCCCAAGACCCGTTGGCCACAACCTTTCACTCTTGTCCTCTACCCCCCCCCCCCCCCCGACCCCCGCCCCCTCAGCACCCCCCTGTTCTCCAGCAGACACATGTGTTACGTGTCAGCATGTTGCAGGCTTTCTGTGGGGCGGATGTGCGAGATTGGCGGCGCCTTGGCAGCTGAATGCTCTCTTTTAACGTGACGGCGGGTCCATATGGCTCTCTGGAGCTCATAAAGGAGGGAAGGGAAGGGTTTATAGTCATGTTTCACACTTCCGAGCTCTCCCTTCCTCGCTCATTCACTCTCCCTCTCTCTTTCACTCTCCCTCCCTCTCTCTCTCTCTCTCTCTCTCCCACCCACCCCCATTCTCTCCCTCTTTCAATCTCCTCACTCCATATTTACCCCTCTCGCACCCTCCCCCCCCAATCTCCCACCACCCTCCCGGTGCCCTCAGGAGTCAGTTCTGTGGAGCAGCAGAGATAAAGTGAGGGGCCCTCCCTTGTGAATACAGAGCAGGGGGTGGCAAGCCGAGAGGTCTCGCCTGCCGACTTGAGACAGACGGGATTCTGGGGCTGGGGGGGGAGGGACAGGGGGTGAGAGAGGGTAACCGTGGAGAGAGAACGGCTTTTCTCCGCCGTCTGAAACCGCGAGGCGCTCACAACAGAGTTGTGACTGGGGAGGGGATTGATGTCCAGCTCCCCAGGGAGCGGCTCTTAAAAAGTATACTCTTACAGACCATGTGCTACAAAGTGACTCAAGAGATCGTTAAACTCCAACCCCCCCTCCCCCCCCCCCCCAACCTCCCCTCTCCCGGCCCGGTCGCTTGTCATCTCGACACATACCGCTGCGCGGGGTACCTGGGGCGACTGAAACGAGTTACCCTGCACGCCTCCTCGCGGGCACTCTCAGCAGTGTTGTCGTCACTGCCGTGGGGAGAGGGCAGGCCTACCTTGAGGAAGGGGATGACGAAGGGCCGCAGGGGGAAGTTGGTGGCCTCCTGGAGACGCGAGTGGAACTCCTCGATGGTCACCGTGGAATTCTGGGGGAAAAGGGACGGCAACGTCAACCACAGTCCCCCGATATCAGGCTCTCGTCAAAACCAGCCATGCAGTGGTTAGGAGACTTTCCCCTCATAAGAACCCTTCCATGTTTTAGTGTTATAAAACAAAGCGAATCTCTTTTCACGGTCTTTCAAAATGTGCCGTTTCATCTACCGTCATTTTCGGACTATAAAACACGCCTTTTGTCGCATTTTTCGACCCTGCGGCTTATATAAAGGCGCGGCTAATCTATGGATTTTCACAGCTAACGGCTAGCAGTGAATACATGGGAGCTTCCTCAAGCAGCCACCTCTTTCCCGACAACTAATTACACATGGTAATTAAACATTAAAACACCTGCGGTTTATAGTCCAGTGTGGCTTATATATGTGTACACGTCATTCAATTTAGCTGCTGCGGCTTATATAACGGTGCGCCGTATAGTCTGAAAATTACGGTACATACAAGACGTCTACACAGGCACAAATATAATTATACTTTCATACGTCTAAAAACACAGCAGCCTGTTTAAGACCCGCGAGTAAACGCTCACCACCAGAGCCAGGACCAAGTTGCGGACGCTCTCCCCGATCTCCGGGGAGATGTCGTTGCCGAACTGCTGCAGCGTGGTCAGGAAGCGCTTCAGCTTGCTCAGCTGCCGAGCGCCGCAGGTGGCCGGGAGCTGCTGATTGGCCAGCGAGGAGGACGAGGAGGACGAGGGCCCGTTGCTGTAGCGCTGAGGCGGGGAGGGCACCGCGTTGAGGGTGGGCGGGGAGTGGTTAATCCCATTGGTCACTGAGAGGGAAGCGCAAAGGGACAGGAGAAGGCGGGGCAATGAGAGACGGGGGGGTGGAAAACACGGCTCCTCAGCCGCTTAAAAAAAATTATATATATATATATAAAGAAATATAAAAAGAACTACATTTGGGATAGTGCTGAAAGAACGGACAGTGTGTGTGTGTGAAGTGTAAAACAGCATGCAGGGCGTGGAGGCTCCCGCGGGGGGAGCCGGTGAGGGGAGGAGGAGCTGACTGCAGAGGGACTCACGCGTGGTGGAGGAGAAGGAGACTGGGCGAGGGCCGCTGGGGTTGATGGAGGGCAGGGGGGGCATGGCGGTGCTGCTGCTGCTGCTGCTGGGAGCTGGTCTGGAATGAGTCTTAACATCCACAGGGGAACCTGGCATGGCAGGGCTCTTCTTCTCTGCACTGTCTGCCACACACACACACAGAGAGAAAGAGAGAGGGTTAAGTTCACAACAAATAATGAAGACACACACTGACTCACATGCAATGGGTGGCGCTCAAGGGTGGAGCATTCGACGGCAGATCAAGAGGTCGCGGGTTCACGACACCCTCTGTACGAAATGAACACGGACTGGGTAAAAGTGTTGGGTTGACCACCGGATTAAAGTACCAAAGAGCAGGCAAGGCCATGACCAGATAGGTCACCCTGGTGAGGGACCACAGCGACCCCAGACGTGGTTGGGAACGTCGGGGAGAGAGAGCCAACCTGTCATCCGAAATCCTGGCGTGGTCATGGTAACAAGCCAGCGCCGTAAGACACCAGCCAGTTAAAGCGTACCTTTTTATTTACCCGACCCCCGACTCAATATTCTCAATGTGTCATGGGCCCTGAGCCTTTGTGTCCCAAGTGAGACTGCCCCTTAGCCTCGCCTCGCCCCCCCCCTCCCGCCTAGCCCCCCTCCCCAATAGAAAACCAGATGTCTTGGGGTCCGTTGCTCGCCGCCCCCCCCCTCCCCTCCCCTCCCCTTGCCCATTGAGTTCCATGACAGAGAAGGCTGGAGAAGAAAGCCATTGTGCAGGGAGAAGAATGCCTCGTCAATGAGCTCCAGGCAGGGGGAAAGGGCCGGGGCTATTTCACGCTTTACTAACAAGATCGCCAAAGCTTTTGAATGTTAAAAAACGCATAGTTCTCTATGTGCCATTGTGGATGAATAGGACCACCAGATAGGGAGAGAGTGTGGGGGGGGGGGGGGAGTGGAGGATGGGGGCTGATCGGTGATCAGAGAAGAGTCTTTGTGTGTGGAGATCCATGAAAGCAGAGTCTTGTCTCCATTTGGAGTGGATCACAAACTCCAAACTGCTTTTAGAGGAACAATTAATAGACAAGCGAGGTCTCGGGAGGTCGGGGGTCACGGGGAGCAGCGATCACGGCGGCTCTTTGCTCCTGATGGAGACCGTGCGCTTTTCGCTGGGTTCGACTCAAAACACCAGTCCGCTCGTTTCTCAGCATTGAAATGGAGGCTCCGAGTCGACGCTTTCCATAAGATAATCCTCAGCTCAAAGCATGTTCAAGTAACGGCTTGCCCAATTGCCACCGATAGCGTATATTGCACAAAGACACTCACTACACAAGTCTATCTTAATACGGAGAGAGAGTTTACAACACAAGAACTCCAAGAAACCGACGTGTAAACATTGCCCAACGAGAGATGTTTCGGCTAAGCCCCAACCAAACTGTCCATGTTCCAGAGCCCCGCACCCCAGTTCTGCCCTCCCCTTCCCTCCCCTCACCTCTCACTCCTACCTTCCCTGCTCTCCTCCCTCTCGCCCTCTCTCCCCGCCCCGTGGACTGCCTGTCATCCTCCCACCTGTTCCCTCAGCACAGGGGGGCAGGAAGGAGGGCTTACGCAAACATTCAGGCTTCTGCCACACACACACACATACACACACACACAGTGCCAACACACGGCAGGTTCCAAGGCTCCATACACTCGTCCGTATGGGCAGGAAATGAGGATGACGTCTCAATAACAGAATCCATGGGGGCGCACGGCGCTTTAAAATACACCAGCCTCCATGTAAACACTCCATGTAAACAACGGCGCCGTGTACGGGCTAGCACGCTGACACACACACACACACACACGGACACACCACTGTCAACAACAAGCTGATCTGTGATGTGACCTGATACTAAACATATCTGACGTCCCAATACAGGTCTGGGCGTGGGGACACTTTTGGATCGGATAGCCTCCATGTGACCCCTGTACAGTGAGGGGGGGGGGGACGACGACGTGGTAAATGACGCTGCGTGGCTCTGCTGCGGGAGGTCGTGGGGACGGTGCTGGATGACATCATCTGGGGGGGGGGAGCTGGCACCTGAGACCACAGCCCTCACAGGGCATGGGCATCACGCATCTCTCTCTGCACCCTCGAGACACACACACACACACACACACACACACACACGACAATGCAAACACACACGCCCGACGCAAACACACACGGGCTCACCCAGACACGCACACTACGCTTTACAAACACGCGTGCAAACACGCCCATCCGCCCGACGAGACACCGTTGTTTGTAGGTGAATATTGATTTAGCGAGGCTGTGTGCCTGGTCTGAGTGCCACCTGTCCCCCCTTTCTTGGCCGGGGACAAAAACAAGGAACAAAGAAAGACTACAATACCCAAGCATACAGGAAGTGGAGCTGGGGGGGGATTTCTCTTCTTCTAGTCAGCTGTCCATCAAACAAAAGGATCTAAAAAACGTACCTACTTGAAACTTCTCCGAAAGGACTTCTCAGATATTCCTTCTCCCGAATGGTCAAGACGGTTTTCGATCAAACGCCGTCGTGAGAGAGGGATTTGTGACGGCAGCAGGGCCGGTGATAAGCAGCAGGCAGACGTTAACGAGCGGCAGCTTCTTTAATGACCTACAGGTGTCATTCATTAGCACCGAGGCAAACGGGGCCCCGCGAAAATGTATCGGTGCTCGTCGTTTTGCATGAAGTCTTTCTCTTTTTTTGGGGGCTCCCACAGTGATGATAGATGGAGGTAGTTGTGGGCCACCAGATGTTGAGCAGTGTGTGCGCGTCCGTCCGTGTGTGTGTGTGTTTTATCTCTACGCTGTCAGGAAGGAGGAGGTGAGACGAGAGGAAACACAGGCCTTATCTCTTCAGCACATAACAGTCCATTAGCATAGGACTGCTCTGACCCTGGTACACACACACGCTTCATTATAACCAGCCCTGGGTTTTGCTGTTGGCCTTGTGCAAATTGAGCCTAAATGATAGATTTAAATGGTATTTGCATCAATGGACTTCTGTGGCCGAGCTCTGTTTAGAAACCACACGGGGAACAAAAGACTGAACCACCCTGAGCCTCCAAACAACACAACAGAGAGAGACAGAGAGAAAGAGAGAGAGGGGGGGGGGGGGGTGAAGTGGAGGAGGAGGACGGGGGGGGGGGGGGCAGTGCTAAAGATACAAAAGGGTTAAGCCATCAGCCCCTTAGCAGCCGTGGTACCAATAGCCCCCCCCCTCCCCCTCTCCTCCTCCCCCGCCCTCCCTCCCTCCCTGCTCCATTCCTCCCCTCCCCCCGCCACCATATGGATCTAATCGGCCAAGAGCTGGCCAGCTGGGACCTCCAACAGTCACCTGTGACAGAGGGAGCGGGGACAGAAGGGCCGGGAGGCCTGGCCAAGGCTCACACAATGCTGCCTTCCAAGGGGGGGGTGAGGAGGGAGGGAGGGGGTGAGGAGGGAGGGAGGGGGTGAGGAGGGAGGGAGGGAGGGGGGGGGGGGGGGGAGAGAGACACGAGGCGCTGAATTCAACGGGGTGAGAGTGGACTTAAGGCTGGAAACAAAGGCTGCACCTGGTCCCCCTCCCTGTCCACACGCACCGACAATACAGCACACATCTGTTCCTCTCCGTCTCCCTGGCGCTCGCGTGCACGCCCGCGCCGCCTGTCAGCCAGGCAGAGCCATCCTCGTGGCCTCTTAGCCAGGCAACAGGTTTGAACACCTCCCACATGACAACTGGGTAAATATAGGCCCGTCTCTCGAAGTCCTATATAGGGGTTGAGAGTGTGTGTGTGTGTGTGTGTGTGTGTGTGTGTGTGTGTGTGTGTGTGTGTGTGCGCACGTGTGGTGTCGTCTTTCTGATAAACAGGAGGAACACACTCCTTTTGAGCACATTTAAATGAACTTTATTTATAGTTGCAGCCTGTCCGGGCAATGACCGCCGTTTCCAAGTGTAAGATCAACACGAGCACTGAATGGCCCCTTTAAGAGCTAAATTACAGGTATGTGTTAGCAAGATGAAGTGAGGACATAAAAACTGTTCTGCTTAAGAACTTAGACACGACGCCGAGGAGAGTTGGGGGACTGGTCATTATAGGCACCGTCGGGAGACAAGCAGGATAACAGAATAACGGGCTGGGAAAGACTGTTTTCACTTGGTTTCATCAGACGGGCAAGACTGTTCGAAGGCGAGCCTGTTTGTCTTGGCTTCCCAGGCACCTTACTGCAGCCTGCAGACTACATAGCTGGCCTCAGCCCAATGTCAACACTGCACCTCTGTCAGGCCAGAGACAGAGAGAGGGAGGGGAGGGGAGGGGAGAGGAGAGGAGAGGAGAGGAGAGGAGAGGAGAGGAGAGGAGAGGAGAGGAGAGGAGAGGAGAGGAGAGGAGAGGAGAGGAGAGGAGAGGAGAGGAGAGGAGAGGAGGGAAAGGAAGGAGAGAGTAGTGTTTGAGTGAGTGTGCATTTTGGTCTGCTCGCGTGTGTGAGCAGAGGCGCGTGAGTAGGTAGCAACTGAAGTATCTCAGATTCAGACCCATGGGGGGGTGGGGGGGGTGGAGGAGGGGGCGGGGGGTGGATGGGGGGGTTCTGGGAACTGAAGGGTTTCCCTGGTGGACCAGAGAACGCCCTGCTCCGCTCCCATAACCTTGTCACTCAGCGATAATGACAAAAACACTATCGCCTGGAAAAAAATCCTGCTGCACATGGTATAGTGCTTAGTGGCAAGGACTGAGAGAGAGAGAGAAGGAGAGAGAGAGAAAAAGGGGGGGGGGAGGGAGAGAAGGGTGGGAAGGAGAGATTGTCAGCCAAGGACAAGAGGGGGCAAAACACACACTGAGGGGAGGAGAGAGAGAGAGAGAGAGAGAGAGAGAGACAGAGACAGAGACAGAGAGAGAGAGAGAGAGAGAGAGAGAGAGAGAGAGAGAGAGAGAGAGAGAGAGAGAGAGAGAGAGAGAGAGAGAGAGAGAGAGAGAGAGAGAGAGAGAGAGAGAGAGAGACAGATGCCACGTGTAATGAGCTACTGAATGTGAAGGCTGTTTGAACAGGGGGCCTATGTGGACGCGGAGCAGTAGTCCCCATGTAGCTTCAGAACTGATGTCTAAATGCTCTCTGATGGGCTCGTGTTGTTGTGGGTTTGAAACTATGTCAGCCAAACACACACACACACACACTCCAATGTGCCAAGCCAGTGCTCCATGCGTGATGCGTCACAGTCACCTTCGCAAACACACACAGAGCACAGCTGGGTGACAAGGAGAAAGGCTCGAGGGGGGGGGGGAGGTGTGTGTGAGAGACAGGGCAGAGAGAGGGGTGGGGGTGCAGGCGGCGCGTGTTGTGCACCAGGTGTTCAGTCAGAGTCATCAGGTGAGTGGAGAGAGAGAGAGAGAGAGAGAGAGAGAGAGAGAGAGAGAGAGAGAGAGAGAGAGAGAGAGAGAGAGAGAGAGAGAGAGAGAGAGAGAGAGAGAGAGAGAGAGAGAAAGACAGAGAGAAAGACAGAGAGAGAGAGAGAGAGAGAGAGAGAGAGAGAGAGAGAGAGAGAGAGAGACAGAGACAGAGAGAGACTGAGTTGAAGCACACACCTGCGCTCCCGCCGCAGCGCGATCACAGCTGACAAAAACACCTCTGGCGTCATGACGATGACTCTTCACCTCTCTACCCTCCCCGCCCCCCAGAGCACAGGGAACCTGATTATCTGCCTATCGGTTTACATCCCCTCTCGCCTCGCCGTGTCCGATTGATTTGCCCGCTTGTCAATCATCCCGGGAGGCGGGGCCGAGTTGAAATAAACGACTGCGCCGGCGATGAAAACTGCTGGACAGTCAGGAGGCCAAGGCCTTGTGTTGTGCGTGCCTAACCCCTGGGGGGGGGGGGGTTGGAGCCGCCGTTACCGGTCTGGGGTGCTAAACGATCTGACCGCAGCCCACAGAGCTGCAGGCTTCTTCCCTTCGCACGGCGGCTGGTGCGTGGGGGGGGGATGTGCGGGGGGGGGGATGGGGGGTGGGATGAGGGGTGGGGGGAGTCCCATCAAGCGGCTTCTATATCCGTTATGGAGCGCCTCGCAATCCACTTAACCTTTACGACCCCTGACGACGCTTTACTGCTGCGTGGTTACCGGCCTGACCACACTCTATCCTCCTTGCTTGTTTTTTTTTCCGTCAGACTTTGCCTGGTACTTTGTATATACGCTGTATGCCTCCGTCGAGCTTCGTAGCTTCCGAGAGAGCTGAAGCGATGATGAGTACGACGGAGAGAGACAGAAAAACAGGGACAGAAAAACTGAGAGACAGACAGAGAGACAGACACAGAGAGAGACAGAGAGAGAGAGAGAGAGAGAGAGAGAGAGAGAGAGAGAGAGAGAGAGAGAGAGAGAGAGAGAGAGAGAGAGACAGACAGACAGAGACAGAGACACAGAGAGAGAGACAGACAGACAGACAGACAGACAGACAGACAGACAGACAGAGAGAGAGAGAGAGAGAGAGAGAGAGAGAGACAGAGAGAGAGAGAGAGAGAGAGAGAGCCTGTCAGCCTGTCCAGAGCCCAGGTGTGAGGGCGCAGGGCGTGTCCCGAGGCAGAGAGAAGGTCATGTGGGCCCAGATGTGCCGCGGCCAGGGGGCCGTTTCAAAGCGTCGTCTTTCACGACTCCCATAACGACGACGTGACTTTGAAACAGCCAACAGTCCAACACGGCAATGAAAACAGGGGCCTGTTTGTTGGGGGGGGGGGGGGGGGGGGGGGGAAACTGGGTCAGTTCGAGCTTGATCGTGGCTCGAGGGTCTACGGAGGGTCAAAGGGAGCTGTTGTTTCAGAGCGGGCAGCAAAGAGGCAGGGTTTACAGTGTGTGTCAGCAGTGTGTGTTTCCAGTAGGTGAGCTGGAGGTGTGTGGTGAGGGCCAGAGAGAGGGCTGCTGCAGACGGCCCTGGCTCCGCAGGCTCGGCTGAGGGCGACCGATAAGGACAACAAAGGGGCCAGCTGTGCTGGAACAATGGAGAAAATGAGTGTGTGTGGGGGGTGCTGGGCAGAGTGTGTGTGAGTGCGTGAGGGGGGCGGGGGAGCAAAAAAAAAAAAAAAAACAGTTTGTGTGTGTATGTGTGTGTGTGGGGGGGGGGGTTACTTGAGTATTCGCGTGGAAGTGTGTGTTGAGGAGAGAGTGTGTGTGGTGACGAGGAGGTGATGAGGTGTGCCAGGAGCCTGGCCTCAGACAGGGTGGTGTGTGTCTCTGAACACCCTGGGGTCAGAGACACAGACAGACCCTCAGTGAAGCTCGGCACTGTTTGTTTGTTCGCCGTTATTAATGACACGGCCCTCCCTCCCTCCCTCAGGGAGGAATGTGAAACACAATGTGGGAGGTAGGACACGTGAGACAGGAGGAGGGAGAGGGAGAGAGGGAGAGAGAGAGAGAGAGAGAGAGAGAGAGAGAGAGAGAGAGAGAGAGAGAGAGAGAGAGAGAGAGAGAGGGAAAGTGTTTGTGTTGGATACTGCAAGGTGAGAGTGGTCCAAGACTAACATTCTCTATGAGACCAGGAATGATACAAAGATCCCTGAGAGAGAGAGAGAGAGAGAGAGAGAGAGAGAGAGAGAGAGAGAGAGAGAGAGAGAGAGAGAGAGAGAGAGAGAGAAAGAGAGAGAGAGAGAGAGAGAGAGAGTTGAAGAGAGTTAAGGAATTATATATGAACCCCTTTATACGGCGGGTAGTAGTAGAGAGAGAGAGAACATTTTGAACATAACAAGTCTCTTCCTCCCCTGGCTGTGTACGTCCTGAAGGGTCATTCATTCAGACCGCTCATGACCCCAAACAATCGCGATCATAACCTCAACGACACGCGGAGCTCCGTGGCAGAGCATTTGACCGCCGATCCAGAGGTGGCGGGTTGACATCCCCCCTCAATGTCTTTGGGATTTCACCGCAGGCCTGCCGCATAATTCCAATACTATAGACATCCACTCCCACCCGGGCTAGAGGGCTAAGATGACCACCTTGCCGAGGAGGGTTCATCACACCTCTGCTCTGTTCATGGGGAGGGGGGGGGGTCGTCAAGGATTAGGCCCTGCTCACTCAGCACTTTGTGAGAAAGTCCCCGTCTCTGTAGACGACAAATTGAATGTGATTGGCCCCTGAACGAGTCGTCCATCACTCTCACTGTCAGTGTGGGGACGAGGCAGGAGCAGGTCAGTTGACAAAGGCTTGTTCTGGGGTCAGTGATCAGGTGACCCTGGTCAGCCTGGACCCCCCCCCCCCCCCCACCCCACCCTTCCATCCTCGGGAGGGAGAGCCTCTGACTGACACTCAGAACAGGAAGGGGGCCCTACACACACACACACACACGCACGCACGCACGAGCGCGCACAGCCGGCGATGAAGAGACCATTGAGAAAAGCAAATTGTTGCAATCGGGGTCAGGGGCACGTTGGAAAGATGAACACCACTGACTGACACACACACACACACACACACACACGCACACACAGACACACACAGCCCCAGGCTAGATATCACAGTCCACTGGAACTAATGGAGGCCTTCCTGCTTGCCGTGTTTGAAGCAGCTGCTCCACTCCAGTGTGTGAAAAGGAGGGGGGGTGGGGGATGTAAAGAAGGTATCATAGCGTGGGATTCCAGCATGAAGACATGAGGTAGCGGTGGTGAAGGGCTTTGGGCTCCAACAGTAGCTGGAACTCCCAGCAGTGTGACCCCCCCCCCCCCACACACACACACACACACACACACACACACACACTAGAGCAGCACTGCTCTTCAAAAGCACTGCAGAACATGCCAGACGTCGGCACTTACTGGACACGAGGCCGGAGGAGACTTGGAGAGGTTTCGTGAGCGCACCCCCTCCCCCCCCCCCCCCCCACACACACACACACACACACAGCTCCTCCTGTCAGGAGCGTGACAATGTCCAGACGTCCAGACGTGACTCTCCGCGGTCGTATCTCCTTCCAGACGCATCTGTCCCGACCTACTGGTCAGAGCTTGTCCAGGTCTCTCCTCCCCCCCCCCCCCTCTCTCCCCCCCCCCCCCCCCCTTCTCCCTATCGCTCCCCCCTGCAGACGCGCACACATCCATTTGGGAGGTGGATGGCCCCTTTAACAAGCGCACGTTGACATTAGAACTGCTGCGTTTCAAGACGAGACCAGATCTGAACGGCCTCCCCTGCCAGGGGCGACAGCCCACCTGGACCTCCACACTCCAGCACCCCTCACAGCTGAGCACCAAGACAACATGACTCACGCCACCAAAACACGACTCGACCACACAAAAACGATACAAAAACTGAACCGCCACTGTTCTTTTCCTATCCATTTTTGCGTTGACGTAAGAAACGGGTTTGGCCTCCAAGCGAAGGACACCCAGAATATCCAGTGGACGGTCCTCTGCATGTGGAGCAGTGTACACGTACGTGTGTGTGTGCGTGTGTGTGTGTGCTCGTGCACGCGCTAGCCATGTGCAGCCTTCTTCCCTCGGCGTGCAAGGATTAAGAGATGAAGAGATCGAGGAGAGAGGGTGATGCACCGTCTGTACAGCTCAGAGAGACAGAGACACACACACACACACACACACACACACACAACTTAACGTGTCGAGTAACACACATCCACAGAAGCAGCAAATTGTCCCTACCTCCACCCCAGTAGAGTCCAATCTTTTTCGGATTTGAAACTGCAGGGGCCTCTGCGAAAAAGGCTTGCTTTTTCCTTCTTCTCTTTGCGCTCGCTCTCGCTTCCCCTCACGCCTTCATCTGTCAGGCATGTGTTTGCGTTCCCACATATGTGA